>NC_054489.1:14499519-14822019 GCF_017639515.1 Carcharodon carcharias
GCCTGATCTGGAAGCTGCTGCTTCACAAGTTGCACAGTGTCAGAATTAAGGATTGGTGGCTGTCGTGAATCATTAATCAGAGGCTTTTTTACACAGTCTTGGGGGTGCCAAAACAAATCATTTGCGCAGTAAGCTGAAGTGAGGAGGGAGGTGGGACTACATCAGTGGTAACTTCCAGTTCGAGGATTTAGACAGGCTTTGATCTTGAGTAACAGCTGAGGTTACGGTGGTACACTAAGAGGTGGGATTACACTTGGAGGCAGTCTCTCCAGCTGTTGACTTATATGGAATTGTGTCTGCATTTACACTGGAAAAAAACGGGAAAATAAGTTACTGACAAGCCTGTGAAGTGAGAGGGACTATGTTTTGACTTTAATACTTTCCCAGTGTTGGCTGCGGTGCTGTCAGGAGTCGGTGTAAACAACACACGAGGAGCCAATGTTGGCTGGTTATCAAGGAAGCTGCATTGAATTATTCCAGTAAGTAAACGGAGCCCAGTCAGGATGCTGTGCCTTTGTTGGCTGTGCCACGTATAGAAATATGTCTGAGCTTAGCCGCCCCCTCCCCACCCCCTTAGAGTTTGTTTGTTTTATTTCAACGTTAAGTGTGCAAAAATAGCAGGGATCCTTTGCCAAAAGCAAAATGTTGATCCAAAGTTTTAAGAAGAAAAGATTGTGCTTTTTGAGTGGATCTGTCATTTGAAGAGAGCTTTTTATTTTGGTTTTAACCTATTTTGACTGGCTAACGGATTGACTTGTTATTCATCTGATTGCTGCTTGGGGACTTGTACACAAATTGGATGGTTGCCCATCCCAACTTCAAAGCCATTTATTGTGTCTCAAGCTCTTCACAGTGTTTCTGAGAGATATGAAGAGATGCTTCATAATTTTATTTCTTTGCATGTCCCCTGCCCTCCCCCCCTCTTTCCATGTGTTTACATGGAGTCTACAATCTGTCTGACTGATTTTTAATTAGCTATCTACCTTACCCCAGATCCCCCACCCCACCTCCCCCTGATCCCTGACACCCAAGGTTTTATGTGCCACTTGTGGCCCAGTGGGCATCAGTTTAATCTCTGCATCACCAGGTCCCTGGTTCAAATCCCACTCCAGGACTAGTGCACAAAAATCTCAGCTGCCACTCCCAGTGCAGTACTGAGGGTGTGCTGCACTCTCGGAGGTGCTGTCTTTCAGATGAGAAGTTAAACCGAGGCCCCATCTGCCTGCTTGGGTGGCTGTAAAAGATCCCATGGCACTATTTTGAAGAAGAGCAGGGGGGGTAATCCCCGGTGTCCTGGCCAATATTTATCCCTCAATCAAAATCACAAAATAGATTATCTGGTCATTAGCACATTGCTGTTTGTGGGAGCTTGCTGTGTGCAAATTGCAGCTGCATTTCTTACGTTACAGCAGTGACCACACCTCAAACAGTATTGGCTGTAAAGCGATTGGTGGTCATGGAAAATGCTGTGTAAAAGCAAATCCTTCTTGCTTTGCCGATAGATCGGAGGTAAGCAAATTAATTTCAACTCAAGTAGGTGTGAGGTATTACAACTAGATAAGAGAATGAATGAGGTCACATATTATTTGGAACCTGAGAATCTAAATGGAATGGAGGAGTAAAGGGATCTAGTGGTACAAATACACCAAATCATTAAAAATTGTGATGTGGGTTAGTAACACCACACAAAAAACAAACTAAGTGTGAGGGCTTGTCTCTAGAGGGATAGAACTGAAAAGTAGTGAAGTTATGCTAAATTTGTATTGAACCTTGGTTAGACCACACTTGGATATTTTGTACAGTTCGGTTGCCATTCGATGAAAAGGATAAAGAGACGCTGGATTTGGTGTAAAAGCAAGGATGATTGATACCAGAACTGAGGTTATATCCATCAGGAATGAATGAACAGGTTGGATCTCCCATTGTCCTGAAAAGAGAAGGCTGAGGGGGTGACCTAGCAGAAGCCTTTAAAATTATGCAATATTTTGTAAGACAAGACATAGAAGGCGGAATATTCCCTTCCAGAGACTAAGTCCAGTGACAGAAGCAAAAGTTGGAGCGACCTCCGCTGGAGAACACTCGAGATCCTGCATTAATTATGCAACCGCGAAGAGCTTGTCAAAGCTCGTGCTGGGGCGGGCAGGAAGCTCCAAGGTCCAGGTGCCATATTTGAATGGCATCCAGACAACCGTTCACCCTTTCACTCTACTCCTTGGCTCCCCCACCCAGTCCTGGCTCAGTTTCATCCCTCCCTTGTGCCCAGCCCTTGGCACAGCTTGTGCGACAGGCAGCTAACATCCCTGTCATGGTGTGAAAGGAGGGCAAAAGCATTGTCAACTGAATTGAAGACCCAGAAAGTTGTCCACCTCGTCAGGTGCACATCATTTATGTACAGTCGAGAAACAGAACGTTCTAAATTCCCGCTGGCTGAGTGCTAAATATGGAGGGGGGGACAAGATTCCCATGTGTTGGGCTTTTAATGAGCATTCATGAGATGCAAATGAAGTTCCCGACATAGATCATTGGGACACTCAGCCTGCCTTTAACCCGCCATGAAAGTCAAGAGGACAAGATTCCAAACGAATTTCCCAACATCGGGAAACTGATTTTTGGCCTCCCGCCAAATCTTTCTCCCTGCCCGCCACAATTCCTGCTGCTGTTGGGAGCAGAAAATGCTGCCCAGAGTGGGGAAGAGCAACACTAGAGGCCGTCAATATAGGTTGATCACCAATCAATAGGGAATTGAGAAGAAACTTCCTTACCCAGGGAGGGGTGAGAATGTAGAACTCTCTGTCAGAGTGGTTGAGGTGATCAGTGTAAATACGTATTAGGGGAGGCTCGATAAACATATGGAGAAAAGGGAATAGAGGAATATGCTGATAGAGTTAGCTGAGGAAGGATGGGAGGAGGCGTGAGTGGAGTATTAGCACCAGTATGGATTAGTTTGGCCAAATGGCTTGGTTTCTGTGCTGTAATTTATGTATTTGGAATGAGGGAATCCGCACATTTCACTGATACTGCAGTGTAGTTTTTGGAATGGATAGTGTGCAGAAGTTAGCTTTGTGATACCACTGGTCTTAGGTTTTTGATGACAGTAACAGCCACGCAGACCAAATACCCAGAGGATCCTTTGTTTTAACAAAACAACTTCATTCCAGTGAGGGAGGAGACTGCAATCTGGAGCTTAGATTTTCAAGCTGATATCTACCATCGTGGGAACCTTGGGAGACTTTCTGTCCATCAACCATCAGATATCAGAATGTTACTATGTTTGGACACTTGGGCCTTGATTTAAAACCCCACCCCAGCCAGGCAGAAAAGGATCGGACAAGGGGTTGAAATTGAGACTCCAATTACATTGTCATAATAATAATGGGGTCAATTCAGGTCCTGGACAAAGTTCATGCTAAAAGCAGGCCAGGGCCTTCTGAACATTGAACACTCACAATATAATACCAACAGCAAGTGAGAGGAGTTCCACTGGCTAGAAGAGGTCAAGATATACTAAAATAAAAAGCCCCTTCTTTGTGAACTCCTTGTAGGAGTTGATTGCTTCCCAGCCCAGGGGCTTCTTGGGCTTCCTGTGCCCTGAATAACCCTCACCCAATCAAAAGGGAGTCCCCAGCCATGGCCACCTCCCCTCTCACCATGAGGGAATCCCTTATGCATTTTAAACTGATATCACAAAGGGTTCATCAAAGTTTGGAATGACCAGCCAGGTAAAGCAATGGAGACAATGATATTGGGGCTGGCCGAATTGGAAGCAGGACTGTGAGAGCTTATCCCTGTTTTCAAACCCTACCATAGCCTCGCCCCTCACTGTCTCTGTGACCTTCTCCAGTCCAACAAACCTCCAAGGTATCTGCACTCGTCTAATTCTGACTTCTTGCGTAGCCTCTGTTTTCATCTCTCTGCCATTGGTGGCCGTGCCTTTAAATGTCTAAGCCCCAGGTTCTTAAATACCCTCCTTGAACCTCTTTGCCTCTCTTCCTCTCTCTCCACTTTTAACATGCTCTGTACAACTTCAATCTTTGACCAAGCTTTTGTTGAGCGGTCCCAGGGTCTCCTCATGTGGCTTGGCATCAAATTTTCTTTGATAACGCTCCTGTGAAATGCCCTGGAATATTTCATGAACTTAAAGGCGCTATATAAATGCAAGTTGTTGGTCACAAAATCATTGAAACTTACACCATAGAAGTTGACCTTTCAGCCCATCGTTGGCTCCTTGAAAGAGCAGCCGTGTTTAGTTCCATAACCCCACTTTTAGTCCGTAACCCTGTACTTTCCTCATCTTCAAGAACCTGTCCGTTTAAAACTATTTATGGAATCAGTTTCCATCCCCTTTTCAGGTATTGTTGGGATTCAGTCACTGGAGTGTTTCCCCCCTCATAATTGTTCTAGTTGTGGCAGACTCCTCGTTGTTCATGTATGTCCAACCTGTAAGTCACACTTTTTACAGCTAAACCTATGCTCAGGAATGTGATCATAGCGGAGGCAGAGTGAGTGCTGCCACCCCCATTCCCTTGGCTGCTTTCACATGATTCCAGAGGCAAAAGGAGGATCCAATATCTCTGGGTGGCTCGGAAGCTGAGGTGAATGACCTGTACAGGGTGCTTCACTGCTTTCACCCTCTGCCACAGTCCACTGAGGATTGCTCATCATGGCTTATGATAATATGATATAATCATTGCTTACGATCTTACTCAGGGGCACGGGGAGGAGGTGAGCCCCAGGAACTGCCCGGGGTGGGGAGGCGGGGGGGGGGGAGGCGGGGGAGCGAAGAACTGCCTCAGCCAGTTCGGGGATTGAACCCAGGTGGCATTATTCTGTGCCGAACTCTCAGCCAACTGAGCTAACTGGGCCCCACTGACTGCTGTAATGGAGTATTTAAAGAGATGCTATTCTGATTATGGCGTTTGTGGAGTATGTAGTCACGTGTCTTTATGTCGCACACATAAGATGTAATGATGTGCTTTGAGTTGTGTTACTGTGTTGTGGTGTTGGGTGAAGCAAATGGGAAACACTTTCCTATTTGCATTGTTGCCAAGTTAATGTGAATGTGCTGGGCCTGGATCGCATGCCTGACACCATGTTAACTTCACTCTTGCCTCTGTAGTAGATTCACCCAGCACAATGCTATCAGGTACGTGCAGCGACCTGATTCAGATTTAGACTGAATGTTCTGCGAATGATTTGCCTGACCTGCTAACATCTCAGAGAAGCAGCTGCGGTGACTTTTTGGGTATCTAATCTGCATTGATGGAGCTGCAGCATCACTGGGACAGAACTGCACACAATCAATGCCTTTGCAGATCTTGATGAGAAGGAGTTTTTTTTTAATTACGATACAAGATTAAGGATTTGTCAAAAACACGTAGATCCAAACCCGACATAAACAAATTGTATTTTCTCTGCCTGGAGCATTTCCATTCATCCCGACCTATTCCATTCCTATTTATTTATTAAGCAGCATTTTTATTTCACAATTTCCCTGCACAGGAATAAAAATAACAATTAAATCACGGAGCTGGCTTGCATTAGAGGTCCTACACCAGAATCTAATCTGTCAGAACACAAAATTGTAAATCCGCCAAATGCGGCACATAGCCAAACACTCAAGCACTTAGCTAATATTAGGACAGCATTTGCTTGTTCTGTGATTAAAGAGACATTGGTGGTAAGTTTTGGCTATGGTTTCATATGCTGGTTAACCGCAGACGGGAAACGTTGGAGGCACAATGACATTACAAGCCAGTTACCAACATGGCAAAATAGAAATGTGGCGATAACAATACTTGCATTTGTATAGATCTTACTCCATCTCGTGGAAGTTATTGTGAGAAATAACCATTGTTAAAACGCTCAATAAAACTTGTCTCTCTGCTAATTCAAAACAAACAGATTAAAGCGCTTCCATAAAATTAATGGAGAGAGGAATACAATACAAGTATGTTAAGATCCTACAATAACATCAGTTATTTCTGTGTTTTCTTGCATTATAACAGTGACTACATTCAAAAGTACTTAATGGGCTGTAAAATGCTTTGGGAGCACATCTTGAGGTTGCGAAAGGTGCAATTTAAATGCAAGTCTTTTTTCTTAGGTTTTAGTACCACATGGTCCTTCCTCAGTGGGTTACTTATTGGAATACAGCGACTGTTGTAGTGCAGCTAACAATAAAACACACAAAGGGGTTTTTTTTGTAGATCACCAACAGCTTCTTTCTCCTTTATTCAGGGGATGTGGGTGTCGCTGGCTAAGCCAGCATTTATTGCCCATTCCTAATTGCCCTTGTTCAGAGGACATTTAAGAGTCAACCACAAAGCTGTGGCTCTGGAGTCACATATAGGCCAGACCAGGTAAGGACAGCAGATTTCCTTCTCTAAAGGGACATTAGTGAACCAGATGGGTTTTTACAACAATCGACAATAGTTTCACGGTCATCATTAGGCTTTTAATTCCAGATTTTTATTGAATTCAAATTCCACCATCTGCCATGGCAGCATTCAAACCCGAGTCCCCAGGGCATTAACCTGGGTCTCTGGATCACTAGTCCAAGCAACAATACCACAATACCACCGCTTCCCCTCTGAAGGGGGGGGGGGGTTACTGCTGTGTAGCTTTTCCCTGCTACCACAAATACATTTAAACCCCTCTAGTTCCTGGTAATAAATTAACCAGGTATTTCTCAGGTTAAACAGTGCACTCATTGTTTTGAACCTACTTATTCCACATACACTGTTTTATTTTTACTTATTTTCTTATTGTCCTTTCTCTTACATTTCTTTCATAATATTCAGTGACAGCTCCCTTCCTAACAGCACTGTGGGTGTACCAACACCACATAGGCTGCGGCCATTCACTACCACCTTTTCAAGGGCAATTAAGGATGGGCAACAAATGCCAACCTAGCCAGCGACGCCCACATCCCATGAAAGAATAATTTTTTTTTTAAATATGGTGTTCCAGTACAGCTACAACACTGATGCATACCACCCACAAGATGCACGTCAGCAACTCACCAAGGCTCCTCCGACAGCACTGTCCAAACCCACAACCACTACCACCTAGAAGGACGAGGGCAGCAGATGCATGTGAACACAGTCACCTGCAAGTTTCCCTCCAAGTCACTCACCATCCTGACTTGGAAATGTATCAGCCGTTCCTTCACTGTCGCTGGGTCAAAATCCTGGAACTCCCTTCCTAACAGCACTGTGGGTGTAACCTACACCACATGGACTGCAGCGGTTCAAGAAGGCAGCTCACCACCATCTTCTCAAGGGGCAATTAGGGATGGGCAATAAACGCTGGCCCAGCCAGAGTAATCCACACCCCGTGAAAGAATTTTTTAAAAGTGGCATCTTGTTGTAGTGAGGAAGTGGGTTGGGAGGGTTGCTTTATGAGCTTGACTACTTGAAATCTGCTTCCAGGGAGGTAGTACATGACTGAGGTTATCTGCCTTGACAGTGCTTGCTGCGCATTTATCGTAATCTTTTATTTAAATAATTAAACCTCTGCAGTACTAATAAGACTTTACCCCATCAATAGAGGTCATTGTGCATTGTTGATGTGAATGCTAACTGACATTGCAGTGTAGCGTGAGACTTTCAATCTGTGCACCAGAAATAAAGCATTGTGATGTTAACGCTCATTTACCTCGTATGAGTGTGACATGCAACCAGCCTAAATGAAACGCCAGCCCCCACCACCTACCCCCGCCCCCCCGCCCCAAACCAATCAGCGTGGATATTAATGGGCACTGAGTTCGCCGTAACTCTGCGTTTCATCCCCACCAGAACCACTTTGCTACTTTTTTTATGGATGGCCAGAAACGATAAAAATTTATGAGGCCAGAACTGCGGATGCTGAAAATCTGAGTTCTGTGAATGAACAGAACAATGCAAAGGCTCGAGTTCAGAGATGACGTTTGAAAATAGTGAACCATGCGGTTGACAATAGTAAACACGAGACATCATATTGTCTAGCTGCCAGATTGTGGTGTTGTGCAAGGGGCTGTCAGTAACTGCAGCAATCAATTGAGTAGATTACGGGAGCTGGTAATTAATGAATGAATAATTCTCTTCTTGGTGAATAAACAGAAGCTGTGACATTGTAATATAAATGGAACCAGCCCATTAACTCCCACATTACTGATTAGAGAGGAATTCTTTAAGGATTTTAGCCGTTTTTAACTGCACCCTGCTGAATACATGAGAGTTTGTCTATGCATACAGCCAACATTTCACAATGCTAATAATTAGGAACTGCTTACTGTTACACACAAATCATCTAACCAACAATTTAACCCCTCGTTGGCTCAATAGTCAACAACTCTTGAAGATAAAAGGAAACAAGGGAATGCTGGAAATCAGAAATAAGAAAATGGAACTTAAATGTGCACAATAAAAAGAAAAGTTAACCCTTGAAAGGAGGTCACCCTGAGTTCAGTGTTCCCTCTAACGCCGCACAGGTGCACAGCCGCGTAGCAATCCGGAATGTACCGGGCAGGGAGCAAACAGGCCATGCACCAGCAATGATCCCTTTAGGGTGCAGCATGCAGTCTGGTGGCAATCTTCAAGGGACTGCACAGTGCAACATATCGCAAAGAGAAACTCGAGGGAACTTTGCTTGAGGGGCTCTTATGACGGTGCAAAAGATATTAAGTGCTATATAAAAGATAAATCCAGAGCACTACTTTAACATAATACAAGGAGGCACATGTTCAAATTGGTGGAAGGCAAAATTAGAGTTAATCCCAGGATGTTCATTCTACAAAGAGTCACATTAGTTATTTTGAAAAGGGCTGTTGTGTCATTGGTCATTCAGAACACCAGGATGTGTTAGCCTTGTCCAGTTCTGCAAAGTTCAAAGAGGACAAACCAAACCAGCAAATAAGAGAGTCTGATTGGGATTGTATGGATCATGGATCCTCTCTCTCTGTGCCCCTGAATTAGGCAAAAATAAACCACAAGTTGGATGCTGAAAATATGCAAAACCCACAAATTCATTAGGGACCCATCCTAATGCCACTATTTGGTCATAAAATGTGCCGGGGCAGAGAGAGGATTCATTTTTCATGCATACTTATTATAGTATGGTACAGAACAGAGGGAGACTATTCAGCCCAACATGTCTGTGCCCGCTGCTTGGTAAAGCTATCCAATCATTCCTGCTCTCTCCTCAAAACCCTGTAAATTTATTTTCCTTTCAGGTATTTATCCAATTACCTTTTGAAAGCTACAATTGAAACTGCTTCCCCCAGCTCTTCAGGCATTGCACTCCAGATCATAACAGCTCACTGTGTCATAAGGTGTTTTCGCATGTTCTTTTGTCAAACATCTGGAATCCATGTTCTCTGACCCATCTGCAGTTTCTTCCTACCTCCTCTGTCCAAACCCCTCAAAATATTGAATCAAATCTCCTAACCTTTTTTTCCCCTTTATTCTTTCATGGGATGTGGGTGTCACATGGAGGTCAGCATTTGTGACCCATCCCTAATTGCCCTTGAACTGAGTGGCTTGCTCGGCCATTTCAGGGAGCAGTTAAGAGTTAAGCTGTGGATCTGGAGTCATACTAGGCTGGACCAGCTAAGGATGGCAGATTTCCTTCCCTAAAGGAAATTAGTGAACAGTAGGGGCTTTTAAACAATCTATGACAGGTGTCGTGTTCACCATTACTGAGACTAGCTTTATAATCCAGATTCATTAATTGAATTTAAATTTCACCAGCTGCTATAGTGGGATTTATGCCCATGACCCCAGAGCATTGGCGTGAGCCTCTGTCCCCACCACCCCCCCTCCATCTTTGCTCTAAGGAGACATTCCAAGCTGACAGTTGGAAGCACACATCAGAACCTCTGGCACTGTGCAATTTGCATGTATGATGTGAAATGAATGATCCATGCATGTTGCATGTCTGATTATCCAAAACTTGCTTTCAAAGGATGAAGCAGTTCACTGGGAAACACAAGCTGGAAAAATATCTTGTGTGAAAATACAAAGTATAAATATTCAACTTTAATTGTCCCAATTGGATTAGCACCTTCATTCATTACAGCAGACAGGAATGACATATGAACATAATCAGCATTAATCCACTAGGATCACCAATTGTCATTTCCAAGTGGTTGAACTATTATGGGAAGGTACTAGTGATAAAAGACCTGCCACTTGATTTACCCCAAGGATCTACCTTTGGCCACCATCCCTCCTATTTCTCGTGTCCATGTCTTTTCTCTCTTCCTTGCTAGCCAGTCAGAACCGGGGTGCTGGCATGAAGGCTAGAATTTGCCTCAGTGCACTTGCTTTTGGGATGTAATGCTCCATATGGTTGAACAGCCAGTCAACATTCATCATTTGAGAAGACCAAGAGGTACAGGAGAAGCCCCATGAGCCTGCGATACTGGACTTTAGGGAGAAGTCAATGCCTGCAGAAGAGCAGACAGAAGAGGGAAAGTCAACAGTGAAAGGAAGTGGAACAGAATGAGATTTGAGCTTATGTGCAAATTGGCGGCACTCCATTTTCAGCCAGACAACAGTATGATTCAAGCATGAGTCTCGATGTGGGAGAGCTGAGTCAGAAACACAGAAGACTGGCTGTAGTAGTGCTTTATATTTAGCAGGACACCACCTAAGAAGACAATTGAGGACACAGTTAGTAAATAACTTGTGCACGTGATTTGACTCTCTTGCGTCACTGTGCATTGTGCAACGTTAGCCACACTTCTACATCTCAAAAACATTATATGTCAACTTCCGAGAGATTTTAACATGTGCCTAGCCAAGCCACCTGCCAAAGTAAACACTGGAGCTCCCGTCAGAGTTCAATTACAATCCCAGAACACAATATTGATCTCTAGAAAGCAGATGGTTTTGTCACCAGGTTTAATTAATGTATCGGTAACAGTACACGAGAGCAAATAAATTTAACTTAAGCCAATACACTTTAAACATTCCATGATATGCTCTTCACTCACCATGTCTGACCATCCCCAGTGGAAACAAACAACAACAAATTGTATTTATATAGCACCTCTGATGTAGGATAACGACCCAAGGCACTTCACAAGAGCATTGCCCAAGCAAAATTTGACACCAAGCCCCCTAAGAAGCTATTAGATCAGGTGACCAAAAGCTTGGTCAAAGAGGTAGGGTTTAAGGAGTGTCTTAAAGGGGGAAAGAGAGGCACAGAGAGGTGCAGAGGGTCATGGAGGGTATTCCAGGGTTTGGGGCCTAGCAGCTGAAGGCATGACCATCGGTGGTGAAGTGATTAAAATCAGGGATGCTCAAGAGACAAGGATTGGAGGAGTGCAGCAGATATCTCAGTGTGCTGGAGGAGGTTACAGAGATAGGGAACAGAGAGACCATGGAGACGTTTGAAAAAAAGGATAAAAATTTTAAAACTGAAGTGTCAAGAGTCAATATAGTTCAACGAGGTCAAGGACGATAGGTCAATTGAACTTGATGTGAGTTAGGATACGGGCTGCAGAATTTTGGATGACCCTAAATTTATGGACGGCAGAGGATGGGAGGCCAGCCAGGAGTGCATTGGAATAGTCAAGTCCAGAGGTAACAAAAGCATGGATGAGAGGTTCAGCAGAGGATGACCTGAGGCTGGTGTTATGGAGGCGGAAGTGGGCGGTCTTAGTGATGGTGCGGATATGTGGTCAGAAGATCATCTTGGGCTCAAATAAGACAACAAGATTGTGCTCAGTCTGGTTTAGCCTCCGACAGTTGCCGGGGAGAGAGACGGAGTCGGTGGCTGGGGAATCAAATTCATGGTGAGGACCAAAGACAATGGCTTCAAACTTCCCAATATTTAGTTGGAGGAAATTTCTGCCTATCCAATACTGGATATCGGACAACCAGTCTGACAATTTAGAGACAGTGGAGGGGCCGAGAGGGATAATGATGAGGTAGAGCTGTGCGTTGTGAGCGTACATGTGAAAACATGCTGTGTATTCAGATGAGTTTTCTAAGAGGTGAATGTCCCGCCAATTGGCACATAAGCTCAAATCTCATTCTGTTTCACCTTCTTTCAATGTTGACTTTCCGTGTCCCGTCTGCTCTTCTGCAGGCATTGACTTCCCCCTGGAGGCCAGTATCGCAGGCTCATAGGGCTTCTCCAGTACCTATTCGTCTTCTCAAAGACTGGCTGTTCAACCACATGGAGCATCACAGCCCGAAAGCAAGTGCACTGAGGAAAATTCTAGCCCTCATGCCAGCATCCTGGTTGCGATTGGCTAGCAAGGCAGAGAGAAAAGGCCAATTGTGGGATCCTCCTGACTTATCTCACTCAGCTACATGTTGCTTCATTCGGCTGAGATCTCAGGGGAGTCCAAATATGTTTAACTCTATGGAAAATCATTTTCTTTTCACTATAGAACTTTTAAAAAGTGTCATGATAGCTTACTACTGATGTGCAAAGATAACAAGAAGCATGTTACCCTATTTTTAGGGTATACCAAGCAGAGACACGATAGTTTATATTCTGGAATTCAGAACATTACTTTAAACTAAATTATGAGAGTAGAGCCACAGGCTGAAACCAGTAAGATGCAAATTTTATATCAAGGACTAACATCAAGAAATCTTCACTCAAGGAGCCCCCCCACCACCTTCCCAATGAGAAAGTTGACATCTATTATGATTGAGCACATATCTCAAAAGTTAAAGGGTGAGAGGTCAATGGTCAATCTTAATGGTTAAAAACAGTTTGTTGCTCCTCTATTAGCTCAGTCAGTTATTGAAGTGAGTCACACAGGCCAGATAGACCCAGATTTGTTCCCTACTCTCTCATGTTCACTGGTCAGAGCTCTGTGGTGGTAGGAGAACTGAAATTAGATTCCGTGCCCTCAGGGTGGATAGGCCGCCTGTTCCTGATTGCAGATGAAAGCTCCTGTGTGCGGCTGTCAAATGAAGTTAAAATTGGGCTCAACTGTGTTGTCCTTAAATGGCCTATTGGCACTTGACTGTCTAAAGTTGCACATGAAAAGCAACTACATTGGCAGAGACTCGGAGAGTAGTCGTTGTCTGTAGAATACAACCACAATATGTCTGGACCTTCACGGATGCAATAAGGGAGGAGCTGAACCTTGATACATTTCGTCTAGGTTTGACCCAGTTACAGAACTAAGATCACAGGTTCTGAAATTAGGAGATGAGTGTTTGACCACAATGTATTTATCTGAACTTTCTCTCAGCTTCAGCAATCCATTATATATTGAACGGGGGAATTTGAGCAACTGTGCTTTCTTTATATTCTTATCTCATAGCATAGCTTCAGTGTCTTATCTCCTGTGTTACCAGTCTTTTGGTCAAACCTCAAACTGGTTTTACAGAACAGTACAATGTGTAAAACTTTGTCTTCACTAATAATACCACTGAACCCTTGTTACTGAGAGACAACTTTCAACATATTTGTTTTAGCCCGCCCATGCTTGCAAAGCCCAAAACAAGAACACATCTACTATTAGATGTGATTCTGCGATTGGGCAGCACTTGTTGAACAATCCTGAGTATGCTTTTAGCCACACTAAGAACTAAAATAAGGTAATCAGTCGAGCTCATAACGTGGTTCATTTACACTCACTAGAAGTGACATATATTCATATGCAGGGACCCATTTTTGGCAAACAAAAGAAATATGTTCAATCCTTGCAACCCTTTTGAATTACCCAGGAGCTTGGGAAGCCTATAGTGCCCCACTGCTTTCTCCATGGCAACACCTCAACTAATTGTGGGGAGGTGGTGGCATAGTGGCATTGTTACTGGACTAGTAATCCAGAGACCCAGGACCCAGGGTAATGATCCACGGACTAGCGTTCAAAACCTACCAGGTCAGGTGGTGAGGTTTGAATTCAATAAAGAAAATCTGGGATTAAAAGTCGGATGATGACCATGAAATCACTGTTGATTGTTGTAAAAACCCACCTGGTTCACTAATGTCCTTTAGGGAAGGAAATCTGCTGTCCTTACCTGCTCTGGTCTACATATGACTCCAGACCCACAGCAAGGTGATTGAATCTTAGAAATGCCTGAACAAGGGCAATTAGGGATGGGCAATAAATGCTGGCCTACCCAGCGATGCCCACATCCCATGAATGAATTGTTTAAAAAATCAAAATTAACCTACCAACCAATCAGCACCCTTTTCTCCTGTAGTATAAATTGTTGTGATTTGTTTGAAATTTGGCATTCTTACGTTTGTCCTGATCAGTGCAAGGTGAAAAGTTTTGGCAGCATGTTTCTCTTTACAACAATATTTATATCTGTTTTAGCCAAATTGGAATCCTGATTCGAAGAATCAAAGTATCAGTGTGTTCTGACATGGTGTCCCGTTCACTCAGCTCTTGTGGAGTTGAGATCTTTATCCCATCTGTCTGAATTTATTTTGCACCCAAGCCCTAATACTGTCCAAAGCCATGAAAGATCTTTGTCCTTGTTGTGTGAGCTGAATTTGAATTTACCCCCCAGGGGAGGCAGGATATTGGTTGAATAGACTTTTGGCCTATAGTCAAACTCTGGCCTCTACAACGAAAAGGTAGCACTCTGCCAGTGTCTTTTCCCAAAGCCTTCCAGTTTGTGTCCCATTGTAAACCAGTGAGTTTATTCACAAGCGGTTGGATCACCTGTCACTGTACAAAAGTTTTTTTCAAGAAGCAGTAGTGTATTTCTGGCCATCATAGAATCATTGTCTTAGAGACCCGATCGAACATTATTTCAGCGTATGGGTTAACCTGTTTCAGGGATTAACCCCTACATTAAAATAGCAGACAGAGGGATGTCACTCGAATGTATGCAGCTTTACCTCTGCTAAGTTCACAAACAGTAACTTCTAAATATTCCCTTTCAGTTTTGTGATACTGAAAAACACCAAAGCTTCGAGTTGTTGAAATTACAGCACAAGAAGGGAGACACCTTCTGCACTGGAAAAAATTCAGTCGTCCATTCGGGGGTGGGGGGGTGCCCTGGAATGGAGAATCCCCTGGGAGGCAGCCAATGGGGGGTGCCAACTCCACATTCGCCATCCAATTAAAGACAGTGGTCAGGTTCCTGAGGCAGGGTCGCCCAATCAGAGGGTGCGCAGCGCTGGGCGGGCAGCAGTCCATTGGGAGGGGTGGACATTGTTGAGGCAGGTAGGAGAGCACCTTAAGGGGTTGACACCCTCAGAAGCCTGCTGAAGATTTCAACAGGAATGGCCACAGCTCTTAGGGCCATCAGTGTGGAGGGGAAGCCCCTCCTCGAGAAAGGTCATGGCCCAGGCTGTGGTCTCATGTAGCTGAACAATGGGGCCAGTGAGATATAGGGACCCCTGCCTCCCCACTGCTGTCAGCCTCCCGACAGCGGTGTTGGGGAGGGGGGTGGGATTGTGGTGGGGGGGGCGCAGGGTGCTGGTCTGACGCTGGGAGAATCCTGGAGTCTGCATCTTGAAAATAATGGGTTCTTAATTGACTCTCACTGGTTGATTACCAGTGCTGATTTACAACAACAGTGGCTACACTTCAAAAGTAATTCATTGGCTGTAAAACCCTCTTGGATGTCCTGAGGTCATGAAGGGTGCTTAATAAATGCAAGTCTTTCTTTCTGTCCTGGATCTAAGTCTTCAGCTGGAACTAACTACCCTACTCCCATTATCTGCTTCCTTTTCTAAGTATTTACCAATTTCCCTGTATATAAATGCTATTGCTCGCACCTGCAGTGAGGCATCCTGATTGATAAAGTTCACGTACAAACATTTGCACTTAAAATAAAATGCAACAGTAACAAGCCACCAAGATATCTGCATTCCTCTAACTCTGGCCTCTTGCTCATCCCAGATTTTAATCGCTCCATTACCGGTGATCTTGTCGTCAGCTGCCAGCTCTGGAATGCTCTCTCCAAAAGTCTCCGCCTCTCTCCATCCCTCTTTCTCCTCCTTTAAGATGCTTTTTAAAATGACCAAGCTTCTGGTCATCTGCCCTGATATCTGCCTACGTTGCCCGGTGACATGTTCTGTTTTATAATGCTGCTGTGTAGCAGCTTAGGATTTTCATCACTTCAAAGGTGCTGTATAAGTACAAGTTGTGGTTGATGTACAGGCATAAACCAATTTCACTGAAACCTCTAAAACTATTAAAACATGGTCGGCCTCTGATGACTACAGTTAACCTTTGAATTGCTGTGTCCAGAGGTTGATAATTAACACAGAAAACATCTCTTTTGCTCAGTAGTTGTGCGCTAAAGAATAAAATCAAGCGTAACACTTATTGGGATTCCAAGTGTCTATAACACACTGTCTAACTTATAGGGTTGCTCCTGGCATGAATTGTACAGTTTCAACAGCAAATAATAATAAACAGAATGCTATATCCACACTTCTGGCAGGGAGCTCCACTCAGTTGGAGCACATACTGTGAACTTAGACAGGCTCAGCGCACAGTTTTCACGCCGTGTGGGGGCCAAAACCCAGGAGTGGACATTAATAAAACTACCCTTTATACCACAAGGCACTGTGTTAAGTAAGCGGTGAAGCTTGGTGCTGTGTACTCGCAGCACACGCAAAGAGTCTCTGCACAAATGAGTTTCCACTGCACTTTTGGAACATAAATATGAAATTTGATAAGATTTTCCTTTCAACGATAAAAGATCTAAAATTTGGACAGCTCTCAACATATTTAATCTCCTGAAGGAGACAAGCAACCACAGCTTTAAATAAATCTCAGCAAGGAGAAAGCTGATATCAAAGGCAAGCCAAAGAGAACTTTGGGACCAATCTAACAGTATACTTTAGACTATTAAGCATTTATGTTTCACAAATAACACATCCTAATGTCCCAGAAGAAATCATTGTCTTCTGTACACTATTAAATTTCCATCTCTATAAACTGCAGATCAACCAGTTTTCCCGGATTTGTACTCAGTGCGGTAACGGGCGGGTAAAACGACATTTGGCGGGTTTTCACGCCATATTGTCCCAAACCCGCCTCATTGTTTATGCGCTCCTGGGAAACATGCCGTTTCCATGGTGGGCGGGTTCTCATTCGCTCACTGGCCATCACCCCACTGCCAGCTCACGCCGGGCACCATGTTTAAAGTCTAGCCGCAAGCAGAGCGCTCATTGTTTGCAGTTCACCACTGCTGCGTGGGAGACATGGTCAGCAAAGGAAAAAAGACCACAGCCCCCGCCCGCCCCCCCCCCAGTTCAACAACGGATCCCTCGAGCGACTGCTGGATGCCGTGGAGGCCCACCGCGATGTCCTGTACCCCCGCTGTGGCCACAGGATGGACAGCAACATGACCAATCCGGCTTGGAAGGTGGTGGTTAGCACCAACGCCCTTCAGAAGAGGACAGCCACCCAGTGCCGCAAGAGGATGAATGATCGCCTCTGTTCCGCCAGGATAAGTCAGTATTCTTATCACTGTCAACTCACACACTCACAAACCCATCACACATCCACTGGGATCTCTCTCACTGTCAGTTCAATGGACATCACCATTCACTCTCTCACCCGCACCTTCATTGTCCTCATCCCATCCATGGGACCACTCGCCACCCACCCCTGCCAGGCATACTTATCACCTGGCCCGGCAGGCGTCTTGTTTACTCTTTCTCCATCTCTATCCATGCAGGACAAGCTGGCCCACAACAAGAGGGAGAGGTCACAGACTGGTGGTGGAATGCCCGAAATCAAGGTCCTCACGTACTTTGAAAAAAGAGCCATCCAGTCAAGATCTGGACTGGTTCTGGGCTGATGGTGAGGTTTCACAGGCCACTGCCATGCACCAATTATCTCTCCTGGCTTTCGCAGGCACATCTGCCAAACAGCCGACAAAGTTCATGACCCAGGATCTCCAATCAAACCCTGACGAAACCTCTGGAGAGGAATCTGGAGGCACCCGCCCTGAAGTATTGCAGGGCTCCACCAGACGGGTCCAAGCACTGGAACCTCATCTTAAGCATCCCGAAGGTCTGCTCCACCAAGTTAGGTGCTGCTGCATGAGCCTCATTATAGCGTCGCTTTGCTGCAGTCTGAGGCTGCTGCTCGGGTGTCATCAGTCACGGCCTCTGTGGGTAGCCCTTGTCCCCAAGGAGCCAACCCTGCAGCCTCTGTGGACTCTGTAAGACTCCAGGGATCTGTGACCGACCGATGATATAGGCTTCGTGCACACTCCTTGGAAACCGTGCGCACACCTGCAGGATGTGTTTCTGGTGGCCGCACACCAGCTGCACATTCAGTGAGTGGAATCCCTTGCGGTTGATGTAATCCACCGTGTGCAGCGATGGAGACCTGAGCGCCACATGAATGCAGTCATTTGCACCCTGCACCTGTGGAAATCCCGAGATCCGGGCAAATCCAATGGTCCTTGTATCCTGGCTGTCCTGGTCCCTGGTAAAACGCACAAAGCTGTGTGCCCTCAAGAAGATGGATGCTTATATGGGTGGAGGCTTGTGATATCCCACAAGGTCGCCTGTGGAGCCCTGAAAGGAGCCATTGGAATAGAAATTGAGTCACTTTCACAGCCACTGGCAGTGGATGCCCTCCATGTCCCCTTGGCACCAAGTCCTGCAGTAAGTGGCAGATGTGAGAGACCAGGTCCCTAGACATGCGCAATCGTCAGCGACACTGGTTCTTGGTCAACTGCAGGCGGCGTCTATAGACCCTGGGTGTTGCTAAGCACCGACCAGCCTTGGCTCGCTGTCGCTCCTGGGCAGTGTGAGCGGGACCCCTGCAGCCCCGGCTTCCTGAGGTTGCTGCTCCTGTCTTTGCCCGGCCAGGAACCTCAGTCACTCTCTCCTCCATCTTCTCTGCTCTCTGTAGGGGTCACCAGCCTCCATACTCCTGATGTGGTCCTCCTGCAGCATGAAAGAGAGAGAGATGTGGTTATCATGGGTGTGCTTAGCACCTCTCCTGGCCCTGTGTGACTGCCCCTTACTGCTTCCCGGAGAAAGCTGACCACCCCTCAGTTGGCCAGAGATGAATGCACTGCATGGCTGCCCTGTCAGCCTGCGACATGGGGGGAGACTGTTCCTATCCGGGATACTAGGATTGCAAGAGGCTGTGAGTGCCTCCAGCAGTGACTGCTACATGGCCAGCGTTGTAGAGGAGATTGTACAACGTGTGCAGTCCAACTGCTCCACGGTCCAATAAAGTAGTTGCAGACTCACAGTCTGTGCCAGGAGGGTGGGGGGGTTAAGGTCACTTGACTTTGGTGCCCCCACGTTGCTTGTGTGGGCGGACAGGCTAGGAGCCTGACCCCAATCACATCACTGCGGCTGCGCCTGAACTGTCCCAGTTGCAGAGGAATGGTCAGTTTATACAGGCGTCCCTACTGCTTGGTCACTTCTCTCGCCCACCCTGCCCCACCCCCCCACCCACCTCAATTTCTTGTACGCAGGATCCCAATGCCAGGGCAGCAGATGCGCCGCCCACTCCACCCCTGAACCCCTGCCCCCCCCACCACCCCCAGCACCCGACAACAGTCACCTCTGAGGCTGGGCAGCACTTCACCCCGGTCCCCTTGGCGAGCTCTGCAGGACAATGCTGTTCACTCACCCCCAGTTCCCCCAAAGTGAAGGGCGGCCATGAGCTTTCCGACCGATGTGGACGGACGATCCAGCGGTGGGGGGGGGGGGGTGGTCAAAGACCCTGGCGGGATGGCCTTTGACGTATTACAATGAGCTCCCCGATGACCTGTGGCGGCGAAGGTAGCTCGCCGTCGGTGGGCTGAGCGGACGATCGCCACCTGCCTTCCAGCCGTTGTGAACCCGATCGCACCACACGGTCCGCGCCCCACCACCCGATACTGCCAGCGGGCGCAGAAAATCCCGCCCGGTACCTGTCAAATGCTGTCGGAACCTCCATCCAGTTTTAACATTTAAAAGTTCTACTCGTCAATCAAATTTCTCAGTCAGATATTTGCGTATTTTTAATTACGGGCAGAGTTTTTAGGCCTGCGGGTGCCTGACCTGATCGGACTTGGAATGACGTCTGGGGAGCATCCCGACATCACCCCACACTCACGCCATATTTCAGTCGGCGGGAACTCGCCGGTGTCGGAAGCGCGCCTGCCAACTGTTCAGGAAGACAATTAAAGTTGGTAAAGTTGCAGTTGTGCCCGATTTTTCATGGTCCGTCCAACCTTCCGGTTGGCAGACAGAAGAATCGGCCGGGCAGGCTTTGCATTTCCGATGAAACCTCACCCAAGGGCGGGTTGAGGTTTCCGTTATTAAATGGAGGAAAAATAAAAATCCATGGACGGAACTCTTAACGTGTATATATTCAGGTAACTGATTGCGATGCTTGGACAATATTTTTTCATTATTCTAGAATCTTTATTTAATTGTTTTAAAGTCTTCAGCTCCCTCGGGCAGCTCTCTCTGCCTTCAGGGAGCCGTCATTCAGCGCTCGACCGCACCCCTGCTTAGGTCAGCGCCCACCTCCCTCCCCTCCCCTCCCCCCACCCCGGCAGTGCTGAGCATTTCAGTGCGCATTTCACGCGCCGGCTGGCCGATAATTGTCCGGCCAGCGTGAGATGGCGGTCAGGGGCCGATCGCGGGCGGTGGTCCGTTCCCCAGCCACTCTCGGGACCTCCAATCACACCTGCGCACAGACCTAAAAATCCTGCCCTGTGTTTCACATACTTAGACATAGAAGACTTTGCACATCTGGAGACCCATGGGGCAGACAAAGCATATGCCTTATATCTGTTTCCATAGCTAGTTTTCCCTAGAGCAGGTCGCAAGTGACTGTAGCTTGTTAGACACCATTCCACATCAAGCACGGCTGACCAGGAGACTCTCCCACTCTCTCTGCCAGCAAAAGGCAGATTGGAGAGATTTATGGGTTGATAATCAACCTGTTTGGCCACATTATGAACGCAACTTCCATGGTTATCGCGTCCTGGAGCGGGGCCAGAACCCAGAGCTTCTGAATCAGAGGTAGGGAATGTTCCCCATTGCAATACAAGACCCCCCTACACATGCCTACTGCTGTGTGAGAAAAACATCCTTCTCCCATCTGGGCCAGCTTGAATTTGCCAAACTTATGCTCAACATTTTGAGCTAAAATTGAATAATCGGTTTTCATCCACATTTTCAACGTCTTCCAACATATTTAAGACCTAGATCACTGATCCCGCTGAGTATTTTTCCCTGAGTTGAAAGCCAGACCAATTAGTTTGGCCTATTGCTGCACTTTGAAATGTTGAGGCCCAGAATTATGTGTGTTCTTTTGTGAACCCTCTCCTTTGCCCTTATAAAGATTTTCAGACATTTTCCAAATTGCTGAAATAACCTCTTTCATCTTGCAATTCATTGCTGTCAAGGTATATCCCTGTGCTTGAGCCCAGTTGTTGCACAAGCCTCATGTGGGACTGGCAATGTTCAAAGAACAGTATTTTTTTTAATAAGGCTTATTACCTTATGAAATTGAGCCTAGGGAGCCTGCAGTCAGCAGCAATGTCATTATGAGATGGGCCTGTGTTTAAGCTGACTTGCCCCTTTAACGACACTGCCTAACCATTCTTTGTAGCCAAATGGGCACATCCTGAGGTCAGTTAGAAGCTTTTTTTCTTGTTTGGTTACTCCTTATAAATCCCAGATTACTGCATTTGCAATGCTGCAATTATCAAAATCAGGAGAAATCAGACAGAAATAATCATATTCCTTGTCCGTTTTATATATTTGACACTTTGGCAAGCTTATATTTTTGATAGTTCATCACATTGCACAAGAAATTTAAGATCAAGTCTATTCTTCAGGTGAAACAAGGTTAGAGGGAGGCTGACAGTTGGACAAGTGGGTGCAGATGTAAATCAGTCTCCATTTTAAAGTCAATACTTTCTGTCCTTAATGTTAAATATTTCCGTTAAGAATTTCACTGTCCACACTTGTAATGGAAACAGCATATGTAAACTTAGCATGTTGTAATTACATTGCCCTGCCAGTGGTGTCACTGCAGTTCCGCCATTTGGTGGGGGAAGCATGTAATTACAGCGTGATGTATTTGTATGAACAATTCCATCATAAATATGGTTATAGTAATTTAAAAAAGGACAGGAAGTATCTGCAAATGCGTGATTTGTTTATATGTAAACTTATAAATATTTGTAAATGTATAATAAAGAGTTCCTCTGGCATTTCTCATGGTCAGTCAGATAACTCACTGGTTTATGATATTTAGAGGTATTTACACTATGTGGGACGGTCTTGTGGCACAGTCAGTGGTGCCCTGCATTTGAGCTAAAAACTCTGGGTTTGAGTCCCACCCCAGAGCTTGATGGCCAAGGAAGGTTTATAACATGGCAAAACAGGTTGAATATCAACCTGCAAATCCTTCCAACACACACCAATGGCAGGTGGTAAGAGCAAGAGAGATTCCTGGTCTGCCATGTGATGGAAAGAAAATTGAAGCCTCTACCATCACTTTCCATAGCTCCAGACTACATCATGTAGAAGTGCATGTTACCACAGCAAGTTGGACTCCCTGAGAAATAACCAAGAATTATAGGCTCCCCAAGCTCCAGGTAATTCAAAAAAGGTGCAAGGCTTCAACATATACCTTTTGTTTGCAGAGAATGGGTCCCTGTGTATGAATGTAAGTCGTTCATAGCAAACGTAAATTACTTGCTTTCTCCATGGCAATGCCTTGGCCAATCAGAGTCATCTTGACAACCAATCAGCACTCTTTTCTCCTGTAGTGTAAATTATTATTATGATTGTTTGAAATTTGGCATTCTTGTGTTTGTCCTGATGAGTGCAAGACGAAAAGCTTCAGCAACATGCCTCTCTGTCAACAATATTCAAGTTCTGTATTACTAAGCAAGTGATTGAACAAATTAAATTCCATTTTGGTATTAATTGGATTTTTCCTGGAGCTTTGAGGATTGAATTCCGCAAACCTCTGAGAATTTTACTTTATATTTTCCACATATAATTGTATTATATGTATATTTATTTATGACATTTTTAATGCTGAGAAAATAGAGCAAGATCCACCAACTGGAGATACCTGGCCTGTAACAGTACTTGTAATAGAGGGGTTTCTCAACAGCAGCTCAGTTCATAGCGCTCCTGCTTCCAAATCACTCTGGGTTCAAGTCCCACCCCAGAACTTGAGGACAAAAATCAAAGCTGACACTCCAGTGCAGTATTAAGAGAGGGTTGCACTATTGGTGGCACTGTCCCTTAGATGAGACACTAAATAGAGGTCTCATCTGCTGCCTTAGGTGGGTGTAAAAGATCCCATGGCACTATTTCGTAGAAGTTGTCCCCAGTGTTCTGGTTGATATTTATCCCTTAACCAACATCACAAAAAACAGATTATCTGATTATTATCGCATTGCTATTTGTGTACAAATTGGCTGCTGTGTTTCCTGCACGACAACAGTGAATACACTTCAAAAGTACTTAATTGGCTATAAAGTGCTTTGAGACATCTGGTGGTCGTGAAAAGCGCTATATGAATGCAAGTCTTCTTCTGTGCTTGGGGGAAGGAGGCAATTCTGCAATAACACTGAGGGGATGTTGCTGGGATTGGGTGGGACTGGTGGATCGTGGCAAACAGCACATCCTTACACAATCCTGATTGTGCTAAAAATTACACTAATATCCAATTTAATATTATCAGTCGAGCTTACAATGCGGCTCACTAACACATCCAAGAAGCTACACATATTCACACACATGGCCCTGTCCTTTGCAAACTCAAAGAACAGAGTCATGCATTGCCCTTTTTCAACTAAACAAAAGCTTGGGAGACAGCCATTCCCGGGTTCATTCCCCATGGCAATGCCTTCACCAATCAGAGTTGACCTGCTTGGTTTGAATTTAAACAAAAGCTTGGGAGACAGCCATTCCCGGGTTCATTCCCCATGGCAATGCCTTCACCAATCAGAGTTGACCTGCTTGGTTTGAATTTAAACAAAAGCTTGGCAGCTAACTGTTCCCTGGTGCGTTCTCCATGCCAATGCCTCTACCAGTCAGAGTTCAGCTGCCAACCAATCAGGAGCCTCTTCTTATGCAGTATAAATTGTTGTTCCCTTTGAGATTTGGTATTCTCGTGAATCTGTCCTGATGAGCGCAAGACAAAAAGCTTCGGCAGCGTGTCCCTTTTCTCAGCAATGCTTAATTTTACGTTTTGTCATTGATTCACAGATGTGTATCCATCTGTCTCTCGGTCTCACTGTTTCTCCAGCTCTAAAAAAAGTTAGCATTTAAATTACGGTCACCAAATGATATTTGGAACTTTCACAATTCTACACAATGCGGAGTCTTTTTTTTAATTTAAAAGGCTTAAAATAGGAAGAGGAAAGACACTCTGCGTCTGTCTGTCTGTCTCTCTCTCTCTCTCTCTATACCTGTCTGAAAGACGTTAGTAATTAGAATGCCTACGTTCCCCAGCTGTCAACATAACACAGGCAATAATCAGATGATTATTTATTAGTTTTTCCAAGTGAAGGCAAAAAATGATAATTAGATGCCGCTTCAAAACTGTAAATTTTTCGAAAGCTAAGCTCATTACACAATGAGGAAAGACCTTCTTTTAGCTTAACGCTCTTACTGACCTTTATAGAGCTCAAAGCAGTGCTACACATTTGGATAACTAGTAGACCATCTTTCTTCTCACTTACTCTTATAAAGAAGAAAACTCAATATAAACTCTGCCAGAATAAAGGGGCTGAAACCTGACCAGATTTTTTTCAATTATGAGAAACAATTGAGCCAACGCCACTTTCAGCTAAAGATGAATGTTCCATTAGTACAGCTGAATTAATTGTACATCCTGGGAAATTAGGTGAGTTCACATTCTCAGGTCCAAATCACAATCCAAATTCAACTCACAGCACTACAGCCATGGCCAAAAATATCAATCCAAAACCTTTAAGCCTCTTTGAGAGTGAAGGTATTCGGAGCAATTTGTGGTAGAAAGGTGATTATAGTGCCACCCTGTGGTCATATTCTGCAACTTCACACACAGACAAGGCCAATCATAAATAATACTTAAAGTCTGCAACATGATTGGGTTTTGAGTAAGTTGAAATAGAGATAGGGACTTCACATGGAAGAGGCTGACACAATGTGTGACAAAAGATACAACCAGAAATAAAGTTTTGAGAACACAAAGTGTGATATTTTAAAATAGATACAGACATTTTAAATCTAGGATGAACAGAAAATGGTAGGCTTTCTGTAGCAGATTGAATGTAGGCATGTTGATGTTTAGTAGTTGAGGAGACTGGGTTGTGGGATTTTAGAACTGTAAAGGGTGCACTATGGTGAGGTCTTGTGGTGCAATGGGTATTGTCCCTACCTCTGAGCCAGAAGCTGCGAGGTTGGGTCCCACCCCAGGATTTGATGACCAAGGAAAGTGCATTTGTTATGCAGCCAAACAGATTGAGTATCAACCTGCAAGTCCTTCCAACACACGCCAAATGGCAGGTGCTAAGAGCCGGAGAGATTCCTGGTCAGCCGTGTGATGGAACGAATGTTGGAGCCTCCACCCTCACTATCCATGGCTCCGGACTACAACGTGCATGTAAAAGTGCATGTTGCCACAGCAACTCAGAGTCCCTCAGTGAACTATAACACAGCGTCCCCAAAGAGGATGTTGGGTTTTGGTATTACTCAGTGTGGCCCTGGGGTATAGCATTATTAGTGACTGAAGGAACCTATGATTAGTCGCACTGGAAATGGAACTTGAGATCAAATTTACTGGGGAAATCTTTGGGATCCAATCATACTGAATGCAATTTGGGAGGGGGTTTGTGGCCATTTTGCAGAAGATGCTCAGGTCTAGCAACATTGGAGGGTGTAGCAGCATGGCTGAACTAGAAGAGGTCACTAGGTAACACTAGGGGCAGGTGTCAGAGTTTGGCAGCTTTGGCAATAGAGGGGTCCCAGAAAACGGCAGCTCTGTAGAAGTGAGGAAGTCCTAGGGCCTTAGATTGAAAGCTGAGCATCCTATGTAATACTCATGAGGGAATCCCAGATCTGGTGATGCTGAAATGCTCTGGGTCAAGAACCTTGATGAGAGCGCAGTCTATAAATCTGGAAACACCGGGAAAGGGAGATCCTGAGGTCAAAGCTTGATTAAAGAGATAGGCTTTAAGGGACGTCTGAAGAGGAAGAGAGAGTGGTAGAAAGGTGGAGAGGTTTACAGAGGGAATTCCAAAGCCTAGTCCCAGGTAGAGGGAATTCCAAAGCCTAGTCCCAGGTAGCTGGAGGCACCTTAGATTTCTTGGACCCATTCCCCAATATTCCCAGAACATTCAACCTTTGAAAACTCTGTTCATGTGCTCTCTGATCCTGGGAGCCCCTATTGCTGCCCCCCCAATGCTGAATAAGGAGTAGGGGTGGCAATGAAACACTGGTCCCAAAGCAGTGTGGGCTCAAAACCCAAAAACCTTGTCATTTTCTCAGTCATTATTGATATTTGCTGCTTGGGAAAAGAGATCGCTCAAACTACAGATGATTTTCATAGTGAGACGTATTAGTTTTAAAATTCTCATTCATGTTTTCAAAACCCTCTATGTCCTCACACCTCTCGACCTCTGTAAGCTACTCCAGCAGCTCAACACTTGGAGGTCTCTGCGCTTATCGGGGAGTTGAGGGCTATAAGGAGCTGGCATGAAAGAGCAGTTGAGGCCTGGGACAGATCAGCCATGATCTTATTGAACGGCGGGGCAGGCTTGAGGGGCTGAATGGCCCTACTCCTCCTGTTTTTTAGGTTCTTCTCCAATGCTGGTCTTTTGCACATCCTCGATTTTCATCACTCCACCGTGCCTTCAGCTGTCTGGGCCCTAAGCTCCTGAATGTCCCCCCTAAACCTCTCCACCTCTCTACCGCACTCTCTTCCTTTTCAGACACTCCTTAAAACCTACCTCTTTAACCAAGCTTTTAGTCACCTGACCTAATAACTCCATGTGTAGCCTATTGCCAAATTTTCTTTGATAATCACTCATGTGAAGTGCCTTGGGATACTTTACTATGTTCAAGGTGCCATATTAATACAAGTTGCTGTTGTTGTTAAAAATAAATATAAAAATAAAAAAAAAACAAAAACAGAATTACCTGGAAAAACTCAGCAGGTCTGGCAGGATTGGCGGAGAAGAAAAGAGTTGACGTTTCAAGTCCTCATGACCCTTCGACAGAACTAGGTGAATCCCAGGAAGGGTTGAAATATAAGCTGGTTTAAGGTGGGGAGGGTGGGGGGAGAGAAGTGGAGGGGGGTGGTGTGGTTGTAGGCAAAAGCAGTGATAGAAGCAGATCATCAAAAGATGTCACAGACGGCAGAACAAAAGAACACATAGGTGTCGAAGTTGTTGATATTATCTAAACGAATGTGCTAATTAAGAATGGATGGTAGGGCACTCAAGGTATAGCTCTAGTGGGGGTGGGGGATTTAAAAATATTTAAAAATAATGGAAATAGGAGGGAAAAAGAAAAATCTATATAATTTATTGGAAAAAAACAAAAGGAAGGGGGAAGAAACAGAAGGGGGGTGGGGATGGAGGAGGGAGGTCAAGACCTAAAGTTGTTGAATTCAATATTCAGTCTGGAAGGCTGTAAAGTGTCTAGTCGGAAGATGAGATGTTGTTCCTCCAGTTTGCGTTGGGCTTCACTGGAACAATGCAGCAAGCCAAGGACAGACATGTGGGCAAGAGAGCAGGGTGGGGTGTTGAAATGGCAAGCGACAGGGAGGTTTGGGTCATTTTTGTGGACAGACTTGTTGTTGTTGTAAATCCAAAGGGACTCTCCATCCTGGTGGCCCAAAGTAATTAGAACCCAGGTCATGTGTGTGCCAGGCTGCTTACCTGACAGGACAGATCTGTGCATTGGAGCGTGGTCAAGATTCTCACTAATCGGTTGGCTTTGCATCCAATCTCACCGACCATAAGTGTCGGAAATCGGAATTATTCTTAAAGGCTCATGCAGTCGTGGTGCAAAAGTATTACAGCGACTGTATAGGAAATAGAAATAGGTTTCTTACTAATGAGCCGGTGTAATAACGCCAGTGCTTTTCCTGCCCTTGGTTTATCACTGCAGAACATTTGGGATCTTAATAAACTCCGGGAAAAACTTACTACAGCCGATGAATGATCAGGGCAGAGAGCCAGGAATCACAGATCTATTTATACTGTAACTCGAAGCAATCCATGAGGGCATTGTGCCCATTCAAACTGATTCATCCAATAACTCATCCAGTGCAAGAGTGACTGTAACCAAGGTAAATGTGCTGCACTTGCACAGACATTGTCACCACGCTTACACTGTGAGCATGTAATTTTTTTGCACAAATCGCAGAAAATAGCCTTTTAACACCATTTGCATTTAACTGTGCTATCAAAAAAGATTCATTAGCCGATTTAAAAAGTTCATTTTTGGTCAATAAATTAACATGGTGCATTTAGTTTCCCTTTTTTCCACTTGGCTCCTGAACCCACTGACTCATGTGATGGGATATAGTTCCCATGGTTACCAGCCATCCCCGGCTATCACACTCAAGTGGGCTCAGCAGTGAGGGCCACTAGGACATTCAGATGCGGGCCTTGTCCACCCGAGCCCTCTCGTAGAATCCAAGTGCACATTTCCTGCACGGGTCACTGAATGGCAGTCCGGAATGGGAATCTTGGACTATCCTTTTATTATTTTTGTCCCCGCCCCCCCCAGCTGAGCCTGGGGACACTGGCGCCAGTTGTAGAACCTTGGCTGCAGCCTAGGCCAGAATGGGTTAACTCAGCCTGACTCTAGACGAAGCTTGGGGACCCCCTTGGGCTGAGTGACTCAATACTCAGCTGGATGCTGTATTTACCCAGTGAGTCACTGGGAGGGATATCCTGATTTGGTTGTTGGCAGGAGTTTGTGGTTTTGTGCTAGAAAAAAAGAACTCCAAACTAGGATTGATGAATCAGGTCCACTTCACTACTCGGCAGTGCAACCCACAAACCTCGGCAATTACATCTCGCAAAGCCCAGGTAACTCACTTCTACTAACGCTTTGGCACTTAGTCTCCGAAGTCTCCTCTTTGAAATTAGTGTGCCTGTGGATTTGAGAAGGGCTGTCCTTATTGGGATTACCTGATTAGTGGATACATGCTTAGCCGGAATCCTGAAGTCGGTTTAATATCTAAAGCTATGACTTTCCCTCGGTGGCTCAGCTGGCGGCATTCCTTCCTCTCAGCTGGGGTTAAGGGGAGGGGGATTGGCAGCAAGGGCAGGGGTGGGGGCCAGCTGGCTGTAGGCGGGACCTCTCTCCCTGATCTGGCACCAATTGCCTTTGAACAAGGAACCTCCGCCCCCAACCTCCGGGAGCCCACAGACAAACCTGACAGGGTTTATTTATCGGGCTTGCAAAACGGTGCCCACCCCTTGGGTGAACACCGGTGGCGGTGAGATGAGGCCCTTAAATGGGCATTAATTGGGAAGGCCATCCCCAAGCCTTCCTGCTATGGGCGTAGCCAGGGAGGAGGGAGGAAAGCAGCGGGATCTCCATCCGGCACCCCCCCAGCCGATTAGTTGCCCCCCCCCCGTCCGCCTCCAAACTCACCAGGGGGAGGACACTAAGTATGTCCCATGACTTGTTGGCTATGGAAGGAGTGTTTGTGTGGCTCAGAGCAGGTTGTTAATTAGCTTGCACAATCCTTCCAACACACCATTACACAAGGAAGAAAAGATTGTGAAGATAGATAGAACGGTAATTTTCCCTCCAAGTCACACATCATCCTGGCTCGGATGCATCTATATATATATATATATATATATATACATATCACCGTTCCTTCCTTGCGGCTAGGACGAGATCCTGGAACGACCTACCTTCCAGCACTATAGCAGCATCTTCACCGCACACACGGCCGTGCTTCAGGAGGACAGCTCACCACCACCTCCTCCGACATTACAACAGCAGCTACGCTCCAGTAGCACTTCATTGGCAGTAAGAACACTATGGGACTTCCTGAAGGTTTGAAAGTTGCTGCAGAAATGAAAGTTCTCTCTTTAACCAGGGTTGGGGAATAAATTCTGGCCTTGTCAGTGACACACGTATCCCGAGAGCTAATGTTTTTAAGGCATGCATATTAATAGGACCATTGATTTAGAAACACCTTATGTGCGGCACCACAAAGATCTACAAGTGACCCATGAGGACAAAAGCAAGCTGGACATCCCTGGGATAATGTTCATTCCCATACAAATGGATGCACTATTGGTTCCACAGGAAGCACTCCAAAATCAATCACCTTCTGAGCGTCTGCCCCCACCCCCAGAGTATTAATTGTGGTGTCAACATCTGACTGCCGAGATTGTGTATGGCCTCTCCTACTTTCTCAGCTCCTGGACGTACAGTCAAAACCAACTGACAGTTTCACATCATGTGTCAGGTCTTTTGACCACAGCTGAGTTCCCAGATGGGATAAGCAGGCCAGGCAGAAAAGCCCTTTCCTCCTTTTCCTTTTCACTGCCAGATTCTCTTTAACCTCCCAGCCTGGGGGTGAGCGGCAGATGGGCTTACTCTGCAGTACCTGCTGTCACTTGAACTAGACCTAGCCCAAGAGGTAGGGAGAGGCCATGCAGGCAGATTAATCGCCAAAATAATTTTTAAAAACCCCTAAGAGATGATGTCTTGGTTAGGGTGGAGGGGGAGGGGGGGGTGGTGGGTGCTGCCTTGGCAGGGTATGGGGAGCAGAGTGAATGAGTCACATCAAACTTGCAGGAAATGAAAGAGATCACAGTGCTGTAATCCTTTAGCAGTATGTGCTGGCAATGGCAGGCTGGAGGATTTACTTTGCACATAAGCACCAGCTAAGAGTGGATAAATGTTCTGGAATTCTGTGCACACTGTTTAAGGGAACTCACTTTGAACCACAAACACATCTTCGGCACCGCACGTTTGCTTCCCTCTCAGGGTTTGCTGCGGTGGAGAGAGTCGGCATCTCAAAGGCAGAGGGACTGAGTCGCTTGCGCGGTGTTGGGGGAGCCTGTTCCCGGAGCCCATCTCAGCTGCTTCAGCAGATTTCATGGCCCTTCCCCGCAGCACTGGAAAAACCAGGACAGTTTTATTACTTGTTGACTGAGGCTGTGCTCAGGCGTCTCTTCAGATTGTTGGGAAAGTTCCAAAAGACACACTATTTCAAAAGCAGAAAAATAGCAACAGGCCACCATCCAGGAATGAAGGCAGTCAGATTGTATTTAAACTCATGGAAGCAGCTCCTCTTATTCTAACTAGCTTCTTATTCTAACTGTTCTCTGCGGCCTTTACCAATTTACTATTCTCTGCCTCTCATTTGTGTTGGCCTCACACACTTGCCTTTTCGGTCCTGAGCTGCGTCATGAGGGACAAAACCATTACCTGCAGATTGACCCATTTGAAGTCCCTTTGGCAAGCCAGAGCAGGAACCAGAGCCTCTCTTTCTCTGGTCCCATTCCTTCCTGACTCCAGCAGCAGGAGTGTCAGGAATTGGAGGATCCCCTGGAACGGGTGGATTACGATGGGTCAAGTGGCTCCCTCGCCTGTGTCCATCTTGTGAGTTTGAAGACTGAGACTCCCCAGCACATGTGGTATATCGTCACTGCCGGTGCTCTCTGGCACTGACCCCATCACAGGTCATGGGTATCACTGGCAAAGCACTGTGGGGCTAAGTGTTTGTGGCAGTGTCAGAATTCAAAATACTAGGTTGAGGGGTAGGTTTTATATCAATTCCCTGTTGCATGCTTGCCAAGTTATGCCAAGTCCTATTGATCATTTAATTGATGGAGGGGGTGTTGGTTGGGGGGAGGGAGGAGGGAGGGGTTGCATTAGCCTGCCTTCTGCCTGCTCCATTTCCTCACATATATTTTCAAAACTCCTTCATAACCTTGGCAGCCTCTTTCTAAACCCTGGGATGGTGCAACTTGGCAAAACTGCAGATCCAATGAGGTAATCAGTGACCCATCCAGATGCGGAATGAGGCACCCACCAGCTGAAGGAGAAATTCTTGGGTTTGTGGCTGGTTTATCTGGCGAGATCAATTGATGTTCCCTTTTGGTTTCGGCCTGCAGTGTTTTCCTTCCATTTTTGCAGTAATTGGTTCCTTCTGTGCCACTTTGTTTCCCTGTGTTCGATTTAATCCTGTGGTTGTTTTGTCCCGTCAGGCTCTGGTCTCCCAGCTTCGCTGTGCTTCAGGCCTCCTGCTTCTCCCTTGCTTTCGCCATCAGATGGTGAATTCTCTTGGCGGTCTGCCTTCTCCAGCATGACGATACGGTGCAAGGTGCAGCAGGTTTTTGTCCATAACCCTGTAAATTCCTCGTCTGCATCTGTCCAACTTCCCTTAAAGTAACTTATCGAATCAGCTTCCACCACCTTTTCGGCCACAGCATTCATACTGATAACCTCTATTAGGTCGTTCCTTAATCTCTTCTGTTCCAGGCTCTCTCCTGAGTGTGTTGCACAGAGCATCTCCCTGTCCCAATCTGTCCAAATAAAGACTTGCATTTATGTAGCCACCACCTCAGGACCTCCCAAAGCGCTTTAGAGCCAATGAAGTGTAGTCGCTGTTGTAATGAAGGAAACAAGACAGTCACATTGCAAACAGCAATGTGATAACGTTTTCGTGATGTTGATTGGGAGATAAATATCGGTCACAGAGCCAGGGAGAAGACCTCCCCTGCTCTTTTTCTGCAATAGTGACATGGGATCTTTAGCCTCTTTCTGAGAGGGCAGATGGGACCTTAGTTTAACATCTCATCTGAACGATGGCAGCTCTATCATTGCAGCATTCTCTCAAATCTCAAATGTCTGGAGTGGGACTTGAACACACAGCTTAGAGGTAAGGGTATTACCTACAGTTGACACCTTTCCCAACCCTTGCACCTTTGTTTCAAGAGCTCCGCGGTGACCTCAGTGATGTTCCTTGGAACAAGCTACAGGATGAAAGAAGCAAACAGAGTTCACCACAGCCTGGAAGTCTAAGCGTTTAAAGTGGAATAGTTACCAGTGTAATGATATCCCTGACATTTTGTGAAGTTTTTGCAAGGCAATTGATGTAACCTCACAGCAAATGAGATTCCATGTTGTCTCATACAAAAGCAAAATACTGCGGGTGCTAGAAACCTGAAATGAAGACGGAAGGTGCTGGTCCAGCAGTGTCTGTGTAAAGAGAAACGGTTCATTTTTCAGGTCGCTGATTGCTTACAGCATCTCAACAGATGCTGCCTGACCTGCTGAGTTTTGCCAGCATTTTCTGTTCTTACTCCCTGGACTGCCTCACACTCAATGTGATAAAATTACATTATTCCCAGAGACATACATTCATTCTTAGAAAGAGGAGGATTAAAAGGATTTGGGACTTCAGTTATGAGGAGAAGTCAGAATTATTCTCCCTGGAACAGAGTAGAGATTAAGAAGGAGCCTAATTGAGGTTATCAATATGAACACGGCGGCTGAAAAGGTGGTGGAAGCTGATTCCATAAATTACTTTAAAAGGAAGTTGACAGATACTCGAGGGTGAGGAATTTACAAGGCTATGCACAAAAAAAACGCAGTTGAGTGTCTAGGCATGTCTTGTCTTTCGAAAGGGTAGCACAGACATAGCAGGCTGAATGATCTCCTTTTGTGCTGTCCATTTCTCTGCCGCTTTTTATCCAGGATTTTGCCATCTCTTTGTATAACTGGTCACCACACCAGCAGGCATTAATGCATTAAACAATTGCCCATATATAGTGCATTTAAACGTAATTAAAGCATCCCACAGTACTTCACAGAAGCATTATTAGCTCATCTGACTATTTTTACAGACAATTACCGGTGGGTTCAGATGTCTGTACGGGACAAACTTTGGGTCCAGGCTAAAGGTACACATAACCTCGATAGTAAATATTATTGGCAACTGTTGAACACAGGGATACTACTGTTCTACTGGAACAGGTGGACTAGGAGTTGGGTCACATAGCACCTATTTACAGTTGTCAGACAGGGTGTTATGCAAAGACAACAAGGGAGGGGGATAGTGGGGGAGTGGGGTGGTGGATAGTGGGGTGGGGGAGGGGTGGACGGGGGGGTTGGTGGGCGAGCAGCGTGGAGTTTTAACATAGAGCCAGGAGGGAAAATGCTGATCCTTCCAGCTCCACCTGAGGTAAGTAATAAATGAATAAATTTACATTTCAGGAGGCAGCCTCCAGCAGATCTTTTAATAACCATTGCTTTGGTTGCCAAGCAATTGAGAATACTGAGCTTACACAGCCCATGCTGCAATCAATTGCTAATGAATTTTGGAAAGAGAGTTCGAAAAGAATCTTTCATCTCCTATGGAAGAAAGTTTGAGCAAGCTGGGCCTATACTCATTGGAGTTTAGAATGGGAGGTGCTCTTATTGAAACATAGAAGATACTGACTGAGATGGCTTGACAGGGTAGATGCTGAGATGATGTTTCCCCTCATGAGGGAATTAGGAAATAGGGGGCGCAGTTTCAAAATAAGGGGTCTCCCATTTTAGCCAGAGATGAAGAGGGATTTCATTCCTCAGAGTGTTTGTAATTCTCTCCCCCAGCGATCAATGGAGGCCTGGGTTATTGCGTATATTCAAGGCTGAGTTAGACAGATTTTTGATTGACAAGAGTGTCAAGGGTTATGGGGAGCAGGCAGGAAAGTGGAGTGAAAGTCACATCACGTTGAGGGGCTGAAGGGGCTGAATTCAATTTCTTATGTTCTTATTTGCATATTCAAAGTACTTAATTGTTTCAGGCACAGGCCCTGAATTTCCATACAGGCACCTTTGCCAATATGACAACTGCCACACTTCATGCACAGAATGTGTGTGTGCATGCTGGCTGTCATTTTGGATGCTTAGGCACCCCATATTATCCCTATAAAGCAGGCACAACTCCAATAATGTCCAGGTCAAAGTATCTAAGTAGGAGTAAAATGGAATGATGAAAGAATAAAAGAATCATGCAAGTTTTTCTGTTGCCCTAGCAACCAACTGTGCCTTGGCCCGGCACATACTGAAGAGGTAATAGAATATTTTGAATTGATAGCACACTTTCCTCTGTCAGCCAAGCAAGTATACAACCCAGTTTCTCTATTGTGCTTTTGGCTCACAAACAGAGACTGTAACTCCACTCTAATCCAATGTGACACTGTTCATTTATAATCTTGTCTGTGGAGGAAATCACAAACAGTATTTCTCCCTCAAACAGCGTGTAGTGACCCAGTTTTTAAAATACATTTGGTTACCGCGGCTTATTTCTGTTGTAAATGGTACAAAAATTAAATGCTGAAAACACAGAGGCAGTTGGTCAGTCAGAACCAGAAGGAGAAAATACAGTCCAATGTTTCAGATTGGAACTGTCGATGATGGTAGAGACAGATTGGAGGTGAGTGTTTGGAAGAATGGGTTGGCTAACTGAATACTTTATAATCAACTCAACCTCAAGAGCAACATGGATTAAGTCACATTAGTTTTACAGATTTTCTTTACTTTTGCTGATTATTACAGCATCATCAACCATTGGATATTTATCTACAGCAATTTAATTCTCTACTTTACTCCAATTTATTTTTCTGTCCCCTCACCTTATGACATGCATGAGTCTAATACAGAATGTGAATCAATGCCTTTAACCCCTTCATTCCTCCAACCACCCCTCCTACCCCCTGCCCCCCACGCCCCCACACCCTTCTTCCTTGAAGTGTTTCAGTGGATAGTACTCTCACCCTCTGAGCCAGAGGTTGTGGGTTCAAATCCCAATCTAGAGACTTGTGCACAAAATCCAGGCAGATTATCCAGTGCAGTGCTGAGGGAGTGCTGTACAGTCGGACATGTCTCTCAGATAAAATGTTGAACCGGGTCCTGCCACCCTCTCAGGTGAATGTAAAAGAAGCGAAAGGGTGTTCTCCCCAGCGTCTTGCTAATACATATCCTGAATGTTGCTGAAAAGCGAGACATGTTGTTGAAGCTTTTCATCTTGCACTCATCAGGACAAACACAAGAATACCAAATTTCAATTGCTTGCAACAATTTATACTAGAGGAGAAAAGGGAGCTGATTAAATAGCAAGCCTGATGTCATCTTGTGGTGGCAGATAGAATTTAATGCAGAGAAGTGTGAAGTGATAGATTTTGGTAGGAAGAACAAGAAAAAGCAGTGACAGGTACAATTCTAAAGGGAGTGCAGGAGCAGACAGACCTGGGGTAACTGTGCACAAGTCACTGAAGGTGGCAGAATAGGTTTAGAGAGCAGTTAATAAGGCAAATGGCATCCAGGGTTTATAAGTAACGACCTAAGAGTGCAAAAGCAAGGAAGTTATGGTGAACCTTTCTAGTTCAGCCTCAATTGGAGCATTGTGTCCAATTCTGGGCATTGCATTTTATAAAAGATGTGAAGACATTGGAGAGCATATAGGAAGGATTTACAAGAATGGTTCTGGGGATGAGAGATGTCTGTTACTTGGATAGGTTGGGGAAGCCGGAACAGTTCTCCTTGGAGAAGTGAAGGTCGAGAGGAGTTTTGATAGAGGGGTTCAAAATCATGAGAAGTCCGGATAGACTGGATGAGGAGAAACTGTTCCCATTGGTGGAAGGATCGAGCACCAGAGGACATCAATTTAAGATGATTGGCAAAAGAAGCAACAGTGACTTGAGGAAAACCTTTTTTATGCAGTGCGTGGTGAGGATCGGGAATGCGCTGCCTGAGAGTGAGGAGGGGGCAGATTTAATCTTGGCTTTCAAAGGGCAATTGGATCATTATCTGAAGAGAAAACGTTTGCAGGGCTATGGGGAAAAGGGAGGGGACTAGCTGAGTCTTACAGAGAGCCTGCAAAGACATGGCAGGCTGAATGGCCTCCTTCTGTGCTGTAAACACTCTTATCGGTGGAATTTTACGGCAGCGATATTTTACATTCCCGGTGAGGTCAAAGGAGATTAGAATGCTTCACCTCGTTTTAGGGCCCTGTACCCACCAGCCTATGATTCTATAAACGTTTCCAGTAAGAAGGCTGATGGGATTTCTGCTGCTTAGCCCAGGAGGCTGAGATCAATTCCTACCTCCAACCTGACTGCGATTAGTTAACTAAGCAGAGACAAATGATCAAACCTTGTTTTTTTTTGTTGCTTAGTATGCCTTAGCTACAATCTAGGTATAATTACTAAGCTGTCAGGGAAGCTTATGGCCTTTTCCCATCTCTATCAATGCCTTTTGTTTACTGATTGAATTGTCCTCTAATTTCCCCTTTCTATGGGTAACTGCCTCAGCTCCGCTCAATCACTTCCATGAGATAATCATCCTGAAACTGGACTGGACTGATGACATATAGGAACCTAGTGGGCTCCTGAGGCAGGAGATAGCTGAAGGCCCCACGGAGTTGGATACCGTTTGGTAGGTCTTAATGAAGTCTTCATAGTCTTGGTAGGATAACTGTATGTATTTATTAACGACAAGAACTATGTACATATATACAGGAAAGGGTTCAAGCTAGGAACTTGTCTCCATGCTTGCTGTGTACACAGCTCTGAACAACACTAGACTGAACCCTAGGAGCAGGCCATGTTTTCTCTTACATCACTGTGTGGGCGGTACTGTACTCAGTCCCATGTTAACCCTATATGTGCCAGACTCTTATACTACACCTCCCCCAAGTCTTTATCCAATGTATTTCAAGTTATTCTAGTTTACCCCATGTATTTACTTTACTATTACTACCCCACCTCCCCTCTTCAAGTCTCTGAGTTCATAGGTTCAGGGGGTCTGGAGACCTTATAACCCTTCCATATCTCATTCGCAGTACTGCTGGAGGAGTGGTAGACTCTGTCGTTGCAGGTAAATTCAATTGATCTGGAGGTTGTTCTGGTATCTGGGTAACTTTTCATCCTCCTGCCATTCTTTGGTATTGAATAGCTCACTGTCGATTTGGCAGTTGTAGTGATAGGAAGTTGTTGATTTATCCCATTTTTCTGGGGTGGTCGAACATTGTGCTCGTCCCCATGGTGCTTTCTCCTCTTCTTTTGTCCTGCCACTGGCCGCAACACATATGGAAGCTCAAGTTTCAACAATGGAACTTCCATTCTCACTTGTTTCACAATTTTAGCCAAATCTTTGATCACTTTCTTCTTTCTCAGGTTTTCAAGCTTTTGAATCTTTTCATTCAGCTCAACAATAACTCTGGTAAGTTAAGTTGTATTTGTTTCACAGCTTTATGTGGATAACTTATCTAAAGTTTAAACTTATCTAAGTTTAACAACTTCATCTGGGCATTCAACTCTTTTTGGAATCTTTCTTCCATGGTCACTGACTGCTCCTTAAATTCTTTCAATTCATTTGTTAGATCTTCAATCTGTTGCATAGAATTCATCCTTTCGGCTTTTTAAGTCTGGATTTGCTGTTCCATGTTGTGCATTGCATCCTTTATGTTGTTCAGGTTGGACCAAAATTCAGGAAGTTCATCAGTTTTGGTTGTTAATTCTGCTTTTAAGCAAATGTTCTGATTCATCAGCAATCCCTTCACCTGTTCCCAGCATTTTGCACAATGCTTATTAAATTTTTAATTTGCTTCTGATGCTTGAAGTTCATTAAGTTTTAATTGAAGATCCATTTTTGTTGATTTCAAGTCCTCTTTCAAGTGATCAACTTCTTGTGAGCAACATTCCAGTGTTCTCATAAGTTCTCGTTTCTCTTCATCAAATGCATCGTTCGAAAGTTGATTCTCTACACAGATCAGTTTTTCCTTGGCAGAGTATAATTCCTCTATGCTATCATTCTGTAACTGTACTTCTGGTAATGATTTTTTGAGATGCCTAATGCTGTTTTGTGAGAACTTCTACTTTCTCTTGCCATTCTAGGTTGTTGATTTTCGTCTCTTCATATATTTCTTTGTTAATGTAATATTGTTCCAAGTTTTCTTTCAAATGTCCAGCCATTTTCTTCAGTTCTTGTACCTCTGTGACACCTCAAAAAATTATTTGCTTAGATCTTGAACAGTTTGGTTCATTGGCAACTTTAGTGTCTCATCTGTTTGCAAGGGTATATACTCAGCTTGAACCTAGAGTTTCAAACCTTCCAGTTCAGTTCTGAGACGAACATTTTCCAACCTTATTTCATTTTCCTTTTGCAGAGTTTATTTATTTTGGGTTTCATCAGATAGCTTTCCTTCATTCACAGCCAGCTGCTTGCTCCACACAGTCACCTGCTGTTGCAGTTCAGGTAATGTGTCGGGGTTTCCAAAAATATATATTTCTGAGACTTCTGCAAAGTTCCCTGCCTCTCTGGCGCCCAATGTGGTCTACTCGAGTATTGTCTTTAACCCTTTTGGTGCTATACTGGGGGTTTTCTGTGCCCCTTTTAAAGCTCTGTATACTCTACAATTTGAAGATTAAAATATTGGTCAAAGGCTTTTAATATTTCATCGAAGCTGGTTGGGGATTCATCAATGCACTGCATTAGGATTATTTCATCAGCAAGTTCACCAAACCAGTATAGAAAGTTATTAATCTAGACTTTTATGACTTTCTACTTAGACTTGATGTACTCAGGTAGTTTAAAAATCTCTTCTCCAGAATGTCCAATTTTGCATTAGGTTTGGCTCTTGGATGAGTCCAAACTGATCTGGTAAGTTGGATTTTTGATCCATGATTGAAAATTTTAAAATGTAGGTTCAGCTTTAAGAAGTTGCGGAAATTCAAAATGGCGCCGCCATTCATTTCAAGACAACAGTTTCACCTGCACTTGCCGATTTTGGCAGGCTCCTGCCGCAATGTCGCTTGCACTCAGCCTGGAAAAAATTTCCAACATTAGCTGCTTGCATCGACTAGCTGTAGACTTCTCCATTTCCGCGCTACGCTTTAGGGTCACCAAAGCTGATTCTTTAGTCGAAATTTTTCCAGCGGAGTTTTTAAATGGCAATTTCTGGCCACGGAACTACTTATAAGTTTCTCAGGGCCTGCTTTAGCCTGGAATTTAATAGTTTTAGCTCACCCCTGCTCGGTCAGCTGACTTGGCACAGGGGATTGAAGCTAGACTTCCAAGAAATCCCAAGGAGTCTTCTGCTGCAGTGAGGAATTTTAAACATCTGCCTTCAGCTTCCAAGCCTTTCTTTGGAGCTTTTCCCTGGCGGTTTTCATCTGCGCATCTGCTTTTTGAACTTTTCTTTGGGTCAGAATTTTTCTTTAGTCTTGCGGGATTTTTGTTCTTCTTTTCATTTTTTGCAAGGTTGTGGGTTTTTCCTTTCTACAACAATGTTGTAGAATGTTGGATACCAGTCGCTAGGTCTTAATGAAGTCTTTGTAGTATTAAGTAAGTTAACTGTATGTATTTATTTATTACAAGAATTATGTGTATATATTAAAGGGTTCAAACTAGGAGCTGTCTCCATGCTTACTTGTGCACATTGCTCTGTCCAACACTTGACTGACCCCCTAGGTGTGGGCCATGTGTCCTTATACATCACTGCATCACTGTGTGGGCAGTACTACACTCAGTCCCACGTTAACCCTACGTGCGCCCACAGGGCACCTAAAGGAAACTGGGATTCAGCCGATAATCTTGCAGAGTTGCCACCTTTTTTCATGAAACACGGGGATGTAATTGTGATTTGTTTCTTGATCTTTTATTTTGTTATTGATAATTCATGAGCCACCTTGGTAACCTTAAGGGCTATGCCTCCACCTCAATGCACACACACACACTCACACACAAGTAAACTTGAACAATCAATCTGTCTTTTCAAAATCAAATTTTAAGTGACTGGTTTGCATTTTAGAGAATTTTCAGCTCAAACATGGAAATATCCAATCCAAAACTGAAGAGAAAGTAATCTTCCTGCCAATACCAGTTGCTTATTGGGTGGTAAACTCAAAGTTAGGCCTCACATGTTATTCATTCCTTTCAGTAATCTCAAATAAACAGCTCCAGTGTGCAAATAATCAATGTTATCCATTATCGTTACCAAAAATAACGTACCATTTGTAACTTCCTTCTATTTTGTTTTCATTGGCGTTAGTCCAGCCTGAATGCTTGGATATGATCCCTCATTCAAAATTAAAAGAAAAAGGATTGAATTCTAGAAATATCATGAGTAAGGGAGCAGGAAGAGTTCATTACAAATCTATTCAAAAATATAACAAGGCCTGCCTTTGACCTCAGCATCACTTTATTGAGAGATTCCCTCATTAAAGGCCTGATTTTAACAGCGTGTACGTGAATGGGTTTTGATTGGATTGAAATCAAGCCCTTAGCGTTCTTCTGTGGAGGATTCTGTGTGATATAATCTGTGGAAATAGTTTCCGTTCATCTCCGGAAGCTTTTCATTTTTTCTCAGATGCTGCACCTCTCCCCTCAGTTGCTTAATTCTAAGGCTCTGAAGTGAAAATGAATTCAATCCAGGCCCCATTGGCTTGGGAACGACAGGGAAAAGTTGACCACGATTTGATGCTGAATTGGCATTTTGTTGGTGAGGTGCTGCTGTTCCAGAGTTGGGATTAAGAGGGATCATTTGGGAAGAACAGAGTAGGCATTTGCCCACATGTAACCCACGGACTGGAAACTCTCGGTGCAGGAAATGAACATCGAAAGCATTCCCTTTTTCTGAACTTCCTCAGCAGTGATGTATCCTGACAAATATTTGTCTTCTCCATCTCCCCAGTGGCACCCCCACCAAAAAAGGTATTAAGAATTTTCTTCTATAATCAGCTCCTGGCCAAAAGAACCCAATATTAAATGACCAACTTTGCTCCTCTTTTATAGTTGTAAGATTTCTTTATGTCAGTGTGAACTGTGATGCCTGGCATATGATAATTGTGAATGTGGACTGTATATATTTATATTCTATATGCAATAACAAGCTTCCTTTGGCATTGCTCGATAATCCGTTTTTAGGCGCAGTATAAAGAAAATGTGAACTGGACACTGAATGAATACAGCACACAAAATTTTAATCTTGTTATGCGCACACCTCATATATAAAAGTGGGAGTGTGTTTTGTTTCTCATTATTTATGGATCAGAATGAGCCATAAAACAATTTCAAATGGGAACCTGTATTTGAGACACTGCCTGTTAGTCTGGCACCACAAGAAGTATAGGCTGGATTTTATGTGCTCCACCACCGCTCGTGTTTAGGGCGGTGGGGAGTGCGGGGTGGTGGGGGGGGTGGGGGGTGGGCACATAAAATTGAGCAGGTGCCCAGCCCACTACCTTCCTGCCAATCCCTGAGCTCACTTCCATTTTACAGGGGGTGGGCAGGTGCCAAAATCGGCAGCCTGCCCACCATATTCAAATAAGTAATCAAGGGTCAATTAGACTTGTTATCAAGCCAATTGATCCTGATAATGCGCTGCCCACACCATAAAAAGTTTGGCCCGGGCAGCTGGGTGGGGACAGGCAGCCCAATTTTTTTTTAAACTTCTTCAAAGGGCAGGAAGGAAGTGGGAGGGGGTTTGCTTTTTGGGGGCTGCCCTTCACCGATCATAGGGTAGCGCCCCTAAAAGCAAACTCCCCCCTTCCTTCCTACCTGGCCGCAGCCTTAAACCCAAACCCTCTCCCCACCCCGTCCCTCTCCCTAACCTATCCAAAACTTCCCTGCCCAAGACCCCAGACTTCCCTGCTTCCTGGATCCAAGAGCCGTCTACCTTCCTCTCCTGCAGTCCTGGCAACTGCCACTGATGCACTCGTGGCGCTGCCGGGACTGATGAGCTGCCAGCCAATCCGATTGGCAGAAGCTCCAGAGGGCAGGACTTCCTCCCCAGTGACAGGCAGAAGTCCCACTTGGTTCTTGCTTCATAGCCTTTGCTTCAGGGTAGGCCAGCCAACCGCCACCCCATATTATTCAGCCCTACATGTCCCATGGGTGGATGGGTACATTTATGCATAGACTCTGTACTGTTGACTCCGAGGATAGATGGGTTTGAATTTGCCATGTTTTTTTCCCATCTATTGCAACACCTGAGCGTTCAAATATCAGGTATAGATGAAGCGACAGTCCCAGGTTCTCACAGATCTTTACCCTTTAACAAAGTAGAAATAAAGACTTTCATTTCGATAGCACTTTTCAGGACACCCCAAACCATGAAGTACTTTTGAAGTCTGGTGGTTACAGTTCACTCAGGGAGCTCAAGTTGCTGTGGCAACATGCACTTTTACATGTGTGTTGGAGTCCGGAGCTGTGGATAGGGATGCTGGAGGCCCCAAAGTTCTTTCCATCACTTGGTTGACCAGGAATCTCTACCTATAATGAAAATAGAAAATGCTGGAAAATCTCAGTAGGTCCGGCAGAATCTGTGGAGAGAGAAACAGAGTTAATGTTTCAAGTCTAAAGAAGAGTCATATGGACTCGAAACGTTAATTTTGTTTCTCTCTCCACAGATGCTGCCAGACCTGCTGAGTTTTCCGGCATTTTCTGTTTTTATTTCAGATTTCCAGCATCTGTGGTATTTTGCTTTCATCTCAGGAATCTCTACTACTCTTAATGCCTGTTATTGGCATACTTTGGAAGGATTTGCAGGTTGATACTCAACCAAGTTGGCTGAACAAACATTCCGTGGCCATCAAGGGGTGGGACTCAAACCCAGAGCTTCTGACTCAGAGGCTGGGTTGCTGCCCACTGTGCCTCAAGACCTCCCTTGTGTAGTGTAGTCACTTGTAATGCAGGAAGTGTAGCAACCAATTGGTGCAGTTGAAGGATCTCCCCTGCACTCCTTCAAATTGTGCTCATGGAGTTCATTTAGGCCCCCTGAGAGGGCAGCCAGGACCTTTAACATCTCATTCAAAAGGCAATCCCACTGATGCTGCAGCGCCCCCCTCAGTGCTACATTGGAGTGTCAGCCTAGATCGTGAGTGGAACCTGTGCTCACAACCTTCTGTCTCAGAGGCAAGAGTTCTACCTACCAAGCCACAGGACTGAGCCTTAGACAGACGCCCTTCAGCAGCTTTATAAACTCGGCAGTTAGAAACAGTCAAAGTGGTCACAGTTTAAAATGGTTTTGAATGAAACTTTAAGCGCCTCTGCTGTAATCTGCCAAACTGACCTTTGCCACCAATCCCAGGTGTTATTAGAAATTCAGGTCAGTATGACCTTGAGCTACAGTCAATCGAAGCTGTAGGTCCCTATGAACATCTTATTTAATTGTCCTTAATGTCCAGCAGGCTTATAACATCAGTACAGCTATGCTGGTAGCTTGTAATTATTTTTTGGTGCAAATCTCTGTTGAATTTGAATAAGTCTAGAGCGTAGAAACTGTCATTAAAAATGCCAACCAAAGACATTATCGGTAAATTCCAGACTTGATTTGGCAAGATTTTCAGATGGACTTCAGTGGTCCCTGAGGTACAGGCACAATTTAATCCCTACTCTCCAAACCAGGAAACAATGCCGGAGCAAATTAAAGTCTGTGCACATTTATATCTTAATAGCTTTAATTAATCGTTGTTATAAGTGCTGTTTTGGGAGGATTGGATTGATTAATATTGTACACATTGTACTTTTTTGAAAAAGTTGAATGTTATGAGCGTCCTTTTCCACCAAGTGGCTTAGACGCAAGAAACACAAGTCAAAATTTGATATCCTGTGTTGCTTGTCACCTGAACTCTGTTGATAACACAATGCTAAAGAGAGAGGAAAATCTGACCCTTAAATGTAAAACATTCACAGAGAATCATGATTAGCTTTTTATTCAATTGTTGGCTATTTCTAAACAAAAAAACCTATATTAAGAGTGGATGCGCTTCTGTGATCATTGCTGGTACAACAACTTACATTTATATGGAGTCTTAAGTGCAGTAAAACACCCCAAGATATTTCACGGGAGTAATCCCAAACAAAATTTGACACCAAGCCCCAAAAGGAGGTATTAGGAGACATAACAAGGTAGGTTTTATATGGCGTCTTAAAAGCGGAGAGAGAGGTAAAGGGGAAGAAAGATTTAAGGAGGTAATTTCAGAGCTTAGGTCCCAGGCAGCTGAAGGCACAGCTGCCAATGGTGGAGCAATTAAAATTGGGGTTGTGCACGAGGCCAGAATTGGAGGAGTGCAGAGATCTCAGAGGGTTGCAGAGTTGGAGTAGGTTACAGAGATGGGGAGGGCTGAGACCCTATGGAGGGATTTGACCTTGAGGATCAAGTCCTGTTGCAGTAAAGCCCTGTAGCTTGAGTCTATGTGTTTTCCAAATGGTTGTTCTGATCAATTTTTTGCAGAGAAGCCAACAAGGGGAGATACAATCTCTGCGGTGAAATGACCCACATCATGTTGGGCCTCAGGCCTCTGGAACCTTAGTCTGACAAGCAGCTAGACACCCCAGGACCTGTGATCTTCGCTTCATCTATACTCTGAACCCTCAGAAACTGCAATAGCTGGAAAAAAAATGCCAAATTCAAACCCATGTGTTCTCAGAGTCAACATTACAGACCCCAGGCAGCTCTTCGCTGTAAGTTTCTGGAATTTCAGGCCACAGTCACAGTCCACATATAGATGTTAAAGGGAGGGAAGAGATTAAGAGAAACAGGGCGAGATAGGAGCGACCATGGGGAGAAGGTCAATTATGCAACCAAAAAGTGTTGGTTGTGTGATCCAGAGTGGGGTAGGAAAGCAATGCTTGGCAGCAGCCTGTGGTTTTAATGTGGAGCACTCTTGCCCCTATGATCTCCATATTGCATATTTCATATCTCGAATCTATGCATAGATGACACTAGTTTTGATGTGTAACAGGTTTTATTCACAGTGCTTTAAAATGTCCACTCCATGCTTCAGCTCTGGCTTTGTTTACTTTTCTGACTCCACACCCAGAATTAACCAGTCAAACACAGTGAGCATCAATAGTAAACAGACTCACATAACCAAACACAGAGCAATTGAACATTCCACTCCAGATGCAGTTAAGTTTATGTAATTAAATTCATTTGAATATCTTTGCTCACAGTTTAGAGGGAGAAGCTTGGTGAATCTGGAGGTTGCCCATGCACAGGTGAATGAGGCAGTCAGGCATAAATCACAGGCACAAAGATCTACCTTGCTCCCTTGTTACACATCAAAACCTTGCTCCCGGTTGGCTATCAGCAATGCCTGGGGGATCCATCTTCCATTCCTAGGAAATCTAAGAGTGATCCCACTGAAGAAGGTAGGCTTTGTGTCAGTGGCACTGTACAGCTGGCACTAGGCACTGTCTGGGACAACCAGCAGACTGAATGTCACTTCTTCCTTACAGGTGCCTTTCTGGCCCTTTGCACACAGCAGCACTGTTGTTTGTAGAATCACTGGTACAAGCTGCCCCTCCCCAGTGCTCCCTGAAATTTCTGTTGCCTGACACTGCAGCTGTCTTGTTGTCTATAAACTCAAGGCTTAAATTATAGGACAGGAGAAAGACACTGACAGAAATTATTTTAATAAAGAGCAAAAATATATTACCAGGCCTGGAGATTTTTCCAAACCGTAGTATCCTTTCAACTCTAGCGACTTCCGTTTTTAAAGTGCTATTTGGGTGCCAAACGAGCATAACACATGTTACTACACCACATTCTCTGCCCAGTGACACCAACAACAGCAATTCATTTTTACTGATGTGTTGTTAAAATTGATAGTTAGTCTCAATCTGTATGGATGTGGGAATTGTACTACCTACCCACTTTTTCCAATGTATTTGCTTATTATCTTTGTATGACCACCCTACACCATGGCAATGCCTGCCCCCAGCCCATTTCCCCATATCTGTATAAGGTGATGCTACCTGGTCCCAGCTCCCTTCCAACTCATTTAGTATGATGCAGCACAGAAGGAGACCGTTCACTTCACCATGCCCCTGCCTGATATTTGAAAGACTGAGTTCATTGGAAGAGTCATATTGGACTCAAAAATAAGTTTCTCTCTCCACTGATGCCGCCAGACCTGCTGAGTTTTTCTAGCACTTTCTGTTTTTATTAGAAAGAACTCCCCACTCCCCCATAGGCCTGAAACTACTGAGAGTAAAGCCATTGATTTTCGCGTATTCTGAATTGGCCAAATCCAATATTAAACCCGGATCATGTGCAATTGAGTTTGATTTAGTCAGTCAACACACACCAATGGACCTAGCTGCGAACATAATCAAGAACATAATCTCGAAACGCTAGTAAAAATCCGTGGAAATCCAAACACCAAAATCAGAATTTGACATATTCAGTAACAATGGACCTGTGGCCCTGACTATAAGTGCAAAAATGGCCCAGGAGGCTGCACTGGAGGGCAGCTTCTCGAACATTGTGTGCATCACACCCGGCCTTCACTTGGAAGTTGCTCACCAGAAGCTCCCTAAGCCCACAGGAGCCCACCACATCAGTGGAGAAATTGATTTTTATGACATTTTCGTTGAAACACCAAAGCGACATTAGCCTTGGACGGTTTTATTTTATTTGTCTGGTTGTACTGCCAGCCTGGGCCTGAAGCACACAGCAGCAGCAGCGAAATGTGCCTGGCACCCTGCCACACATCTCCAGTGTCAGCTCAGGAGCTGAACTGACTGACTGGCTGAAGGAGAGACATTCTCCCCTCAGACAGGCATGGGGAGCGAGGAGGGCCATGAAAAGTAGGAAGCTGATAAACAGTAGGGGGAGCCGAGAAAAGTTACTCCATGCGCGTGTAATTCAGACTGCACATTGGCAGAAATTAGATTTATTATTACTGATACCCCTGGAGCCACTTTACATTTGGGGATTCCCACTAAGCCAGTGAAAAGCTTAATGATTTAATGGTGCCCTTTTACACTTGTAATCTATTTCTGTTCCGTTCTCAATCCACTTGGTGCGTTCTCCTATGGCAGTTAATGGAAGTGTTTGAAACTATTCTCTGAGACTGACAGATGCTGTAAGGATTGTGCTCACTAAAGTCTCACTTTTCCATTGTAGGTGGCCTAATGGAAAGAGAAGACGGAAGAACAGTCAGTCCTCAATGAAATCCACCAGTATGTCAGGTACGGTCACACACAAGTTTCAGAAAGTTTCACAAGTTTCATTAAACTGGCTAACGTGGGCTATGGGGTCACAGAGCTACTGGGTGGGATGAGGGAGTAACATTGCTGGAGAATTAGGTACAGTAAGAGCAATCCAGTTTCTGTAAGAAAGCTACTTTCTTTGAAACCAACCTCACAACACAGATCAACCAACTCAATTCAGGCATGCAAAGTTTTTTTTTAATTCATTCTTGGAATGTGAACTTTGCTGGCAAGACCAGTATTTATTGCCCATTCCTAATCTCCCTTGAGAAGGTGGTGGTGAGTGACCTTCTTGAATCGCTGCACTCCGTGTGGTGTTGGTATGCCGAGTGTGCTATTAGGGAGCGGGTTCCAGGGTTTTGACCCAGCAAGAGGTCGTGGGTTTGGAAGGTGCTGTCGAAGGAGCTTTGGCAAGTCGCTGCAGCACATTGTATAGATGGTACGCACTGCTGTCAACTATGCACCAGTGGCGGAAGGAGTGAATGTTTAAGGTGGTGGATGGGGTACCAATCAAGCGGGCTGCTTTGTCCTGGATGGTGCTGAGCTTCTTGAATGTTGTGGGAGCTGCACTTATCCAGGCAAGTGGAGAGTATTCCATCACAGTCCTGACTTGTGCCTTGTAAACAGTGGACCAGTTTTGGGGATGAGTTATGTGCTGCAGAATTCCCAGCCTTCACGCTGCTCTTGTGGCCACAGTATTTATGTGACTGGTCCAGTTCAGTTCCTGGTCCATGGCATGATGGTAGTTACAGATCAGCAGCTATTCTGCTTTTGGCTTGGATGCTTCCAAGTCAATCTCAACTCAAATGGGAGGGAGAGCCAAGAGAGAGAGAGAGAGAGAGAGCCAAGGCTCTCGCCAGAAGGACCCTAAAGTTCCCACTGCACTATTTTAAGAAGACTAGTGAAATACTCTAAGTTTCCTTGGCTATATTCCTTTCTCAACCAACATCCTGAAGACTGGTCATTCATTTCACTGCTGTTTATAGGATCATGTAGTTTGCAAATTTGTTGCTGAGTTTGCCCACAGAATAACAGTCACTACATTTTGAAGTAATCCATTGTACACAAAGTCTCCCTGGAGATTCCTGAGAGATGTGATCATGCACTCTAAAACTGCAAGTCTTGCGTTTCACATTTTAGGAATATAGGAACAGGAATTGGCCATTTAACCCCTGAAGCCTGCTCCACCATCCAATGAGCTCATGGTTGATTTGTAACCTAACTCCATATGCCCACCTTTACTCTATATCCCTGAATACCTTCGGATATCAAGTCTATCAATCTCAGTGTTAAAATTAACAATTGAGCTAGCATCAATTACCACTTGCAGAAAAGCATTCCGAATTTCTACCACTTTAATGTGACTCCCAATCTGCTCTCAGTCCCCCTTAAGATCTTGAAACTTTCAATCAAATCATCCCTTAATCTTCTAAATACCAGGGAATACAAGTCTTATTTGTGTGATCTCTCGTCATAGCTTGATTCAAAAAGCCCTTTACAGACATTGACAAAAGCCATGTTCAGGAAAATACTGAGTGCCAATTTTGTTAAAGGTCAGGCCTTTACTTTCGGAGAGAGCCCACTAGGTCAGTTAGATGAATCCAAAGTGTCGCTAATGGGAAACCTTCCCTAGGGCAAAGACTTCCTCATCCATAAACCAGCCTGAGATTTAATCTGAAGCTGCTGGACAGCCCATGAGAACCTCACTGAAAATCAATGTTTATGCTACCAGCATAGGGAGAATTATAATATATATTATAGATGAATATGTTATACTATTGAAATACCTCTCTCGAGATCCCTTCCCCTCTAAGTTTCAAAGCCTTGATGTTTCTCATTGTTTGATAATTATAAAATCCCTCACTGTAATTATGTCTGCTGGTTTCCACTGCTGCTTCATAAGAACATAGGAAATAGGAGCAGGAGGAGGCCATTCAGCCTCCATCATTCAATAAGATCATGGATGATCTTCTCCTTCAGCACCATTTTCCTGCACTATCCCCGTATCGCTTGATGTTTTTACTGTCTAGAAATCTATCGATCTACTGACGCAGATACATGGGAACACCACCAACTGGAAGTTCTCCTCTAAGCCACTCACCTATATCACCATTTCTTCACTGTTGCTGGGTCAAAACCCTGGAACTCCCTCTCTAACAGCACTGTGGGTGTACCTACACCACATGGACTGCAGCGATTCAAGAAGGCAACTCACCACCACCTTCTCAAGGGCAACTAGGGATGGGCAATAAAAGCTGGCCCAGCCAGCAAAGCCCACATCCCGTGAATGAATAATTTTTAAAAATCTCAGTCTTGAACATACTCAAGCACTGAGCCTCCACAGTCCCCTGGAGCAGAGAATTCTATTGTGTTACCACATTGATGTTGTCTTCCTTATTCCCACTGGACCCTTACACCAATCCTACTACAGCTTGATGTAGTCTGTTCCAAATATCCACTCATCTGATTCACTGGAACCGTTTTTACAAAAAGAGAGCAACAGCATATGTTAGCAATTAAATCAAATGGATCTTGAATGCTGCTCTCAGTGAGGAACCCACAAGATATCCAATGAGGTTTTTCCATTACACCAGTGAATAAACTGGGGAGACAATCAACTTAGTGGCCCCTTCAACTTTAATAAATGAAAGTCAATTCTGAATTGGTTAAACTTCTACCTGTCGTATCAGGTAACTGGAGGCCAACTGGAAAATCCTAGAAAATGCCCTTAGCAAGGCTCTTAATGAGCCTATTTGGCTGACTGCCTCAGATTGGACTCAAAACATTAACTCTGTTTCCCTCTCCACAGATGCTGCCAGACCTACTGAGCTTTTATGGCACTTTCTGTTATTTATTTCTAGCTATCTCATTCATACATACTTGATAGTGGAAAGAAAATCCATTCCAAGCTTTCAAATCTCCTCAAATGGTTATTCTCTTATAAAAACAAATAAACTTTTATCCAATCCCCACATCAATGACAGACAATCCTTTAAGAGCCTCTTTGCGCAGTCAATTAACCTGTGAACTCAGAACCCCTGCTGAGATAATTGTAGCTTTTCAAACTCAGCCAAACATTCATGGTGACATAATGATAACCCTTGGGGAACTGTCAACAAAGAGCTCTACTGAAACTGCATGACCAAATGCTATTTTTTTTCTAAGCTATGCCTGTCAATCAAAACAATCCTGCAGAGGATTTTTTAAAAAAATAATACCGACAGCTACAGCCTGTTCTTTCCTGAAGTTTAAAGAGTGGCCCATTTTAAAAACTTCAGATCATGACTGTTATGCAGGCCTTATCTACCCTCAAGGGCATGTACATCTACTCCATTAATTTGTGACTCCCACACTGCGGGTAATTGTTCTCGGACCAACCAAAATGGGGTCAGCACTGAGTTCGAATAACCCTGCAGAGTTTGGGTTTCCTGACTGTGTGAATGACACTCTGCCTCCTTCCCGCTACCGGCAAAAGTTGGATCTGTCAGAAACGGGGGTGGGACATCTGCATCTGCACCCTGCCCGCCATTCTTAAAGGTCTGCGGAATCTTTCCAACTCCACGAAAATCCAGCGTTAGGTATAGGGGAGGTGGTAGGAGAGAGGGAGAAAGAGGAGAGAGGTTGTTGAGGGCGTCAGGAGTGAAGGAAAGATAGCAGGAACTTTACATGAGAAACACATTTCCAAAAAGTTTCTACAAGCGTACGAAGGATTGAATTTGATTCGTGTTATTCTCTTTAATTTCACATCTCTGGTATTCCCCATTCCTATATCACAATTTGTTTTAAAATATATTTTATAAAATTATTTTAAAATGTGTGTTTTCCTGATTGGTGACTGTGTCAGTATGTTATGCTGCTGAGACATAAATATCCGAAAGGTCCTAGATTGAAATATTGCCCTGTACTGAGTTCACTGAAGAGGACTGGGGGATTGATGGGGTAACAGGAATGTTGGCCTCAAGTGACTCCGAATGAGGCGGCACAAAGGTCATTCAGCATCCCTGCTTATTATAATGCACCGACCTGTGCTTCAGACATTGGGCTGAACTGTCCCAGACTTGCAGTGAGTGCGGTAGCGGGCAGGTAAAATGACGTTTTATCCACCAGCCGCAACGATGGCTTTTCACACCGTATCCTCCCAAAGCTGCATTCCCGGGAAACAGGCTGTTTCCATGGCGGGCGGGCTCTCATTCAGATGCCGCTTCATCACACCAGGCGCCATATTTAAAGCGCAGCCACTCGCACACATCTCAGTGCTTCCAGCCCATGACTTATGCACAGAAGACATGGCCCCAAAAGACAAGAGGACTGCAGCCCCCAGGTTCAACGATGTGTCCCCCCGAGTGCCTTTTGAATGCAGCAGAGGCCGGCCAAGAAGTCCTCTACCCCTGCTCTGGCCGCAGGAGGGACAGCAACAGCACTAATCCAGCTGGGAAGGCGTTGGCAGCGGTGGTTAGGGCCAACGCACTGCAAAAGAGGACAGCCACCCAGTGCCACAAAAGGGTGAACGATCTTCGTTCCGCCAGGGTAAGTCACTCTTCTCATCACCCTCAACTCATACACTCATAAACCCATCACACATCCACAGGGCCCTCACTCACTGCCAGTTCAAGGGGTATCACCATTCGCTCTCTCACACGCACCTTCATTGTCCCCACCCCGTCCATGGGACCACTCACCACCCACACATGCCAGGCATACTTATCATCTGGCCAAGCAGGCGTCCTGCTTACACTGTCTCCATCTGTATCCATGCAGGACAAGCTGGCCCACAACAAGAGGGAGGGGTCGCAGACCGGTGGAGGAATCCCTGAAATTAAGGTCCTTACAGACGTTGAAAACAGAGCCATCCAGCTGGCCGGCGAGGATCTGGACCATTCCTGTCCTGATGGTGAGGTCGGCGCTGCACCACCACGGATCCAACTGTGCAACATCCATCAGACAACCATGCTGTGAGTGATGTGTCCTGATTCACAGTCCACAGCCATGCACTAATTATCTCTCCTTGCTTCCATAGTTACATCTGGGAAACTGCCAAGAGAGTCCACAACCCAAGGCCTCCAATCAAGGCCCGAGAGAAGCTCCGAAGAGGAACCCGCTGAAACCCTTCCTGACGACCCGTCACTGCACTCACCCATACCCTCCACCAGCACAGAGACACACATCTCGGTGGGACCTAGCTTTAGAGTAGCCTCGGGATCACAAATTGGTGAGCACATCACACTTTCTGATCCACAGCAGGCGGCTACAGGATCTTCCCAGGTCCCCGGCACTCGGAGGACTGCTGGAAGCCATACGTTTGCTGATTCTGAGTCAGGTGACGAGCCTCTGGACTCGATCATGTTTCAGTTGCTGGATCTGCAAAGGCAAGCTCGGGAACATCAGTTAGGGATGTCCGCTGCATTCCTCAGATTGCAAGGCACGATGGAGCAGGTGTCCTTTAAGCTGAGGTGACGGCACCGGCATGCCAACACACTGAGGTCAACACTGGTACAATGGCGGCTGTCATGGAGACCCTGGTCCAGGATGTCGCTCCTGCACTGCTGCGTGGGCTGAACTCCACCGCTGATGCCAAAGTTGGCCTCCGACTGTGTGTACATGAGAGGGGTGTGGGGCAGCTCGGTCTCACTCCAGCTACCCCTTCCGCTCACGGAGTCAGCCAGGGGCCCTCGGGCACCCATAGGGAGGAGGATCAGCAGGTGTATCCCCCAGGACCATCCATCCAGGTGACTCCGGGAGTGTCCAGCCCATCCAAATCCCCTCTTCCTATGACCTCAGCAGCTCCAACTGTACAGGCCAAGGAGGGTGCCACTGCCACACAGCAGGACCCCAGGAGCAGTCCAGGGCCCCCCAAATCTCAGCCCTCCAGAGTCAGCAGGCTGCCTCCACCTCCACTGTGGATGTCCGGGGAGCAACAAGACATAGCTGCAGGGTTAGGAAGGTTAAGAAGATGTAACTCTTTTGAGTCAAAACAATTAAACTAAATTAACAAAGTTAAGAAGATGTAGTTACACAGCCTGGGCACAGGTGTTAATCATTTGTACATAATGTCCACTATTGTAAATAAAATCCCAAGAATGTCTCCCTGCCTATGGCTCCTTGTCCTGATGAGCAGTGTTCTTGTCACTCAGATGTGAAACCTTTCTGCACAAGATGAAGGCAGGTGTCTCAGCGTAGGGCCTCTTCCCTGTGCTCTGTGCAGCCTTCAGACCAAAGTAATGGTCCGGCCTCACACTGCCTGGACATATTAGTGACACCTGCACCTCGATGGTGCTTGTCATTGCTGCCAGAATGTCGTGGGCAGGCATCACCGAGTTCCGTTATTCACTCCGTGTGCTCTCAACACCTTTAAGGTGGGGCTGGCCCCCATCTCTTCAGCATCTGTGACCAGTAACGCTGTGCTCCTGAAGGACTCAGATGCTGATGGCAGACAAAGGTAGAGATGCTTTTAAAGTTTCATGGCTGCATCTCTATGATATGACCCTGATTACAGAGTGCAAGCGAGCTGCCCTTGGCCTGACAGGAGTCAGACATTTTCATAGGCTATATGAAGATTATATGGAGCATCCTCACCACATGTCATCATCATCCTCCTGCAATCAAGAGACTATTAGGGCCTCTGCTGCATCTCCATGACAGGAGCATTCTCATAGATGGTAAATGTGCTGCCAGAAGCCAGGCTAGAGTCAAACGTTCATAGATGCAACGTGAGGATCTGTGGTGTCTCCCGACTACATTATTATGAGCCAGCCGATGGTAAATGCTGAGTTGTTCAAATCCATGAGGGAAACTTGAAACAATTGTCATAACCTACTTTTGCAATTTGTATATCTAGAGATGCAGACTTTGAATTCAGTAGTAATAAGACCACCAAGTCTCAAGAAGTTTTTTTATAAAACTAAATTAAACATTTATTAATACAAGAAAGATTGTAAGCACATACATACAAAATTACTACTATAATAACTACAAAAATCCCCTACTTAATCTGACTCTCAGTTTACACCCCCGTTAAGGCAACAGTAAATTTCTTAGGTTTAAACAGACATCTGGCAAAGAACACCCTGGACAGTCGGATTCAAAATGAGTTTCTTTCAACTCTGGGTCCTTGTAGCTAGCTTGAGGCTTACAGACTGGAGGCTTCTCACACTTGTTGGATCTTTAAAGTGCCTCTAACTTACACACTATTTCCTTTCTCCTTTATACATATCTTTCTCTTTGAATGTGAATTTTCTATTGTATCACTAGGCCTTTAACTTTACCTATTCTAACAATAACATCCTTTCATCCCACCAATTTTATTAGTAAGCTGAAAAAATAAACATATTGCTTGGCATCTTCTAGCTAGGTATAAGATTTCACCCGCAGTCTTGAATGGTTTCTTTTAACAAATGCAAATTTACACTTTACCTTCTACCCTCCTTACATTTACCTAATTAACATCTCAAAGCTACTATACATCAAAGCACCTAGACTACCTGGCTTTAATCCAATTAAGACACACACATAGACACAGATCCCACTAGAACTATATTTTAAAAAATAATTTCCAGTAACATTATAGACATTAATATCTATTCATGACATGCATGTCATCATCATCCTTCACAAATCTAGCAGCTATGAGGGCCTCCCAAGCATGCGTGACTCAACTGGCCAATGCAAGGGTCTCATCGCCGTCATCATCGTCTTCGAGGACTTCCTTACCCTCATCACTGTTGTTGTCCTCTTCATCGGAGGAGACCTCCAGCTCCTGCATCTCCTCCTCAGCCAACTCCTCTCCCTGTTGCAGCACCAGGCTGTGAAGGGCGCAGCAGACGATGATGATGTGTGACACCCTCTGCGGACTGTATTGCAGGGCTCCACCAGACTGATCCAGCCACCGGAACCTCATTTTCAGCATCCCGATGGTTTGCTCTTCCAAGTTGTGAGCTGCAGCATGAGTCCCATTATACCCTCACCCTGCTGCTGTCTGAGGCTGCTGAACGGGTGTCATCAACCACGGCCTCTGTGGGTAGCTCTTGTCCCCGAGGAGCCATCCCTGCAGCCTCTGTTGACCCTGGACGACTTCAGGGATCTGTGACCGACTGATAATGTAGGGTCACGGACACTCCCTGGAAACAGTGCGCAGACCTGCAGGATGAGTTTGTGGTGGTCACACACCAGCTGCACATTCAGCGAATGGAAGCCCTTGTGGTTGACATATGTGACCGTGTGTTGTGTTGGAGATCTGAGCGCCACGAGAGTGCAGTCGATGGCACCCTGCACCTGTGGGAAACCTGAAATCTGGGCAAATCCAATTGCTCTTGCATCCTGGCTGTCCTGGTCCCAGGCAAAATGCACAAAGCTGTGTGGCCCTCGAGAAGATGGCACCTGTCACCTCATGGATGCATTTGTGGCTGGAGGATTGTGAGATCCCACAGAGGTCACCTGTAGAGCCCTGAAAGGAGTCACTGACGTAAAAATTGAGTGCCATGGTCACTTTCACTGTCACTGGCAGTGGATGCCCACCATGTCCCCGTGGTCCCAAATCCTGCAACAGCTGGCAGATGTGACCGACCAGTTCCCTAGACATGCACAATCTTCAGCGACTGGTTGTAGGTCATTGGCAAGAATGAAATACAGCATCTATAGACCCTGGGTGTGACTCTTCAGCAGCAGTTGCTCCTTCTCCCTGAGGGTGCTGCTCCTCCCTCTGCACAGCCAGACACCTCCGCTGCTCTCTTCTCCGCTCTCTTAACGCCACAAAGCATACAGCTGGTTCACCAGGCTCCATGCTTCTGATGTACTCCTCCTGCAGGATGTAAGACAGAGATGCGTGGGTTAGCTAGGGTGTACTAAGAACCTCTCCTGGTTAAGTCTGAAGGCCCCTTACTGCATCCCGCAGAATGCTGGCCACCACTTGGATGGCCAAAGTTTAGTGCGCTGTATGGCTGCCCGAAACCCCACCCACTCCGCCCCACTCCACCTGACCGATTGGCGGCAGCTTTGCCCATTGGACTGCAGGCTGTGCTCTCAGCTCAGGCACAGGCATTCTCCTAACCCGCACTGCAAGGTTGCACTGTTAGCTTGAACCATGGGGGAGACTGGTCCAAACCAGGATGATGACATTGCAAAGGGCTGTGATTGTCTCCACCAGAGACTGCTCCATGGTCAGCTTTAGCAAGGAGATTGTACAACGTGCTCAGTCATCTAACTGTTCTGTCACCCACTAAAATGCTCATTAGTTTGCAGTCTGTGTCCAAGGGGTGAAAAGCTCTGGAGCACTTGGCAGCACTTGCATGCCTCTGCGTTGCTTGAATGGGCAGGGAAGCTAGAGGCCCAACTTCAAGCATATCAATTTGTCTGCATCTGAACTGACAGCTGCAGAGGAATGGTCTCTTTATACAAGGTTTCCCTAATACATGGGCGCTTTCCTTCCCACCACCCAGCACGTGCTTGTGCACCACCTTCAGCTGCAGGGCAGCCCTTGCTCCCACCCCCAGCCCTTGACCCCACGTTTCCAACGCATCTCAACCTTGAAGTCCAACAGGCATCCTAGGCGAGCATTGTGCAACGTTACTGTGTGCTCACCTCCGAGTCCCCCTCAGTGTGCAGCCTGCCAAGTGCACACGTTTTATATGCTGTGTGAAACGTGTTGGCGTGCAATCCGAGGGCGGACAATCCAGAGGTGGGGGGAGGGTGGGGGGGGTGCGGGGTGGGGGGGGGTGGTGGGATGATTCCAGCAGGTTGGCCTTGTAATGATATGCAGATGTATTACAATGAGGTTCTTGACGTCTGATGGTTGGAAGTGTGGCCCACCATCGGCAAGCTGAGTGGACAATCACAAACTGGTTTCACAAACTTTTGGCCTTCTTGCCATATTGTCTGCTCACACCACTGAGCTCGCCCGACGCCGGCGAGCAGGGTCGATTCCACCCACTGTTGCGGCTAGGTGCTGAGAAAGGACAGGATCCAGCAGAGCTGCGACCCCTCCATAATACCAGAGGGGCCTTTTACCGCTCGCTGGGCTCCATCTTGATGTATTGATACTGGACAAGGTACCAGAGGGTCACCTCTTGGTCACCCAAGGAGGGGAGGGGGATAAAAGTCAATAATTAAGGCTCCCGCTTGTCATTTTTATAAATCAACATTTCGATTAGCCTTTGTTTTACATTCTAAAAATAATAGTATTTGATCCTGGATAATTGTTGAGGAATTGCAGACACAGATCCAGTTATTTATGACCAAGCTGGGGAATGCAAGTAAGGCCCAGCCCCATTGATTCTGCATTCACTATTTAATAAGACAGCATCATATCAATGTTAACACAAACTTGGTGAGATGTAACTAGTGAATCAGACACTGGAGTTGGCTGAAACCAAAACAGAAAATGCTGGAAGAATTCAGCATCTGTGGAGAGAGAAACAGAGTTAACGTTTCGAGTCCGTATGACCCCTCTTCGGAGCTGATGCCTTGAGGCCGTTAGACCTGCTGAGTTTTTCCAGCATTTTCTGTTTCTTTTCAGATTTCCATCGTCCGAAGTATTTTGCTTTTATATTGGAATTGGCTGGTTTTTTTTCTCTCATTCACGTTCTCATTTTTACTCATTTACAGTCAATTTGTGGAAAATTCAGTGTCATCAATGTAGTTTCCATGTGGTTATAAATTGTAGAATGGGGTTTATGGTACCCCAAAAAGCACTGTGAATGGTGTTGTATTTCTAATTTAGCAACAAACCAGAGCAACCACAAACATTTGATCTAATCGCTGACTCCCAGTGCCTTTGTAGAAGTGGGTAACACATTCCTGTAAACCGATAGACATCATCATGCTGTTAATACTTTGAAACGTTTCCCCGATATAAATAGATCGCACTCTTGCTGCCTGTGTGTTGTTTGTTGGAGTAATGTATGAGACCCAAATGTGAAATAACCTAGCATGACTGCAAAATAATTTAGCATGAGTCACCTCTATTTTTATGTCTCAATTTGGTGTGAAAATGTTTTTGGAGGCCCGAGGGATTTAAACTGGCAGCAGTTATATTAACCATTAATATTCAAAGCTAAATTTAAGGACACGTGTTGCTGGACATGTAAACAAGCTGCGCGAATGTTTTATCTAGTAAGTTCTGTCCATCAGCCAGCAGGTTTGTCCAAAGTCACACCAGGAAGCTTCCAGGTTCAATCCATGGTCCTTGTTGAATTAAATGATCCTGGCCAATTATTTTTTTTAAATTTAATTCACGGAATTGAATCACAGGATTGTTACAGAGCAGAGGGAGGCCATTCAGCCCATCGTGTCTGCACCAGCTCTCCAAATGAGCATTTCAACTAGTGCCATTCTCCTGCCTTCTCCCTGTAACCCGGCACATGGCTTCTTTTCAAATAATCATCTAATTCCCTCTTGAATGCCTCAATTGGACCTGCCTCCACCACACTCCCAGGCAGTGCATTCCAGAGCCTAGCCACTCACTGTGCAAAAAAGCTTTTGCTTCTTTTACGAATTACCTTAAACCTGTACCCTCACATTCTTGATCCTTCTGCCAATGGGAATAGTTTCCCTCCACCTACTCTGCCCAGGCCCCTCATGATTTTGAACACCTTTATCAATTCCCCTCTCAGTTTTCTTTTCTCCAAGGAAAAGAGTCCCAACATCTCCAATCTATCTTCATAACTGAAATTTCTTATCCTTGGAACCATTCTTGTAAACCTCTCTCTCTCTTGCATCCTTCCTAAAATGCGGCACCCAGAACTGTACGCAATATTCCAAATGAGGTCTGAATAGTGTCCTAAAGAAGTTCACCATAATCTCCTTGCTCTTGTACTTTATGCCCCTATTAATGAAGCCTGAGGCACTGTATGTTTTATTAACTGCTCTCTCAAACCTGTCCTTGCAACTTTAATGACTTATGTAGATATACACCCAGGTCCCTCTTCTCCTGCACCCCCTTTAGAGTGGTACTCTTTGTTTTATACTCTCCCTCCATGTTCTTCCTACCAAAATGCATCGTCTCACATTTCTCCGCATTGAACTTCATCTGCCATCTATCTGCCCACTCCACCAACTTGTCTAAGTCCTTTTGAAGTACTACTGTCCTCCTGACAGTTTACAGTTCAGTCACAGGATGCACTGCTGCTAGTAAGGCAGCATTCATTTCCCATCACTAATTGCCTTTGAGAATACAGCTTGGCTTGCTAGGCCAATTCAGAGGGCAGCTAAGAGACAGCCACATTGCTGTGGGTCTGAAGTCAGATGTGTGCCACACCGGGGAAGGACAGCAGACTTCCTTCCCTAACGGACATTCATGAACTAGATGGGTTTTTACAACAGTCATGTCATTTCATTGTCACCATTTGGTAATGCAAGCTTTCTGTCCCAAGTTTTTTTTCAATCCCAAAAATTTAAACTTTCCTTAGCTGCCATGATGGGATTTGAACTTATAAGGTCCAGGCCTCTATATTACTAGCCCAGTAACATAACTGTGCTACCATATCCCTCAAGTAAGGGCACTATAATGGGTGGCATTGCTGCCAGGTTAGGTGGAAATAGATTGCCGGACTCCCAGTGCTGGTTCCTATCCTTCAACCCTCTTCCTGTAACATGCACGCATGTGGATGTTATTCGGATTGCACAGTCAGGCTGGTCTGCAATGCCCTCAGCAATCAAATAGCATGCCGACATTCGGGATCAAGACACACACACAAATAATAGCCACTGGAGCAATGAGGCAAAAGACCATCAATGCAAGTGAACGCTTCTGTGAAAAATAAAGCTGTCACTGAGGAAAGGAAACAAAGATAGATTTTTTTTTCCATTTAATATAAATTGCACAGCAGTGTAATGGTGCTGTACAAAACATCAAACGTGAAAAACAGCAAGCTGGTTAAATAATTACATCCTTCCTGCCAAGGATCCGGGACAACAAATGGGATGTAATTTAATATTTTGGATGTTTGCTTCATTGGTTTTTGCAAAACTTTCTTCAGGAGATTTAAACAGAAGTGAGAGATTATAATAGTTGTTTGGCCATTGAAGGCTGCTCCCACCCCTCCCCCCTTCCCACTAACCATTTCAGTGCCCGGCTGAACCTCTGATATCCTCCCTGGTTGATTATTCCAAACATGTTGAATATTTGCTGAGGTCAAATCGGAAAATCTTCAAACGACCAGGAGGCACAAGGCGAGGAGAATTTATTTTCAACGCAGCGAGATATAATGATGGGAAATGCACTGCCTGAAAGGTTGGAAAGGGTGGTGGAAGCAGATTCAACTGTAGTTTTCAAAAGGGAATTGGGTAAATACTTGAAGGAGGGAAAATTACAGGAATATGGAGAAAGAGAAAGGGGAGTGGGACTGATTGGCATAAAATGGGAGTGTCACTGGACTAGTATTCCAGAGAGCCAGGTAATGCTCTGGGGTCTGTTGAAGGGTCATGAGAACTCGAAACGTCAACTCTTTTCTTCTCCGCCAACGCTGCCAGACCTGCTGAGTTTTTCCAGGTAATTCTGTTTTTGTTTTGGATTTCCAGCATCCGCAGTTTTTTTGTTTTTATTAATGCTCTGGGGACCTGGGTTTGAATCCCAACATGGCAGATGGTGGAATTTGAATTCAGTAAAAATCTGGAGTTCAATAAAAGTCTGACAACAACCATGAAACCATTGCTGATTGTTGTAAAAACCCATCTGGTTCACAAATGCCCTTTAGGGAAGGAAATCTGCCGTCCGACATGTGACTCCAGACCCACACTCTTAAATGCCCTTTGAACAAGGGCAATTAGGGGTTGGCAATAAATGCTGGTCCTAGCCAGCAACACCCACACTCCCGTGAATAAATGTTTTAAAAACTCTTTCAAAGAGCCAGCAGGAGACACAGTGGGGCCCATTTGCCTCTAATGTGCCACAAAAGTCAATGATTCAGAATTGAACTGCTGTTAAACCGTCAAGATTTTACAGGGCATCTGAGCCTATCAGTGAAATCAGAGTATTAATTAATTCATCCTTCAGCAAATTTGTGACATTTATCATAAAAGTTAAATACGGCAGATGCTGAAAATCTGAAATGCAAACAGAAAATGCTGGAAACACTCAGGAGGTCAAGCAGAATCTGTGGAGAGAGAAACAGAGTAACTGGCCAAAGTTTCCTGGCCCTGTTGGCATGGGTTGCCATGGCAGCAGTGGAGGTGAACAATGTGGCGAGAAGGCCAGACGTTGGTTTTACGCCATCGTGAAACCAGTTTGCGATGTTCTGCTCCACCCGTGAATGGTGGGCTGCGTTTCCCTCTGCCACACATTGGGAACATCATTTCAGTAAACTTACAACTAATTATAAGCCCTGCTCACCAGAATCATCCCCTGCATCAAACTTATCACCCACATTGGCGTGATTTCAGAACGGTGTGCTTCACCACCGCCTTTACAAGACGTTCACCTGGCGACCTGAACTTTGAGGGGAGCTCGGAGGTGAGTGTGCACAACCTTGCGCAGCGTTCGCAAGCATCGCCTGCAGGGCATCAAGGAAGAGGCATTTTCTGGGGTTACAGGTGGTGCCGGGGCAAGAGCCCCAGTGCGGGTTAGGCCGGTGGGGGTGGTGGTGTCAAGGCAGCACAGATTGAAAAGGAAGTACACAAGAACGTGCTGGGGGTGGGGGAAGGGGGTTTGAGGGAAGCAGCCATGACCTTGGGAAAGCTTGTCAAAAGTGAGCATCCTTCCAGAGCTGAGATGTTCAGCAGCAGCTCCATTGACCTGCTGGGAGTCGAGCCTCTGAAGCTTTTCTACCCACTCAAGCAACTCAGAAGCATGAAATTGCCACCAAATGCTCCAGAACTTTACACCCCTCGGGCACAGACTGCAAATTAATGTGCATTTTAGGGGGCAGCAGAACAATTGGCCGAATGGGCAAGTTGTAGAATCCCCTTGTAAAAGGCGGCCATGGTGCAGTCGCTGGTGGAGGCGCTTAGAGCCCCTTGTAATGTCTTTATTAAGGTTTGGACCAGCATCCCTCATGGTTTAAGCTAACAGTGCAGCCTTGCAGTGCCAATTAGGAGAATGCCTGTGCCTGAGCTGAGAGCACAGCCTGGAGTCCAGTAGCTGAAGCTACCACCAACTGGTCAAGTGGAGTGGGGCGGAGGTTGGTGGGGTTTCAGACAACCATGAAGTGCACTACACACTGACCATCCAAGTGGTGGCCAGAACTCTCCTGTATGTGTGAAGGGGCCTTCAGACATAACCAAGAGGGGTTCTTAGGACACATATGCTAACCCATGTGTCTCTTTCTTTGATCCTGCAGGAGGAGAACATCAGGATCATGGAGCCTGGTGATTTAGCAGTCTGCCTCATGGCTCACAGAGAGCAGAGAAGAAGAATAAGAGAGACACCTGCCTTCATCTTGTGCGGGAACCAAGGTTTCACATCTGAGTGACACGAACACTGCTCATCAGAACAAGGAGCCATAGGCAGGGAGACACTCTTGGAAGTTTATTTACAGTAGTGAACATTATGTACAAGTGATTAACCCCCAAGCCCAGGCTAGGCAACTACATCTTCTTAACCTTCCTAACCGTGCCACTACGTCTTGGTGCTCCACTGACATCCACAGCGGAGGTGGAGGCCGCCTGCTGACTGCTACACCTTGTTGTCTGTGATGACCTTGGTGGGCGTCCTCTGGAGGGCTGAGACCTGGAGGGCCCTGGCCAGCCTTTGGGGTCCTGCTGTGCGGCAGTGGCTCCCTCCTCGGCCTGTGGAATTGGAGCTGCTGGGGTCACAGGAAGAGGGGATTTGGATGGGCTGGTCACTCCTGGAGTCACCTGGATGGATGGCCCCGGGGGGAACACCTGCTGATCCTCCTCCCAGTGGGTGCCCGAGGGCCCCTGGCTGACTCCTTGAGGAGAAGTGGAAGCTGGAGTGAGATTGAGCTGCCCCTTACCCCTCTCACATTGACAGTGCTGGAGGTCGACTATGGCGCCAGCGATGGAGTTCAGCCTGCACAGCAGTGCAGGACCGATGACCTTGGCCTTGGTATGTCAACATGCCAGCTCTATCACCTCAGACTGAAGGCAAACAGACTCATTCAATGTGCCTTGCAATCTGAGGAGAGCAGCCTTCATCCTTTCCTGATGTTACTGAGCTTGCCTTTGCAGCTCCAGCAACTGAGCTGTGACTGAGTTCAGAGGTTCCTCATCCGGCATGGGGTCAGCAGATTTCTGGCCTCCAGGAGTCCTCCAAGTGCCAGAAACCTGGGAAGTCCCTGCCACCACGCGCTGTGGATCAGATGCTCACCAGATTGTGAACCCAAGGCTACCCTAGAACTAGGTCCCACCGAGGTGTGTGTTTCTGCACTGGTGGAAGGTGTGGGTGAGCGCTGCGACAGGACTTTAATTAGGGTGTCATCAGATTCTCCTTCCGAGGTGTCTTCGGCGCTTCAGTCAGAGGACCTGGGTTATAAACCCACCCCACTGCTTCCCAGATATGCCTGGGAAAGCAAGTCCAGGCAGGGGACTGTGGAACAGGGGAACTCACTCACAGCATGGTTGTCTAATGGATGTTGTACTGCTGGATCCTCGCTTAGCTGAGCACCGCTGACCTCACCATCAGCACAGGAACAGTCCCAGTCATCGCCGGCCAGCTGGATGGCTCTGTTTTCAAAGTCCGTGAGGACCTTGATGTCGGGCTTTCCTCCACCAGTCTGTGACCTCTCCCTGTTGTTGTGTGCCAGCTTGTCCTGCATGAATACAGATGGAGAGAGTGTGAGCAGGGTGCCTGCCAGGCCAGATGAGAAGGATGCCCGGTGGTGAGTGGTGCCATGGATGGGATGAGGACACGATCCACAGGGCAGATGAAGGTGTGTGTGAGAGGGTGAATGGTGATGACCATTGAACTGACAGTGAGTGAGATCCCTGTGGATGTGTGATGGGTTTGTGAGTGCGTGAGTTGAGAGTGTGAGAAGAGTGACTTACCCTGGCGGAACGGAGGAGATCATTCATCCTCTTTCGGCACTGAGTGGTTGTCCTCTTTTGCAGGGCGTTGGCCCTGACCACCGCCTCCCAGGCTGAATTCGTGACCTTGCTGGTCTTTGCCTGGAATGGGGGTAGAGGACATCGTGGCGGGGCCCCCACTGCATCCAATAGGCATCTGAGGGAGGCATCGCTAAATTTAGGGGCAGCATGTTTCCTCCCTTTAGCAGCCATGACTTTCTAGCAGCTTCCAATCCCTTAGCGAATAGCTAGCTCTGTGCAGGGGCTCTCTTTAAATATGGCGTCTGGATTACTGAAGGCCTGAGGTGATGGTGGGGCGGGTGAGTCAGATGCCGCTCCGCCAGCGACCCGGCGTGTTTCCCGGGAATGCAATATTAATGAGGCGGGATGTGCCGGGAATGGGACAATAAGGCGCGAAAAGCCACCATTGTGGCTGGCGGGTAAAACGTCCTTTCTCCCACCCGCTACCGCACTTTGTGCAAATCTGGGATGATTCCACCCAATGGGTTGACATTTGACCCTCAAAAACAGCTGCGTTGGAATTTGGTGACATGTTAAAATTTTAAAATCTCAAACCTGCCTCCAGTCCACTTCCAGTTTGAATGGAGGTGGAACAAGGACACAAGCAACCAATCGCTTCCCAGCAGATGGGGTGGCCATTTAAATACTTTAAGGAGGCTGACAGCCCTGATGCGGTTCCACTCTAAATTTTGTTTCATGGTGCTCCTGTGAAGCACCTCGGGATGCTTTACTACATTAATGGCGCTATGTAAATGCAAGTTGTTGTTTACCATGGTGGAATTGTTGTCAATTCAGCGTCTTGCATCTACTGTCTGACCTAGATTGTGTGGTCACCCAGATAGAGTTAAACTGTCAGAGATTTAAGTCTACAATGAGGAGGTGAAAGTGAGCTTCCAAGGTGTTTCTCTATCAGTGTTTTTGTGCAGGGGGATGTTTCTGAGACTGTAATTCAAGATGGGGCCATGATGCTGAAGATAGTATTTGTGTAGTGCGAATGTTACCCACCTATCGGTTCAAGCCTGGATATTGTCGAGGTCTTGCTGCATGTGGTCACAGACAGTTTCACTACCTCAAGAAAAGTAAATGGAACATCCAATGGAATGCAGTGAACCTCTCTACTTCTGAGGGAGGGATGATCATCGATGAAGCAGCTGAAGATGGTTCAGCCTAGCACACTGCCTTCATGTACTCCTGCTGCCATGTATTTTGCTAAATTGATTGGCCTCCAACAACCACAACTTTGCATCAGGTATGATTCCAACCCCTGATTCCCATTGACTTAATTTTATTGGGCTCTTTGGTCCCATTCTCAGCAGCAGGTAGATGCTAGAGTTGTAGCTGTAATGAAACAGCTTGGTTAGAAGCATGGCTGATTCTATAGCACAGGCCCTCATATATAATGAAATGAAGAATACAGAGTACAAACAGTGGCAGCAGGGTGTATCGTCTATAAGAACTGCACAAACACACCAAGGCTCCTTAGGCAGCACCTTCCAAACCCACAACCTCTACCATCTAGAAGAACAAGGGCAGCAGATAGATGGGAACACCATCACCTGGAAGTTCCCTTCCAAGACACTCACCGTCCTGACTTGGAAATATATCGCCGTTCCTTCACTGTCTCTGGATCAAAATCCTGGGACTCTCCCTAGCAGCACTGTAGATGTACCTACACCACATGGACTGCAGCGGTTCAGGAAGGCAGCTCAACACCACCTTAAAGGCAATTAGGGATGGGTAATAAATGCTGTCCTAGCCAGAGACGCCCACATCCTGTAAATTAATTTAAAAAACAGTCAAGAACAGTTACTCTCACCTCATCTCTGGAATTCCGTCTTATGTTTATGTTTAAACCAAGGCTGTAATGTGGTCTGGGGCACAGGAGTGACCATAGTGGGACCCTTAGCAACCTTCGGTGAGCAAGCTTTTGCTGAGTATATGTCGCCTGATGGAGCTGACACCTTCTATTTCTTTGATGATTGAGAGTGGACGTGGGGAAGATGTTTCCATTAGTAGGAGAGACTGGGACCCGAAGGCACAGCCTCAGAGTAAAGGGAAGAACTTTTAGAACAGAGATGAGGAGAAACTTCCTTAGCCAGAGAGTGTTGAATCTAGGGAGTTCATTGCCACAGAAGGCTGTGGAGGCCAGGTCATTGAGTGTATTTAAGACTGAGATAGATAGGTTCTTGATTGGTAAAGGGATCAAAGGTTACGGGGAGAAGGCGGGAGAATGGGGTTGAGAAGCTTATCAGCCATGATTGAATGGCGGACCAGACTCAATGGGCTCAATGGCCTAATTTCTGCTCCTATGTCTTATGGTCTTATGGTCTAGTGGACTGATAGAGGATAATTGGACAATTTAGGTTTGTCCTGCTTGTAGATGACAGGACATGCATATGCAATTTCTCACATTGTCAGGTAGATGCTAGAGTTGTAGCTGTAATGAAACAGCTTGGTTAGAAGCATGGCTGATTCTATAGCACAGGCCCTCATATATAATGAAATGAAGAATACAAAGTACAATACAGAACACACACTGTGATACAGAATATAGAAAAAAATTTGCACCTTTCACCACCTCAGGATGTTCCAAAGCACTTTCCAGTCAATGAGGTACCTTTAAAATGTAGTCACTATTGTAATCTATGAATTGTGGCAGCTAATTTCCGCACAGCAAGATCCCAAAAACTGCAATGAGATAATGATCAGAGCTGTTTTAATGATGTTGATTGAGGAATAATATTAGTCAGGACACACAGGTGAACACCTCTGCTCCACTTCAAAATATGAGAGAGCAGATACGACCTCAGTTTAATGTCTCATTCAAAGACAGTGCACTCCCTCGGTACTGCAATGGAGTGTCAGTTTAGATTATGTTCTCAAGTCTCCGGAGTGGGTACAAACTTCTGACTCAAGAGGCAAGAGTGTTCCCACTGAACCATAGCTGACACCTACATGATGTGCTACAGAATATCACATATTAGTACAGAATCCATGATAAAACACAGCACACACAGGTACAGTATATGAAACATCCTACTAGTTCCCTCACCCATCCTCCCTCCCAATGGAAGCCCCTATATCCAACTAATGCCAGTTACACATGAGTTGAGCCCAAACTGCGTCAGCTGACATGCCCTGCATCATGAAATACCTGCTTCCTATAAGGCCTCCATCCTATTCGCACAGTTCCTCTCCCTCCTGTGTATCTGTTCTGATGATGCCACCTTCCAAAACAGTGCCTCTGACATGTCTTTTTTTCATAACCAAGGGTTCCCTGCCACTGTGGTTGACAGGGCCCTCAACCGTGTCCGACCCATCTCCTGCACCTCTGTCCTCACCCCTTCCCCTCCCTCCCAGAACCACGATAAAGGTCCCCCTTGTCCTCACTTTTCACCCCACCAGCCTCTGCTTTCAAAGGATCATTCACCAATTCTAGCATGATGCCACTACCAAACACATCTTCCCCTCACCCCCCTTGTCAGCATTCCATAGGGACCATTCCCTCCAGGACGCCCTAGTTCACTCCTCTATCACCCCCAATACCTCATCCCCTCCCCACGGCACCTTGTTATGAAATCGCAGAAACCTGCCCCTTTACTTCCTCCCTTCTTATCATCTAAGGCCCCAAACACTCCTTTCAGGTGAAGCAGCACTTCACTTGCACTTCCCTAAATTTAGTCTACTGCATTCGCTGCTCCCAATGTGGTCTCCTCTACATTGGAGAGACCAAACGCAGACTAGGTGACCACTTTGCAAAACACCTTCGGTCTGTCCGCAAGTATGACCCAGACCTCCCTGTCGCTTGCCATTTCAACACTCCACCCTGCTCTCATGCCCACATGTCCGTTCTTGGCCTGCTGCAATGTTCCAGTGAAGCCCAACGCAAACTGGAGGAACAGCACCTCATCTTCCGATTAGGCGCTTTACAGCCTTCCGGACTTAACATTGAGTTCAATAATTTTAGATCATAAGCTCACTCCTCCATCTCTACCCACTTTTTAATCCAATTATTATTTTTTTTAATTCATCCATTTTTGTTTTATTTATTTTTTATCCTTTATCTCCAACCCTCCACCCTCACCCCCCACAGGGCCACCTGTCACTTGTTTTTATATTTTGCTTTCACAGAGCACTGACCCTTGTTTTTCCATTAACACATTCTGCTATCTTACCTTTATGCCTCTGTCAGCACCTTCTTTAGTCTTTAACTCTACCATTAACACCCACTTTGTCCTGTGTCCATGACATCTTTGTCAAATTTCTCCTTAGCTCCCGTCTATCCCTGACCTTCCATTTTACTCCACCCGCTCTTAACCAGTGTAAAATCCATCATATTTCTACTTCCCTTTAGCTCTGAAGAAGAGTCATATGGACTCAAAACATTAACTTTGTTTCTCTCTCCACAGAGGCTGTCAGACCTGCTGAGTTTTTCCAGCATTTTCTGTTTTTATTTCAGATTTCCAGCATCCGCAGTATTTTGCTTTTCTGTCATGTATCTTGTCAAGTTGGTGGTAAAACTCTTGCTCATGGATTAACTTTACTGAATTTACAGTTGTTTAAGTGGTTATTATCACCACAATGGGGAGGTTTTCGAAGGTTATTATGGAAAATAAAAGCACTTGGTGTAGGGAGTAACATAGTAGCCTGGATAGAAGATTGGCTGGCTGGCAGAAGACAGAGTATTCGCAAATGGGTCTTTTTCGGATTGACAGGATGTAATGTGTGGAGTCCCACAGGGGTCTCAACTTTTTACGATTTACATCAATGACTTAGATGATGGGGAGTGAAGACATGGTAGCTAAATTTGCAGATGGCACAAAGATAGGTTGTGAAGAGATGAGGAGGCTGCAAATGGATATAGATCAGTTGAGTGAGTGGGCAAAGATCTGGCAAATCGAGCTTAATGTGTGAAAATGTGAAATTGTTCACTTTGGCAGGAAGAACAAAAAAGCAGAGTATTACTTAAGCGGAGAACTGCTGCATAAGTCTGAGGTGCAGAGGGATCTAGGTGTTTGACTACATGAGTCACAAAAAGTTAGTATGCAGGTACAGCAAGTAATTAAGAAGGCTAATGGAATGCTACCCTTTATTATGAGAGAAATTGAACATAAAAGTAAGGATGTTATGCTTCAGTTATACAGGGCATTGTTGAGGCTGCACCTCGAACACTGTGCAGTTTTGGTCTCCTTATTTAAGGAAGGGTGTAAATGCATTTCAGGCAGTTCAGAGGTTTACTAGGTTGATACCTGGAATGAGTGGGTTGTCTTATGAGGAAAGTTTGGACAGACTGGGCTTGTTTCCACTGGAATTTAGAAGAGTGAGGGGTGATTTGATTGAAGTGCACAAGATCCTGATCAGTGTTGATAAGGTGGATATGGAAAGGATGTTTCCTCTTGTGGGTGAGTCCAGAGCTAGGGGTCACTGTTTTAAAATTAGGGGTCGCCCTTTTAGGACAGAGATGAGGAGAATTTTTTTCTCTGAGGGTTGTGCGACTTTGGAACTCTGCCCCAGAAGGCAGTGGAGGTGGGGTGATTGAATATTTTTAAGGCAGAAGTAGATAGATTCTTATAAAAACAAAAAACTGCAGATGCTGGAAATCCAAAACAAAAACAGAATTACCTGGAAAAACTCAGCAGGTCTGGCAGCATTGGTGGAGAAGAAGAGTTGACGTTTCGAGTCCTCATGACCCTCAATTCTGTTTTTGTTGTAGATAGATTCTTGTTAGGCAAGGGAATCCAAGGATTCGGGGACAGATGAGAATGTGGAAATTGAAACACAAGAAGACCAGCCATGATCGTATTGATTGGCGGAGCAGAGTTGAGGGGCCGAATGGTCTCCACGTGTTCCTGTTTCTTATGTTCTTATGTTTTGAGCCTTGTATATATCCACCTCGCCAGGGACCTCTACAATAGGGTAGCCCCTTGCCACTCCATCGGGGCTGGGCTGTTGCAGCCAAACATACATATTGCCCTTTTTCCTTGATGGCAATTGATTGCTAAGCGATTGACTTGCCAATGATAAACCAGTATCAATCTATTTGTACCATAGAAACCCATGCTTTAGAGTGACTGTCATAAAAGCAGAACTGGCACACTTTCCAACAAGGCATGATGTTCCACCTGTCGCATCTCCTCAGGTGATGTCAGGATGGAAGGGGCAGATCACGCCTCCCTTTAGAATTTTAGGGATAGAGTCCTGATAGATTCTTGTCCATGCCCAAATTCCACCCCACCAACTGCTGGCAGGTTTTGTGTCCCACACAAACCCTTTCTGATATTCCCTTCTCTCTCACAACTTACAGAATTTCAACACCCTCGCTTGTCATATATTTGATCCCATTGCACTTTAATACAATCTTGTTTTGACCAGTTTAACTTGTCTTGTGTATTTTATTGCATCTTTGTGTACACAATGGTCTGAGTAACAGGACCTTATGGTAAACAAACCTGGTAGCTAAATGGACTATCTAGTATGAATAAATTAATATTTTCTAGAGTTCATACATGGGTTTTAAGAAATACATATGTCAAGTCCAATTACTGACTTGGTCCGACACCACCAAGGACTCCCAGCAGTGGTCCATACACTGGTTGGTCCTTCCTCCATCTTATAACTTGCCCCTGTTTCTCATTTCTTTCACTGAAGGAGAATATTTTGTGATATTGTTATTGGTGGCTGTGAAAAATGAGCCGTGCATGGGAAGAAATACAAACCACACACTGTAAAGACTAGATTGGCAGCAATGATAAATGCAAATTCAACATTTAACGCAACCATTAGACTGATAGGGCATTTTAGAGAAGCTATGGCTATGGGTGAAAGTGAATAACTGAAAGCAAATTCTAGATTATCTATATCATCGCCTTATTATTGTATTAAAGTCCCTGGTTAATGAAATGGTCTTCCCATTGGAAGTTTTCATTGTCTGTTCCACACACTCTTGGTGGTTTCCCTCTACTCCTGGGGACAGTTCCAGAACAGATTTTTTTTTCTTCTCCAGCTCCATTTTCTGACTAATGATTGTGGCTTTACCTAATCCATCACAGCAGCTGTACAGTTCAGCAGAACTGCAATCTCCTTTGGTTACACAGCAAGCAGCCATATACCAGATGCCACCTCATGAGCAGACAGCCTGAATCATTGAAAACATGTTAGCAGTCGTGATTTTATCTTACTCTTCCATTAAGATATTGTCCTTTGTGTGACCTCCATCCAGGTTGTCACTCTATCAGGGAGGCAATCAGGTACATGTGACCTTATTGCTTTGTGGATCAGCAGTCAGGAGAATCTATCTGATTTAATACCATGTTTATCTCTCACACACCTGTTGCTGCATTAACATTAAAATCCCTAAGCAAAGAAAATAGTACAATTAACCACAGGCACAGTAGAACTTGAACCATGGGCTGCATTTTTCGGATGACAAAGAGCCGGAGTCCCCGCCAATCACAGCAGCCCCACAGTCATTTAATGCTCCGGGGAGGGTTGATTGGCTGGAGACTCCCACCCCTCACTCACGTGAAAGCTGTCGGCCAATCTGCTTGGCCAGCAGTGCTGTAGTCCCAGCCAGTGGCCGCCTTGGCCAGGACTGGGATTGTAAGCAGTCCCCAGACTCTAAGTCTCAGAATCCAGGGCCAGGTAAGGGCTGCCGGGGACACCCCACCGGCGAGGAGGGAAAGTGAGGCCCAAGAGGGATGGGGGTCTTCAGGGAGGGGAGTGGAGGGAGCACCTGCAGTGGGGGGGGGGAGCGGGGGGTCAGACCTTGGGGGAAGGATGCCCAATGTGGAAAGGGGCAGTCCTTGAGGAAGACAGCTCCCCACCCTCATGTCCGAGGGTCCTGTCAGGCTTCCCCCTGGCCCCTGATCTCCTCCCGCCTAAGGCCAGGCAGGAAGCGGCCCTTAAGTGGCTAATAATTACGGACAGGTCGAGATGAGCAGGAGGTCAGCGAGATGGTCACCTGAGGAATCTTTGCCGGCGGGGGGACCATAAGATTCTGCCCTATATCTCAAGATAATGAAAAGCACCCACAGCTTACATGAGAGACTGATTGCCTGACTTACCATCATCATCACCAATTTTTGTTTCTTGACCAACAATGTCCAAAGACAGTACTTGTGCTAATGTGATGAGCACAATGTACAATCCCTGCAGCCTGTTTAGCTCCCATGCATCCTGTCATGTACCAGTGCTTTGATCCACTTTGTTTGCATTATCTCATTTAGCTTGACCTCCAGAATCGCTGACAGACCCATGACCCAGCTTGCTCTTCTACTGCCCCTGCAATCTGTGATCCTCCTCTTTGGACCCTCCACATCTTCAGCTAATTTCAAAAGCTTCCTCTTCAAGCAGGCCTTCGATTGCCTTTGTCCCATAATGGGGCCGGGGGGAGGGTATGTTAAATTACTCCTATGGTAAGCTTAACGTAAAGGGCAAAAGCGAGTAGAAAATAGCATTTGTTGCTTTGTACAAACGTCATGTTGCACTAAATTTAGCGCAGCAAGCAACCTTATCCGCAGATTGCTGATGCATGCCAGGGAGGGTCAGACTAGAGGAAGCCAGGCATCACCACTTGAGGATTAGTGCACTTTTCCCGAGATTTTTAAAATTCATTCTCAAGGTGTCGGCAATTATTTCCCAGTGGGCTTTCACTGAACTTACATCTTTTCATCTTGTACTCATTAGGACAATTGGCAAGAATACCAAATTGTAAAGGGAACAACGATTTATACTGCATGAAAAGAGAGTGCTGATTGGTTGGCAAGTGGACTGTATTAACCGATCAGAACTCTCTTCTCCTGCAGTATAAATTGTTGTTCGCTGTACAGTTTGGTACTTTTGTGATTTGTCCTGATGAGTGCAAGACAAAAGCTTTGACAGCATGTGCCTTTTATCAGCAATACTCAAGTTCTGTACTACCAAATGACGATTTGAACATACACCTCGCAGTGTGCATCACACATATGAGTTAGTCTGAAATCCAAAGAGGTAGGATCTTGACTTTGAAAAATTGAGGTCGGGGGCCAAAGGTGGTGAGTGATCCATTTCCCAACCGCTCCCTGGTCTGCCAATCGGGCGCACCCGCCAAAGGTAAAATTCAGGCCATAGATTTCCCATTGACTGCAGGCTGGGGACCTCAATGGCCCACCCTCTGGAGAAGTGTAAGATCACTGATAGCAAGAAGTTGCAATGTCATTATCTGTTTCAGTGGAGCCATAACTGGGAACGCTGACAATTTCTCTATCATTACCACCATGAAATCCAGGTCAGTGGAAATCGAAAGCAGTCAGTTTCTGCATTGAGCATTGACAAATTCCTATTCCTGCTCCTATTTCTTATGTTCTTCATGTTTTGGGTGCGATGCCAGGACTAACAATTCTGAAAACACCAGCCTACCTTTTCTCTTTACCGGTGCTGAAGCTCTGCTGGTACTTCAAGCACATTCAGCTTTTACTCAAGCATCAGATTTGGAAGTACGACAGTAAATGACATTTTTCCTTTCACCAGGAGAGATTGCTGACAGAATGTGCTCTTTTTAATGGGCTTTTGACTCCTATTTGAAAGCAACATTATCCGGTTTTCGTTGCACCGAGGTTCGTTCAAATAACAATACATGCACTTTAGATTCTCTATCACTTGTTTAAAGGGCCTCATTTTTCTATTTGACAAGAGTCGGAATTTGCTTGTTAAACCTTCAATTAACGGGCTGTTCCATGCCATTATCTTTCACACCCGTGACCTCTGCCATCTAGAAGGACAAGGGCAGCAGACACCACCCGGGAGTTCCCCTCCAAGCCACTCACCATCCTGAATATATCGCCGTTCCTTCACTGTCGCAGGGTCAAAATCCTGGAACTCCCACCCTAACAGCGCTGTGGGTGTACATTTTTTTAAATTCATTCATGGGATGTGGGCATGGCTGGCTAGGCCAGCATTTATTGCCCAACTCCAGTTGCCCTTGAGAAGGTGGTGGTGAGCTGCCTCCTTGAACCGCTGTAGTCCATGTGGTGTAGGTACACCCACATCCTGTGTTGACCAGTCATGATCGAATTTCTATAATTCTCTGATGCAGCAGCCTCTGTGAAACTGTCCTCACCTCAGAGCTGGGCTGGACACTCCTCCACATAACTCAGGAAAAATAGGTTGTGATCACATTCACGTGATTGCTCCAACTTACAATTTATTTACAATTTTACATCCCATATTTTAAAACTTACATTCATATACAGGACAGAGATAATTTCACTTTCATTTAGCTGCTAGCTGTGGCTCTGAGGGTAGCCTTCTCACCTTTGAGTCAGAAGGTTGTAGGCTCAAGTCCTGTTCTGGAGACTAGAGCATGTAATCGAGGCTAAAACAAAAATAAAAACTGAATTACCTGGAAAAACTCAGCAGGTTTGGCAGCATCGGCGGAGAAGAAAAGAGTTGACGTTTCGAGTCCTCATGACCCTTCGACAGAACTTGAGTTCGAGTCCAAGAAAGAGTTGAAATATAAGCTGGTTTAAGGTGTGTGTGTGGGGGGCGGAGAGAGAGAGAGAGAGAGGTGGAAGGGGGGGCTGTGGTTGTAGGGACAAACAAGCAGTGATAGAAGCAGATCATCAAAAGATGTCAACAACAATAGTACAAAAGAACACATAGGTGTTAAAGTTAAAGTTGGTGATATTATCTAAACGAATGTGCTAATTAAGAATGGATGGTAGGGCACTCAAGGTATAGCTCTAGTGGGGGTGGGGAGAGCATAAAAGATGTAAAAAAAAAATTATTTTTTTTATATAATGGAAATAGGTGGGAAAAGGAAAATCTATATAATTTATTGGAAAAAAAAGAAAAGGAAGGGGGAAACAGAAAGGGGGTGGGGATGGGGGAGGGAGCTCACGACCTAAAGTTGTTGAATTCAATATTCAGTCCGGATGGCTGTAAAGTGCCTAGTCGGAAGATGAGGTGTTGTTCCTCCAGTTTGCGTTGGGCTTCACTGGAACAATGCAGCAAGCCAAGGACAGACATGTGGGCAAGAGAGCAGGGTGGAGTGTTAAAATGGCAAGCGACAGGGAGGTTTGGGTCATTCTTGCGGACAGACCGCAGGTGTTCTGCAAAGCGGTCGCCCAGTTTATGTTTGGTCTCTCCAATGTAGAGGAGACCATATTGGGAGCAACGAATGCAGTAGACTAAGTTGGGGGAAATGCAAGTGAAATGCTGCTTCACTTGAAAGGAGTGTTTGGGTCCTTGGACGGTGAGGAGAGAGGAAGTGAAGGGGCAGGTGTTGCATCTTTTGCGTGGGCATGGGGTGGTGCCATAGGAGGGGGTTGAGGAGTAGGGGGTGATGGAGGAGTGGACCAGGGTGTCCCGGAGGGAGCGATCCCTACGGAATGCCGATCGGGGGGGTGAAGGGAAGATGTGTTTGGTGGTGGCATCATGCTGGAGTTGGCGGAAATGGCGGAGGATGATCCTTTGAATGCGGAGGCTGGTGGGGTGATGAGGACAAGGGGGACCCTATCATGTTTCTGGGAGGGAGGAGAAGGCGTGAGGGCGGATACGCGGGAGATGGGCCGGACACGGTTGAGGGCCCTGTCAACGACCGTGGGTGGAAAACCTCGGTTAAGGAAGAAGGAGGACATGTCAGAGGAACTGTTTTTGAAGGTAGCATCATCAGAACAGATGCGACGGAGGCGAAGGAACTGAGAGAATGGGATGGAGTCCTTACAGGAAGCAGGGTGTGAGGAGCTGTAGTCGAGATAGCTGTGGGAGTCAGTGGGTTTGCAATGGATATTGGTGGACAGTCTATCACCAGAGATTGAGACAGAGAGGTCACGGAAGGGAAGGGAAGTGTCAGAGATGGACCACGTAAAAATGATGGAGGGGTGGAGATTGGAAGCAAAATTAATTAATTTTTCCAAGTCCCGACGAGAGCATGAAGCGGCACCGAAGTAATCATCGATGTACCGGAGAAAGAGTTGTGGAAGGGGGCCGGAGTAGGACTGGAACAAGGAATGTTCCACATACCCCATAAAGAGACAGGCATAGCTGGAGCCCATGCGGGTACCCATAGCCACACCTTTTATTTGGAGGAAGTGAGAGGAGTTGAAGGAGAAATTGTTCAGCGTGAGAACAAATTCAGCCAGACGGAGGAGAGTAGTGGTGGATGGGGATTGTTCGGGCCTCTGTTCGAGGAAGAAGCTAAGGGCCCTCAGACCATCCTGGTGGGGGATGGAGGTGTAGAGGGATTGGACGTCCATGGTGAAGAGGAAGCGGTTGGGGCCAGGGAACTGGAAATTATTGATGTGACGTAAGGTGTCAGAGAAATCACGGATGTAGGTGGGAAGGGACTGGACAAGGGGAGAGAGAAGGGAGTCAAGATAACGAGAAATGAGTTCTGTGGGGCAGGAGCAAGCTGAGACAATTGGTCTACCGGGGCAGTTCTGTTTGTGGATTTTGGGTAGGAGATAGAAGCGGGCCGTCCGATGTTGGGCGACTATCAGGTTGGAAGCTGTGGGAGGGAGATCCCCAGAGGAGATGAGGTCAGTGACAGTCCTGGAAACAATGGCTTGATGTTCAGTGGTGGGGTCATGGTCCAGGGGGAGATAGGAGGAAGTGTCAGCGAGTTGACGCTCAGCCTCCGCGAGGTAGAGGTCAGTGCGCCAGACAACAACAGCACCATCCTTGTCAGCGGGTTTCATGACAATATCAGGGTTGGACCTGAGAGAATGGAGTGCAGTAAGTTCAGAGAGAGACAGGTTAGAATGGGTGAGAGGAGCAGAGAAATTGAGACAACTAATGTCGCGCCGACAGTTCTCAATGAAAAGAACAAGAGAAGGTAAGAATCCAGAGGGAGGGGTCCAGGTGGAGGGAGAATATTGGAGATGGGTAAAAGGATCCATTGAACTGGGAGAGGACTCCTGCCCAAAGAAGTGAGCCCGGAGACGAAGACGGCGGAAGAAGAGTTCAGCATCATGCCGAGCCTGAAATTCATTGAGGTGAGGGCGTAAGGGTATGAAACTAAGTCCTTTGCTGAGCACTGATCCTTCACCAAACACATCTTCCCTTCACCCCCCCGATCGGCATTCCGTAGGGATCGCTCCCTCCGGGACACCCTGGTCCACTCCTCCATCACCCCCTACTCCTCAACCCCCTCCTATGGCACCACCCCATGCCCACACAAAAGATGCAACACCTGCCCCTTCACTTCCTCTCTCCTCACCGTCCAAGGACCCAAACACTCCTTTCAAGTGAAGCAGCATTTCACTTGCATTTCCCCCAACTTAGTCTACTGCATTCGTTGCTCCCAATGTGGTCTCCTCTACATTGGAGAGACCAAACGTAAACTGGGCGACCGCTTTGCAGAACACCTGCGGTCTGTCCGCAAGAATGACCCAAACCTCCCTATCACTTGCCATTTTAACACTCCACCCTGCTCTCTTGCCCACATGTCTGTCCTTGGCTTGCTGCATTGTTCCAGTGAAGCCCAACGCAAACTGGAGGAACAACACCTCATCTTCCGACTAGGCACTTTACAGCCATCCGGACTGAATATTGAATTCAACAACTTTAGGTCGTGAGCTCCCTCCCCCATCTCCACCCCCTTTCTGTTTCCCCCTTCCTTTTTTTTTTCCAATAAATTATATAGATTTTCCTTTTCCCACCTATTTCCATTATATAAAAAAAATATAATTTTTTTTTTACATCTTTTATGCTCTCCCCACCCCCACTAGAGCTATACCTTGAGTGCCCTACCATCCATTCTTAATTAGCACATTCGTTTAGATAATATCACCAACTTTAACTTTAACACCTATGTGTTCTTTTGTACTATTGTTGTTGACATCTTTTGATGATCTGTTTCTATCACTACTTGTTTGTCCCTACAACCACACCCCCACTCCACCTCTCTCTCTCTCTCTCTCTCTCCACCCCCCACACACACACCTTAAACCAGCTTATATTTCAACTCTTTCTTGGACTCGAACTCAAGTTCTGTCGAAGGGTCATGAGGACTCGAAACGTCAACTCTTTTCTTCTCCGCCGATGCTGCCAGACCTGCTGAGTTTTTCCAGGTAATTCTGTTTTTGTTTTTGTTTTGGATTTCCAGCATCCGCAGTTTTTTTGTTTTTATCTCTATGTAATCGAGGCTGATGCTCCAGTCTGCAGTGGCAGAGATGCTGTCTTTCAGTTGGAAGTCCCATCTGCCCTGGGGGAACAGGTCATTGTTTGAAGAGGAGCAGGGGTGTTCCCACTGATATCCTGTAATATTTATTCCTGAAGCAACATCACAAAAGAACAGATGATCTAGTCTAAAGTCAAAAAATGCTGGAAAAACTCAGTCGGTCTGGCAGCATCTGTGGAGAGAGAAACAGAGTCAACGTTTCGACTCCATATGACTTCTTCAAAGCTCTGGAAGATCTGGTCATTATCCCATTGCTGTGTGTGCAAATTGGCTGCCACATTTCTTATATTACAACAATGGCCACATTTTCAAAGTACCTTGGCAGTAAAGTGCTTCAAGAGATCCTGAGATTGTAACAAAAATGCAAATTCTTCCTTCATTTCGCTGATGTCCTGTGGCCCAGACCATTATGAAGTGCACAATGGGACTGTTGCAGAACATTCTCCGTCATTGGCATCACCAAGCAACTAACAAAGAGACAGGCCCAGGTCAAAAGTTACCATGTGGGTTCCAAAATTAAGTTATTAAAACAATTATGGGAGAGCATTTTATTGTTTCCGTAAAAAGAGAGAGGGAATACTTTGAATAAAAAGTATCTCCCTCAAGCTCCATCTCCTTAGCTTATGTATTGATGATATTAGCTGTGATATGTGAGACAAATCGTTAATCTGCTGGTAGGTGATAACTTTTAGAGTTGAACAACATGATAAGGAAGATTTTCCACTTCAGCCAACCTGACACATGCTGGAAATTCTTTTTTTGATGTTGTACACTCCAACACTATCAGGTTTCTGCCCATTGATTTGAATTGATGGGGTGAGAATTTCTTCCCCTGTGCACCAACATGTGCCAGGAGCATCAAACCTCCCCAAATATTCCTATGTAAGTCCCAAATGGTATTTTAAGACCTGTTTTTCTGATATCAATGATGCTCTCTGATTTCTTTTTACTGGATTTCGCTCTGATTGCCAATTTACATTTGAGTTTTTATTTTTCGCCTGGCACTTCCCTTTTGTCGACACGTAGCCAAGTATTTGTAGCACAAAAAGGGCCTAAGATCTTCGAGTCCGCATGGAACTTGCCAGATGTCCTGGAAAATTGTGAGCATCTTGCCCCTGGTTTCCTGTCCCTTGAAATCAATGGGTGGAACATTGCAGACGGTCAGGTTTAATGATATGCTTTAGCAATAGTTGAGGTGCCACACCACCAGCACCTCCACAGAATAATATGCTCATTATGTAGTGAACTGTAGCTTGTTATAAGTTGTGAAGAGGATATAAGGAGGCTACAAAAGGCTATACATGGATACTTTAGATGAGTGGGCAAAGATCTGGCAAATGGAGTATAATGTAGGAAAATGTGAGGTTGTCCATCTTGGCAGGATGAATAAAAAAGAGGCATATTATTTAAACAGTGAGAGACTGCAGAGCTGTGAGATGCAGGGGAATGTGGGTGCCCTAGTGCATGAAGGTTAGTGTGCAAGTACAGCAAGTAATTAGGATAGGAAGTAGAATGTTATCATTTATTGTGAGTGGAATTGAATGCAAGAGCAGGGAGGTTATGCTTCAGTTATACAGGGCATTGGTGAGACCACATCTGGAGTACTGTGTACAGTATTGGTCTCCTTATTTAAGGAAAGATGTAAATTCATTTGAAGCAATTCAGAGAAGGTTTACTAGACTAATACCTAGAATTGGCAGGTTGCCTTTTAAGGAGAGGTTGGACAGGTTAGGTTTGTATCCGCTGGACTTTAGAAGAGTAAGAGGTGACTTGATCGAAACATATAAGGTCCTGAGGGGACTTGACAGGGTGAATGTGGGAAGGATAATTCCTCTTGTGAGAGAATCTGGAACTCGGGGTCACTGTTTAAAAACAAGGGGTCGCCCATTTAGGACAGAGATGAGGAAATCTTTTTTCTATCAGAGGGTTGTGAGACTTTGAAATTCTCTTCCTCAAAAGGTGGTTAAGGCAGAGTCCTTGCATATCTTTAAGGCAGAGGTAGATAGATTCTTCATATAAAGGCGATGAAAGTTTATCAGGAGTAGGCAGGAATATGAGGTTAAAATCAGATCAGTCATGATCTCATTGAATGGCGGAGCAGATTTGAGGGGCCGAGTGGCCTACTCCTGCTCCTAATTCGTATGTTCGTATGCCATATATGTGAAGGACTGGGCCCTCAAAATTCTACATAGTGTGAGGCTCTTGATGTTAATCCAGCTCCCTCTACTGATGCTTCAGTTGAGGCCTTCTAACTCAGCACAGAGCAGTGCTTCCTGATCAGTATGGATCAGTAACACGCAGGGACTCTCAAGAGGTGTCAGCTAAGGCTCAGTGATAGCGCACTTACTTTGAAACGTGAAGGTTGCGGGTTCAGGTCCTTGAGTACATCAATCTAGGCTGACACTTGGCTGCAATGCTGTGGGGATGTGTCACTGTTAGAAGCACTGTCTTTCACATAAGTGGTTAAACTGAGGCTATGTCTCAGCTGGAAGGAAGAGATTCTATAGCATTACTTGGTGAAGAGCAGTGGAGCCTTCCCTATTGTCCTGGCCAATATTTATCTTTCAGCCAATTTCACTGAAACAGTTTATTTGGTCATTATCTCATTGCTGTGTGGGAGTTTGCTGTGCTCAAATTTGCTACATTAGAACAGTGAATACATTTCAAAAAGTACTTAATTGGCTGCAAATGTTGAAGTTGTGAAAAGCACCACATAAATGGTTCACCCACTAAGGAAGAGGAATTTAAGAGCACAGGTTTGAAATTCTCTGTATAATTGTGATGTGCATGATCTTCATTTCACTGTGTGTGACAAACGCCTTTGATCTGTTCTGATTCTTTTTGTGTTTGTCTTTCAGGGTACATTCCCAGCTATCTGGAGAAGGATGAACCCTGTGTTGTTTGTGGCGATAAGGCAACAGGATACCATTACCGTTGCATCACATGCGAAGGCTGCAAGGTAGAATGGAGGCAGATAAACCCCACTATACTCAGCTGAATATATCATAATGTTCAACTTGTTTTTAACAGAGTCCAGGATGTGTACTTTATACATTCCCATTTGCATTTTTTCCTTCTTCTCCCATACAAAGATTTGGCGGTTTACTCAGCTGTATAGCTCAGTTAAATGCCAAGCTGTGTATTCACCTGCCTTTTGATCTAAAGACTGCGGTTTATGTAATGGATTCAATTCCTTGTTCGGCAATCTCTAGTGCATCTCACAAGTAAGCGTTCTTTGCATAGGAATCCAGGCAGTGTCGGCAGGTAGTTCAACCTTAGTAGTATCACATGCAAGTAGACTCTGGCCTCAGCTCACTTCCACCATGGGAATGGTAGCATGATGTTTATGATACTGGGCTCGTAACCCAGGATCATGAGTTCAAATCCCACCACAGCAGCTGGGGAATTTAAATTCAGTTGATGAAATCCAGCTAGAATGTAAAGCTAGTATTAGTATTTGATCTTGTGGTGCAGTGGATAGCATCCCTGCTCCTGAGCTAGAAGCTCCAGGTTCAAGTCCCACTCCAAGACTTGACGGCCACAGAAGGTGTGTTCATAATGTGGCCAAACTGGTTGATTTTCAACCTGTAAATCCTTCCAATACACTTATGGAAGGTAGCAAGAGTGGGAGAGCCTCCTGGTCATCCATGCTTGATGTGGGGTGGTGCCAATAGAAAACTAGTCATGGAAATGGACATAAGCGTGTGCTTTGTCAGCGGGCACCAGAAAGGAATAAAGATCAGTCAGAGTGACCATGTAACTACTGGAGATTTATTTTTAACAAATCCTCCTGGTTTACTCATGTCATTTGAGAAAGGAAATCTGCCATCCTGATCTGGCCTGGCCTATATCTGACTCCAGACCCACAGCAATGTGATTAACTCTAAACTGCCCTCTGAAAGGGCCTCACAATCCACTCAAGGTGTCAAGAACGGTGGTTCCCACATCTTGTAAGCAAGTAAAAGGAAATGCCCCCCAATTTTGAGCAGATAACCACAAGGTTATCATCACAAGTTGAAATCCAGGTTGACTTTACTCCCCCATAGTAGTAATTGTAATATTCCTGATATCAGCTAACTCAGCATAACCTAAGGATTGAATTGGAACCTACTGCTCTGTATGGCTCAGTTCTGCAGCAAAGGTTCTCCCTGAATAGTGTACTGAAATCCTACTGTGGGGTTTCAAATGAGAACCAGGTCTGCAGTTTCAAGTGCAGCTCTAATAGATGAGCATCCAATCCAGGCTGGTACTTCAGTGCCATACTATGGGAGTGCTGCAGTGTCAGAGGTTCAGTTTAAAGCAAGGCCCTGTCTAATGTTCAGGTGAACATGAGAGATCCCATGGCATAATTTGAAAAAGAGCAGGCAGTTCTGGCAAATGGTCATTCCTCAACCAACAAAAACAGGTTATTAAGTTATTCTGCTCATTGCAGCTTGTGGGATCTTGCTGTTTGCAAAAATGTTACCACGTTTGCACTTTGGTGACTATAACTTGCTTTGAATGTAATTCATCAGCTTCGAAGTGCTTTTGGAGGATGGGAAAGGTCCTACATAAATGCATATCTTCTCTTTATCTTTCTTATTGAGGGTGACACTTGAAGAGCGGCCACTTGGGTAATATAGATTTAGGAGAGGGGCGAGAGAATGCCAGGTTAAATGTAAAAGATGCTAGATGTGTGATGCTCCCATTGGACTTCCACAGTTTCATAGACCAGTCATTTTGTAACCTTGCTGTGTGAGGCTGTCTATCAGTGCTGAATTATGAGTCTTATGAGAACTTAAACCCAATATGAACTAATTAAGACTTAAAACTCAATTGACCTTAGGAACGAGAAGACCCTATGTTGCATCTCTCTACTCTCCATTATGAACCGAAGCCTCAGAAGTTTCCAGTCAATGAACTGGCACAGGTCATTCCCCAGCCTGTCTACACTACTACAGTGGAGTTTGAGTTACCTTTTTTATTCATTCTTTCATGGGATGCAGACATTGCTGGTGTTTGTTGCCCATCCTTAACTGCCCTCAAAGTGATTGGCTTGCTAGACCATTTCAGCAGGCAGTTAAGAGTCAACCACATTGCTGTGGGCCTGAAGTCATATATAAGCCAGACTGCGTAAGGATGGCAGATTTCCTTCCCTAAAGGGAGTTAGTGGACCAGGTGGGTTCTGCTAACTCTACCCAGTTTGGATACAGATGGAAAGTGTGGCGTGAGGATTCTATAATCCATTGAGGCAAACTTCTCAAAATCCAAACATGAACATTGATTGTTCTTTCAAAGAATTAGCACAGATACACTGGGCCAAATAGCCTTTTTTCTGTTTGGATCGGAGGCATTTCAGTTTTGTAAACTGATGTAATTCCTTCAGGTAGGAACGCTGCACGTAATTAGTGAGAGAGAGAGACTTATGTTAGGGCAGCATTTTTCCATTGGATGGGGCACCAGTTCCAACAATTAATGCCACAGGTACTTGGAGATGAGTTTGCTACCCAAGGTGTGTGCCATCTGCAAAGCTAACACAGCACGGAGAAGCCGGAGAGTTCTCCACAGAGAGAGAATCAAGATCTGGCCACCCTTGTGCAGGTGGTTCAAGAGCAACATTGACAAAGACCCAACCTCCCCATGTCAAACTAGAGAAGATTTACAGGAGAGAGGAGCTACCTAAAGATTTTAGGCAGACTATTTAGTTATCCAAAAAAACAAACCTTATATAATTATTTAAGTGATCTCGGTCTTGCTGAGTTTCAAAGATTAGTAACTGACCCTTTGTGGGGTAAAGAACAGAATGACATTAGTCCGTGCTTGCCAACAAGGGGTTCAGCAACAGATATATGCTCTCACTGTGCAGCTCTCTACCTGTTTAAAACATAAAAAGATAAACTAGACTTCCAGCCTTCAAAATGCAGTCAACTGGCCTGACTGGCAATTTGCAATGAGACACCAGTTAGCAGCTGCCAAACCCTTGCCAATAAGGTGGCTCTCAATAGTTTGTAATGAACTCTCAGAGTTACAGCAACCCCAGTTTAGCCAGCAGAGCCATGAGGTACATACGAACATACGAACAAGGAGCATGAGTAGGCCATTCAACCCCTCAAGCCTGCTCTGCCTTTAATAAGATCAAGACTGATCTGATAGGAACCTGAAATCTGCAACCCAACTACCACCGGTAACCTATCACCCCCTTGCTTACCAAGAATCTATCCATCTCTGCCTTAAAATATTCAAAGACTCTGCTTCCACCACCTTTTCAGGAAGAGAGTTCCAATGGCTTCCAACCCCAGGAGTGAAGAAAATTCACCTCATCTCTGTTGTAAATGGGCAACCCCTTATTTTAAAACAGTGACCTCTAGTTCTGGATTCTTCCACAAGAGGAAACATCCTCTCCACATCCACCCTGTCAAGACCGCTCAGGATCTCATAAGAGATAAGAGGTAAAGAGATCACGATTATCATATTTTTAACTGAGGATTGGTGGGCTTTGCTCCCTACTCACACAGGTTGGCACTGAGGGTTTTGACTTGCTGACCCCTGTTGATCTTCCCCAGATACCTGTCCAAGGCCTGTGATTCAGAAGACAGAAGCCTGCACGGTTTATATGTTGCCACTGACAAACAAAGGACTCTCAGGGCTATGCATATGGTACAGATTCAAAGTGACATTCAGATAAGGCTTGGGTTCCACAGAATCCATTCCCACAGGATAAATTTGACAGTGTTTCCCGTGTGTTCATCAGAGGCAGTGGAGCTTGGACTGTTGTAGCCTTACTCATATAAGCTGTTGCTGATGTTGCCGTCACCACACCAAAGTTGACAGAGGGCCTGAACAAGGCTGGCCACCAAAATCAGACATCTTTGTGACATGCGCCAGGTGATGTCATCACATATGGGCGCGATATCACCACAGGAACAGTGAAGTCATCACATTCAGGGATTCCGCACTATTGGAGAGACACGTGGCGAGGGTGGGGGGAGCTTTTGCATCCCTGTCTCATTGATGTTGCTGCTGAGAGGGAAAGGAATGAGCACAGGGCCCCTGTCACTGTTTACACAGGTAAGTGGACTAAGGGTCAAAATTCCAGATGTAATGTCATCCTGGTCCCAGATAGTGGCCGGTCTGGCTAAAGAACTGGACTGTTCAGTATAAATCTGGACATCTGGCCATGCTAGTCTTAATAAATAGTTAAACTCGAGCTCAGTTGCACTAGTGGTGCAGTGAATAAAGACAATGACAAATCTGGAACTCTTTCCATCTATTGAGGCTGGAAGTCAACTGAAAATGCCAAAACTAAGTTGATATATTTTTGTTAGACAAGGGAATTATGGTCATGGAATTGAAGTAACTCTTCAACAGGTAGATGGAATTAAGATTCAGTTCATGAAGGATAGAGCTGGAGCCAATCTTTACTCAAGTCTTGCTTTTATTTACAGAGTTAAACATTACAAGCATACACCTCCAAACTCGATTACCCCACAATTTCAATAAGTGTCACTTTATATGCGCTCAAGTGAAAGCCCAGTTGATGCCTGCTACCGGTATACGATTAAACACAATCAACATAGATCAGCCTTGCTCTAACTAAATAGCAGAACATGCCTAAGGAGCTGAGTGTCCTACACCTGTTCCTATGTTCCACACATTATTCCTAGGTTCAATTTTGGTTCTGAACCAGGCCAGCATTAGGAACATTACAATTGGTCCAGAAAGGGGGAAAAAAAAATCCACCTTGTTCTGCTTTTTAAAACATTGGAGAATCTCACAGATTTTACTGAACTGGTATTGAATAGCTTTAGAATTGGGGTGGGTAAGAGTTACTTCAAGAAATTAATGATGGGTGAACTCATGGCAAATAGTAAAATCCGTGAGAGCTCCTACAGAGAAAAGATTTGCCACCTCAAGTTAACTTTTAATAAGTGCCATTTTTGAGAAGATGTCTTTTTGATCCCAGAAGCATGGCAAGTACAATTCATTAACGTCGCTACCATAGGAACATAGGAATAAGAATAGGTCATTGAGCTGCTCGAGGCTGTTCCACAATTCAATTAGACCATGGCTGATCTGTATCTTAGCTCCGACTACCCACTTTGATTCCATAACCCTTAAGACCCTTGCCTAACAAAAATAATTGAGTCATTCAGTCTTCTTGTAATTTGCTTTGTGATTAGCACTGTGCTGAACTATAAAAACAAAAATTAATATAATAACATTGGAGAGATTAGAATCAGTAACAGTGTAAATTACTTGTAGGAAGGAGTAGCAAAGCTGCAGAACACGACAGAAATTATATAACCCAAATTACAAACTTAATTATCTCCACAATGTCATGCCATCTGTTGAATCTGATGCTAATTTGTTACCATTTAGTCATAACGTTCAAGTGAGAGGCTGCTTTTCTGAACATACTAATTAAGCAAGGAATTACACAGATTGAATCATTAAAATTAAGAAAAAAATACAAAATTACTCTCACAGCATTTCCAGAAACAATTAAGGGAATTTGAATTAATAATTGAACCAGGAAAATGACTCCAGTGTCTGAATCATGCCCTCAGTGCAGATGATGCATGGCTAAGATTCCAGTTGTTGCTGTAACAAATGGGATGTGGAATCTCATTGAACTCATGAAAGGTCATGCCCTGACTCTCCAAATTCTCCTGATGTTTCTTAAAATGGAGCTTGAGCTTTGTGAGACCGGTTTTAACTCAAAACCCATTCGTTTACATAGAGTTAAAATCATGTCCATTGTTACTGGGCTTGTAACCCAGAGAATTTTTGCATAACTGGAATTAAAAAGCTGGTCCCAGTAAAAGTGACCATGATGTTGTCAGGTTGTTGCTAAGGCTCAACTGTTCTTTAACGGGAATAAAAATCAGAAGAGGAATCAAACGGCCTTCCAACCTGCTTATCACTCATTCATGCACTTATGCAGAAAGTCAGAATCTACACCACCCTCTGCCGCACCACATAACCTTTTCATCAGCTACTGAGTTATAGGTGTCCCAATCCTTACACTTTTCTCTTTTTTCCGTTTTCAGGGTTTCTTCAGGAGAACAATCCAGAAAAACCTGCACCCTGCCTATTCCTGTAAATATGACGGCTGCTGCGTGATTGACAAAATCACCAGGAACCAGTGCCAGCTCTGCCGATTCAAGAAATGTACTGCTGTCGGCATGGCAATGGACTGTAAGAGCCTCAATTTTCATATTTCTGGCTTCTTGTTTTGTTGTCTTGTTGTTTGTACACTCTGAGCAAAATGACAATGGAATATATTCGAACTTTTGTTCGGTGAGTGAGATCACCATGCCAGTCATGATGGGTCAGTCTTCTCACACCTTGAGCCAAATTTACCCTTTCCCTTTGTTGTGACCACACAGAGCAGTGGAGGTGAACAGCATAGATGCATTTGAGGGGAGCCTAAATAAACACATAAGGGAGAAAGGAATACAAGGATATGCTGATAGTATTAGATGAAGAGGTTCAAGAGCGTAAAAACCAGCACAGACCAGTTGTGCCAAATGGGCTATCTCTGTGTTGTGCAGTCTGTTTAGTTTCTCTCTCTCTCTCTCTCTCTCCCCACCACCACCACCCCCTTCTCTCATGACACTCTTATTTCTTTCCTCAATATCGTTTCGTCTAGTGTTCATCAGAATTTCCCAAGTACCTGTTCTATATATGCTTCCTCCTAAAGCCTCCATGAATTCAAATTAACTCACCACACCGTCTCCATGGTAACTCGCTCTTTCCCAGAAGCTCAGAACCATAGAACTCATTATGAGCCCGGTTTTAACTCTAAGTGAATGGGTTTTGAATGTACTGAGATCTCGCCCAATATTATGTCTGTTAGTCATCCCTTCTTATCGCAGACCTTTAAAATCTGAGCTTGGTGCAACATATGCTTTTCTTCTCATTTAATTTAATTCACCTCAAATTATTTCCTACTTTATTAACTTTGGTGCTGTCCTTCTTTATAGGTCTTGGTCTTCAGTGGATCACTTACCCTTCTGAATAAAAGGTGTAACATGGGTCAGATGAGAAGCAGGATTTCCCCATGCAGCTCCCAAGACGCCTTATTCCCTCCCAACGCCTTCCCTTCCACTTATAACTATTATGCTAAAATTAATAAACATTAATTGGATAGCTGTGCCAAGGAGCTAGAACAGATATTGTGGTGTTCAGTTGCTCTGTGCCCAATTATCTGAGTCTGGTAACTGATCTATCCTCACTATATTTGATTGATTAAGCCTGGGTGTGGAATCAGAACTGAGGTAACTCAGAAGCTGAGTTGGGATAAGCATGGTGCAGACATTTTGTGATTGCAGATATATTTTAAAACTCCTGTAAATAAACCTGTTTAGAAACTAGTGCCATCTCTGATTTGCTCTGAGATATCTGAAATAGTCAACAAACATGATGGGCCGAATGGCCTCCTTCTGTCCTGTATTATTCCATACAGCACCATTTGTGTATGCCTAGATTTCACTGGCACCATAAAGAAAGGATTAATCACTGACCCGAAGTCTGCTAATGTTATACTGTTGTTGCTATTCACTTCTGTTTATTGACCTTTTTAATGCAGGGTAGTATGAGTTAATTTAGATGCCATGACCACTGAAATGTTGAACTAAACATGCCCTTTAATAAACGGCCAGCAGAGTCACTTTAATAAACCTAATTAAAAGACACGCCAGTGCATATTACAGAGAATTTTAACGAGTTGATAGCAAGCGCAGGAGAAATCTTGGTTAAAATATTTGGGTTAACTTGTGTGGAATGGAACTGAATCAGAGACAAACATAACTAAAGGTTTTACTTGGTGGAATAGCCATGATGTGTAACAAGATTGAAACTATTGACAAGGGAATAAATTAGGGGAGTTGTACCAGTCTATGGGAAAAATACGTTAAAGCTAAATTTATTGGTAAAGAGCTTATTCAAAATCTGTGTCTATGGAGCTGAACTGTGTCACGCAGAGTTGTGTGGATTGTCATTTGGTAGAGGAGGAATGTGGCAAAATTAGCTGCTTGTAGTGAGGATTTAGATTTGATGAGATCTGATCAGCCTGTGTTCCTGCATCAGGACTGTAGAATGCTTTAGTCCCTCATATAATCTCACAAGGTTTAAATGCAGCTTTTTAAGTGTATGTTTAGGTACTGTACACTTAATAAATCTGATATTCATTGTTTACAAACCCTATTGATTTGAGGAGTAAATTATTAGCAAGACCAGACCTACTCTCCCTGACAGAATGAGCTTTCAGGGGAGGTGTCTCGGTATTGAACTTGTTCAAATCCAGACATGTTTGCGATGTTGAGTTGCTTTTTGGGGCCGAGGAAAGGTACTGTTTTATTGTTTTAATCCTCTCTACTATTTTTTTTCTTCCTGACCGGCTGCCAGCTCAGAATTACAACATTGTTCCTGGCAAGAGTATGTCCTTGTCTGACATCTGTGTTGAATTTGGGCCGAGACCAAGACTTATCAGCCAGACGTTCTACCAAAGCTCCTTCCTAACTGGCCAGTTATGGGCAAGAACAGGGCTAGATGATGTATACTGGGCAGTAGGGAACGTACATTCATCCCTTACCTGGACCCCATCCATCCTACATCACCTTCCTGAAATAAGAATTTGGGAATGGCAACATTTTGAAAGGTCAGATGGCTTGAACACAGAAGCAGTTCTTTGACTATCCAATATACAATGAGGAATCATTCACCAGGATCCTAGCTCCTAATCACTTTCCTGCTGGGTGTGGACAGAATTAGATTCCACTCCAATTTTCCCACCAGTCAAAGCCTAGGCTGGCATGCGAAAGATGGTAACCTGGGCAAGGTAGCAGAAGTTAGCCAACTCCTCCATGACTGAATTCTCACTATCAGTTGACAATTTCAGGCAAGGATGGGATGGGAGAAATGCAAAGAATAAATAACTGATTTCCATTCCATCCCCGGCCATGCCACCCGATGGCTCAATAGCTTATATTTATATAGCGCCTTTAACATAATGAAACATTCCAAGGCGCTTTGCAGAAGAGCTACAAAACACCAGGATATATAATGTCAGATGACCAACAGCTTGGTCAAAGCTTCAGAGCTGCGAAGAAGAGTCATACAGACTTGAAACGTCAACTCCATTTCTCTCTCCACAGAGGCGGTCAGACCAGTTTTTCCAGCAATTTCTGTTTTGTTTCAGATTTCCAGCATCCGCAGTATTCGCTTGGTCAAAGAGGTAGATTTTAAGGAACATTTTGAAGAAGGAAGCAAGGTGGAGAGGTGTTGGGAGCAAATCCTGGGGCTTGGGCCCACGCAAGTGAAGGCTTGCCCAATGATGAAGCAATTAAAACCACAAGAGGCCAGAATTAGATGAGTGTAGATAACTCGGAGGCTTGTGGGGATGGAGGCAATTGCAGAGATAGGGAGGGGCGAGGCTATGGACGGGTTTGAAAACAAGGATGGGAGCTTTAAAATCAAGTTAATCCAATAAGTAGGTGAACACTTGAGACCAGGAAGGTCATAGAACAGTCTCCAGTTGCTGATCTTAAGTGGGGGGGGGGGGGGGGGTGCGCGGGAGGGACATCGCAATTGGCTTGGAGAAAAGAAATTCAGTCAGGATTCCCGCTGCTGATCACTGTTGACTGAGGATGGTTGAAGGGAATGAGGCCACAGTATCACACAAGCAGGAAGCCTGCCCAATTCTAATGGCCAGGCATCGTTTAAATAACACCTCCGGGTTTCTCGTAATGGCCTGCGGGTCTGAGAGAAAGCTGCACTCCCAGGTGACACAATATCCCGAACAATTTCTACTTAAAGACTCACAGCAGGAGAGGCTGAGGGATAACAGTCTGTTGACTAGAAAGAGAAATTTAAAAACCATTGACATGGGTGCAAAGAGAAGGAAGGGGGTCCCCACATTTTTATTTAATATTCTTTCATGGGATGAGGGCAAAGCAAGCATTTGTTGCCCATCCCTAATCGTCCTTGAACTGAACATTTCAGAGAGCATCTAAGAGTCAGCCACATTGCTGTGGGTCTGGAGTCACACGTAGGCCAAACCGGGTAAGGACGGCCAATTTCCTTCCCTAAAGGAGATTAGTGAATCCATGATCCGCAGAGTATTAGCCTGGGCCTCTGGATTAGCAGGTCCACTGACATTACCACTATGTCACCGTCTCCTCCATTCTCCAATGCTGCCCTGGAGGTCCTGCTGGGGGTGGGGGGTACTGAGCGCCAGGAGGAATGCCAGGAAAACTGCTGACAGCAAAGGAAGCTCAGACGGAGGTTGCAGAGAAAATCTGCAGTATGAAAATCACCAGATCCAGTGTGAAAAACGGTTCATTGACCTGACTAAGTTTTTTAAAAAGCCACATAACTGCTTGTATTCTGAGCTTCTGGATTTCCCCTGACTCAAGATTACAATTTCTGTCTGATAGATGAGGACCATGTCAAAACGTCCAGCCCTCAAAAGGATGACACACTTTAAATTGGATTTTTAACCAGCTTATGGAAGTCTGAGGCTTCCCTCCACCCCTCCCCGATCGACTTACCCCTCTTGCTGCGTGGCGTAAGCACTCTACATGTGGACAGTCTGACTTCCTTGGCTCAAACAAATCCTTTCCTTTCCACACTGACGTAAAGCTTGGAATCTGAATTTGTATGTAGGCCAGCTGTTGCCAGATGTGATCGCCACTAGATTATTTGCAAAAACAAATGCGTGAACTGAGCAGCTCAGTGCGACTCAACCCTAATGCTGTGGGTATCCTGGTTTGGAAAGGGTTCTGTCTACTGTTTTGTTGGATTCGAGTAAAGAAATGTCTGAATTCAATTCTATTTAAAATACGCCCAGGTAAAGCACCAGCATTTTAATCCTCTTTGGATGTGAGTGCTGCGGGACAATACAAAGCACTTAGCCCATTTATAAATCCTTAAACCATCTCACGGGCTGGATGACACATTGCCAGGAGCCCTCCCTTGTGTATATTCTATGGATCGACATTGACTGTGAAAGAATGCTCAGTGACAAGGAGATCTTACAGACATGGATATCCTTGGAAAGACTCTAAAAATTAAAGTATTTCCACTGATAACGGGACTCTACAGGGTGGATTTTGTGCCACAGGAGTTTCTCAGTTGGGAGTCAGTCCAAAGGATCTATGCTCCATGGACAGAAAATTTTATAAATACACAACAGGTCAGGCAGAATCTGTGAAGAGAGAAGCAGAGTTAATGTTTCAGGCCAGTGAACTTTCATCAGAACTGGAAAATGTCACACATGTAAACAGCTTTAAGCAAGTGCGGAGTCAGGGAAAGGATTGGGAGGGGATAAAGAAGGAAAAGGGAGGATCAGGGATAAGGTGGAAAACCAGTGAGATTAAATGACCGTCATAACCAGCTGTTTATAAAAAAATTGAAAGGAATTGTTATGACCTCAATTATGAACATAATGTTGAGTCCAGAAGGTTGTCACAGACACTGATTGGCTCTCCAGTTTCAAGGGCCCACCCACCGCCCTTAAATGGACAGGAAACCTGTCTCCATGCCAGTTAAGGCCTCACATACATGGAAGTCTTAACTTTAATCAGCTTCCCACCGGTGACAGGTTCCCAACCCCAAAATCAGTCCGGGCCCCTGCTTCCTGCCACCTTGCGGCAACCTCAGCCCCTTAACAAATATTCTTTCTCCTTCCCAAATCGAACACAACCTCGAAAACACTTTGAATGCGTTTGCCTTTGTGATAAATCTGGACCATGATGAACGAGATGCGCAGACGATTGATCCATACTTCCAGCCACAGGGGGCTCCACACTTCTCACACCTTTCCCAAACCAGCGGGCACAATTTGATGCTCAGCCCTGTGGCGAGTTTGGTGGCAGGAGGGCATTTTATTAGCCGGGAGGATGGTAGATAGGGACCCTACCACCTTCCCTCCTCCACCCCCATTAAGTCTGTGGTGGGAGGGCCTGTGTACGTCACCAATCAAATCCCTCAAGTGGGCAACTAATCCTCACTCAAAGGTCTCATCGCGCTGCCATTGGTATTAATGCAGGGGGGGGTGTGGGGGTTGGGTTTGCCATGCAGGGAACAGGACAAACAAATGTTTGCAGGTTTGCGTGTGGGCTCCCAGCGTGGGAGGGAGTCTCTCATTCAAAGGCTCTCAGTGTCTGATCGAGGGACCTGGCGTTGGGGTGGGGGCAGTTGCTGCAGACAGCCACCACCCCCTGCCCTTGCTGCCAATCCCCCTTCACCCGCTTCCCCCACCTCTGATTGGCCCCCCAGCTCTTAGCAGATGGGACTTCCACCCCTGGGATCCTCGATCCCCATGAGGGCCCATCGCTGTCCAGTTAGGAGGGCAGGCCTTCTCGGGGATCAAGGACCCCGCTCCTTTGTGGGGGTGGGGGGGGGCGTCCCGCGGGGCTCACACTGGCACTCCAGCTGGAGGCCAAGACCCCCCATCACCTCCATTAAACCCTAGGCGTCTCAAATTTAACACTGACAACACTACCACTGCTAAGACCAGGTTGAACAACCCAACCTGTGCTTGGCCAACATCTGATAGATCAGCACCAATTAGCCACTAAATTATTGAGCTCACCTGTATTACTTAGGGCAGAATTTTACCGCCCCCTGCGGCGGGATTGCAAGTGGGGGGGCCTGTAAAATTCCGTGTGCGCCTTTCCCGCAATTTAATGGGCAGCAGGCGAGGCCTTGGACAGCCAGCTTCCCCCTCGCGCCAATTGAAGCCATTTAAGGGCTGCCTCCCGACCAGCCAGATGGAGGAGGTTGGCGATGGATGGTAAGCCTAGCACGTGAGCCTGCCTGGCGCCTCGAGTGGGAAAGGAGCGAGTTGCTTCCTTCACGGGCCCACTTTTCCACTCGGGCCCCCCCCCCCCCCCCCCCCCCCCCCGCCCCCCCTCCACCCCACCAAGCCCTGCCCCCCACTGGGTGCCCCCTCACGTACACCCCAACCCCCACCGCACCCCACCCTGGGCTTTTGCACCTCAGGCCCCAACCCCCCTCCTCACTCACCATCCCCTCTCCCATGGAGTCTCCCCTCCTGACCCCGTTGAGAACACACACACACACCCCCACCCCCCAGCAATTTATCTCTCTTCCGGCTCCTGGCTCTTGTTCGCTGGGATTGGGTGCGGTCTTGGCAGTGGCCGCCACTCCCAGTACTGCTGCTGGGACCAGAGAGCTGCTGGCCATCTGATTAATTGACACAGCAACTCTCGGAGGCAGGACTTCCTCCCCAGGAGGGGGCAGAAGTCGCACCTTGGGTCTCTTAACGCTTCTTCCAGCACTCAGTAGCTGTGGGGTCAGGTTTCACAGTGACGTTTCTTTGGTGGTGTGGCAGTAAACCCTCCCACCTGTGAAATCCTGCCCTTAGTGTAACTAGTACCACTAACACATAGAATTACATAGAACACATAGCACAGAAACAGACCATTAAGCCAAATGAGTCTATGCCGGCATTTATGCTGCACTCAGACCCCCTCAAATCCTTCCTCACCTCACCCTCTACTTCATCTCCCTCATCTGCTTACCGAGCTTCCTCTTAAATGCATCTACAACGTTCACCTCATCTACTGCCTGTGGTAGCGAGTTCCACATTCTCACCATACTCTCTGGATAGAGAAGATATCACTGAGTTCCTTATTGGATTTCTTAGTGACTATCTTGTAATGATGATTTCTCATTTTGCTCGCCCCCCCCCCACACACACAGGCTCCCTGGGCTGAATTTCTGGGCCTTACCCTGAGTTCGGTCCCGGGAAGACCACCCACCCCTACAAGGCAGCCAGTTAGATTTCTGATTGGCTCTCCAGGCTTAAGAATCCGCCCACCACTATTAATTAGGCAGGGAACATGTGTCCATGCCAAGGAGGGCCTTACCAAGTGAAAATCTTGACTTTAATCAGCTTCCCACTGCTTAGAGTGGGATGTAAATACAAACTGGCAGGCCCAGCAGGGAGATTGGGGGCCAGTTTCAGAAAGGCAGGGCAGAGGTAAAACACGCGGGGTGGGGGAGTACTGTTGGGGTGGGGTCGCAGAGGGGGGTGGGGGAGGGCAGGTTTCTCCATTAGACACAGTGTGCCTGAACTGGAGAGACCCCTCCTTCAGCCCCTAAAAAAGGCAGCCACCATGTAGTGTGGACACGTGGCCACTAATTGGCCATTTAAGGGTCTCAGTTGGCCCAAGGGGAGAGGGCAATCTTCCCGAATACATCACCCAACCCCCTACCCCTGTTGCTGGCAAAATGCCAGTGGAAATAGGTAGGCAACGGGCATGGCTCCACCACCATGGCAACTGTTTTTTACGGCCCTCTGGCCTGCTCCCAGGCAGGGCTGTGAAATTCCACCCTATATTCTTTTGATTTCATGATGACCAGAGCTCCACACAACACTCCAAGCGTGGTTTCACCAAAAGTTTGATAAAGGTTTAACATAAGTTCTCAACTTTTTAATTCTGTCCCTCTCAGAACAAACCTATTTACTTTCGTTCGGGCCTTATTGACCCGCGTCTCAACCTTTAGTGATTTGTACATCTTTGTTCCATCTAGACTTTTATTTTCCAGGGTGATATGTGACCTCTTCACCATCGTTGGGGAAGTTGGTGCAGCTTTAATGCTGGCCTTAAAATGTTTCAGTATTTATCAGTTTATCAATTTCAGTATTATCAGTGTGGGCTCCCGGGAAATGCTGGGCGGAGAGATTGACCGTGAGCTGTTTTTTTTTCTATTCCTATCTAGTGGTTTTGGATGACGATAAACGCATCGCGAAAAGGAAGCTGATCGAAGAGAACCGGGAGAAGCGAAGGCGAGAGGAGGTGGTGAAGACCATGCAGAACAGGCCCGAGCCTACCACCGAGGAATGGGAGCTCATCAGGGTTGCCACGGAAGCACACATGACAACCAACGCACAGGGTAGCCACTGGAAGCAGAAACGGAAATTTCTGGTAAAGCTTAATGTCCACAATTACACCAATGTTAAAAATAGCGCTGCTTTGCTGGTCTCTGATGCTCGGACATCTTAGATTTCCTGGGGAGCGGTGAATGCCAGAAAATGAGGAGGGCTCAGTTAAAGCCAGGCACTCGTCCTACCCCAAGTTTCCTGTATTTGCTGTGCCCAGGCAATCAAATTTGGGGGAGATGGTGGCGTAGTGGTAATGTCACTGGACTAGTAAACCAGAGACCCAGGCTAATGTTTTGGGAGGGATGGGTGGGGGAGGCAAGGGTACAAATCCCACCACAGAAACTGGTGGAATTTGAATTCAAGTAATAATCTGGAATTGGAAAGCTAATTTCAGTAATGGTGACCATGAAACCATTGTCAATTGTTGTGAAAACCCACCTGGTTCACTAATGCCCTTTAGGGAAGGAAATCTGCCGACCTTACCTGCTCTGGCCTACACATGACTCCAGACCCACAGCAACGCGGTTGACTCTTGGCGACCCTCCAGAATGGTGTGCCAATCCACTCAGTTCAAGGGCATTGAGGCCCACTTGCCAGTGATGCCCACTTCCCATGAGAGAATAAATATAAACAAAAAATCCTTAAGCACAGCAACTGGAGTACCTGCCCTGTACTTTCTTCCAGTCATAAAATGGGGGAACAATTGTCTTTACATTCCTATTTCCAAATCACACATATTCAATTGACATCCATAGCCATTAAGGAATCACGCACAAAAGTTCATTTGAAGGGCAAGGTAAGAGAATTACATTTTAAAGCCATTCCAACTCCCGATTATTTCAAATATTTTGGGTTTTCCTTAGTCTCTGTGGGGATTGCCCCGCTGTCCGTATTTCTTTCTTCCAATTCCATGAGTGCCTCCGGTAGGTTTGCCACTGGGAATGTCAGGTTTCTGGGAAGGCCAGCAGAGCAGTTCCAGCAGGTCAGGTTGTACCAGCGGCGCTTTATGCCAACCTGCTGAAACTACCATACGCCCTTGTGCGAATAGTGACACATACTTTACTGTGGCAGAGGATCACCATGTGTGGAGTTTCCAGTTCTCACAGTGGGTCGTGACTGCACAGATACACGTAGGGGCCGGGAATAACCATTATTGCTGGATGGCTCTTCAGCCTTTAGAAAGGGTTACATTTTTATAGAGCTTTTTCACAGCCCCAGGCTTCCAAAAATAGCAGTAATGTACTTTTGAAGACTAGTCAGTGTTGTGATGTAGGAAATGTTGCAGCCAATTTGCACACAGCAAACTCCCACAAACAGCAACGTGATAATGACTGGCAACTCGCTGCCTCTGAGTGTGGTAAAGTAATTTCAAAAGTAAACTGGATAGGTACTTGAGGGGAATAAACTTGCAGAACTATGGGGATAGAGCAGGAAATGGGACTGATGGGATTGCTCAGCAGAGAGCTATCATGAGCTTGATGGGTCGAATGGCCTCCTGCATCTTAATGATTCTTGGACCATATAATCTGTTTTAGATGTGCTAGTTTATGGATAAATATTGGTTAAGGCACGAGGGAGAACTCACCTGTTGTTCTTTAAAATATTGCCATGGTATCTTTTAACTAAAAGGGCAGACAGGGCCTCAGATTAACATCTCACCAGAAAGACAGCACCTCTGACATTGCAGCACTCCCTCAGTACTGTTATAAGTATCAGCCTAGAGCTTGTGCTTCAGTCTCTGGAGTTGGACTTGAACCTATAACATTGAGACTTAGTGGTGAGAGTGCCACCAAATGAACCACTGTTGACTTGGTTGTTATGCTGGATGGATACTCAGTGGTTTCCCATGTCATTCCTATACATGGAACTACATGCGAGAGTAAACATTAGGCACACCTGTTAAAATGTCGCCAACCATTATTTGTAGGCATTACCTCGTAACACCTGTGGGAAAGCGTCTTCATGGGACCTGTGTCAACATCAATGACTTGTATTTAAATATGGCTGAAAAGAGAGGCGTGTTGCTGAAGCTTTTCATCTTGCACACATCAGGACAAATGCAAGAATACCAAATTTCAAACAATCAAACAAGGAAAGGCTTTTCTCCTGTAATGTAAATGGTTGTGATTGTGCGAAATTTGGCATTCTTGCATTTGTCCTGATGAGTGCAAGATAAAAAACTTCAGCAACACATCTCTCTTTTCAGCATCATTCAAGTTCTGTACGATCAAGCAACTTGTATTTATATCGGAATGTTTAACATAATAAAATGTCCCACAGCGTTTCACAGGAGCGTTATTCAGTAAAATTTGACACTGAGCCACATAAGCAGAAAGTAGGACAGGTGGTCAAAAGCTTGATCAAAGAGGTAAGTTTTAAAGAGCAGCTTAAATGAGAAGAGAGAGTCAGAACCGTGTCGTCTATTGTAAGGAAACTTGCTGTTAACATGCACCACAGGAGAAGTACAGCAGCTGATGGCACCAGCATCAGCTCAAAGTAGCCTCCCTCTCCTTCCATGCTGCCACGGTGATTCATGGAGATGGTGCCAAAGAATGGCAAGAAGAGGCCAAGCTTCTTACAACCATCTCCACCTTCATCAAACCAGCCCAGGGCCCAGGTGCTGGGCTGCTCCATCACTCACCTACAGAGTTGTAACCCACACCTAGGGTTGTCTTGCCCATCATCTTCACCAATCACTTCCTAGCTCTCTCCCGCTTCACCCTTGGCAGAGTCAACCTGTGGCAATGACATGCCCTTTGAATATTTCCCAGGGCTGGAGGGATTAATTTCCCTTTGATCCCTCCAGATCTCTTTCATTGCCTGCCTCTCTTTAAATTTCTACACACAAATTCGTGCAGCACCACAGTCCCCACCCCCCCCCCCCCCACACACAAACCACGTGTCCTCCCTACACTGGTGAGGCTGTGGAAAGAAAGAAGCAAATGAAAAATTACAGCATCATCATTCGGACAGGATTTACAACAGTTCTTAACCATTTTGACCTGACTTGCACCAGTGCACAAAAACCAGCCTTTGGCCCTCTCACATCCTTGCCCTCGTATCCTGGCCCCACTGAGAACCTAGAGCTAATAGGTAAAGAACTGAGGCACACAATCACAAGAGACATTTTCTGATGAGTCTACGGAGCAGACAGATTCCATCAAGAGACAGTTAGAACTTTAACTACAGAGACGTTTTCAGTGCTCACACGCTCGACCAGATCTCTCACCGGAGAAGCCAGTCCAGCGGATTGCCTTCGCTAGGAGCTCACTGGTCAGAGCCCCCATGGTACATGACCTGTGATTAGCAGGAGGGAGTAACTATACATCGATTTACCACATTTCCTCCCCCTTTAGTTTTCTACTATTACTCTTTACAGAAAAAAAGCATTTAAACAATCCAACAAACATATATACAATTTCAGATTTTAAGTCTCTGAGGTGCTCTTCTTAGGCGGCTAGAGTGGCGTCACTCTGCCACTGGAGGTTCCTCCAGGATCGACAGGATCTGGAGCTGCGCTATGAGGCACATCATCAGAAGTAGGCAGTTCAGGATTTGGCAACTCTCCTGAAACATCTGGAATGTCTGTTCTAGGTCGATCACACACCTCAGAAGTCGACGGTTAAACATTAATTACAGGTTGATCAGTTAATTGTTGGAATGCCTCTCTGGCATGAATGTGATCTACAAGCTTACAGACAATTTTATATTTGGAAAGATAATAGACCAGTCTCTGAAACAATGGCTCTCGGAGCCCAGACAATCCTTCCAGAACACGTTCTGTCATGTTTTGAGGAACGGTACTCTCAGTTGCTTTGGGGGACTTTGTCCTTTTGGCATTTCCAATCTTATTTCTGTCTTTTCTTTCTCTGTCTGCAGCAGAGCTTGTCCTTGCCCTTCACTTTGGTTTCACAGTTGGCCAGGTCTCTCCCTTGTGAATTCTTAGCTTGCTTCAGTTCTGTAATTGTGCTACTCATGGCTTCATTATCCACTTGCATCTTGGAAAGTTCCACAACTTTTCCTTTCAAGGTCTCTTTTGTTTCATTCAGCTGGTTCTTCAGGTCTTCAGTCTCTTCCTTGAATCTCTTAGCCTCCTCCTGGACTACTCAGCGTTGCTGGACCTTCTCTGCCAACTGTTTCTTCATTTTGTTCAGAGTGACATTAAATTCATCTCACTTCTCTTCATAATTTTCCAGAGGAACAAACTTGGACCTGAGAGATCCCTATAGTATGTGAAGGCCCTTCCATTATCCTAACTCACCCCAAGAACCCATGTTGTATTTCCTTAGAAGTTCTGGGATTCCATCTGATTTTAGGTGAAATATCTCAAACCAGTTGAGTTTGATCTTCTGTAACTAATTCTGACCTAAAAGACTGGGTGCTTCTCCATTCACTATTATTACAGGCAGTTGTGCTGTCTGTTGCTTGTAAGAGACTGGGACAGTGGCGATGCCTTTTACCTGAATAGATTCTCCTGTACAAGTTCTTAATTTAGCGGTTGTCCACTCCAAGTTTATTGGCTGTCTTCCTTCATTAAGGTACCTGAACATGTGTTCTCCGACCACCATAGTTGAGGCACCAGTATCCACTTCCACTGTCAGTGACTTCTCATTCACTTGTACTGTCACCATAATAGGCTCAGTCTTCACAGCATCCACGCTATATAAGGAGTAAATATCAGGAGCAGCAGCTTCAGCTTTTGCTGTACCTGTTACTTGTATCATGTTTGTTTGCTGTTTTGCAGACTGCTTCAACTTTGTCCGACATTGCTTAACCACATAACCGTTTTTATGACAGTAATGGCATTCTGCCCCTTTGAATTTACAGGTGTCTGCTCCATGATCACCTCCACATCTATAGCAATTTTGTCTTGAAGCTGATACTGAAGCGTTTCTGTTAGGCTTCAATGTTTCTCCCAATGGCCTTTGAATCGCGCTTTAATTCTGCAGGTCTGGTTTTCGCGTCACGCTCAGCAGCAGGTTCCCACCCAACATGAAGTACGGCGCCATTATCCATGTGTTGCAAAGCCTGCGAGTCTCTTATAGCACTTTCCATGGCAAGGGAAATTTCTAGGGTGCATTAAAAATCGCTATCGACCTTGGCAAGTAATCAGCGCTGTTTGGCGTCGTTCTTGACTCCACATACCGATCGGTCCCATGGCATATCGTTTAAAACGTCTCCAAATTCGCAGTATTCTGTTAACTGCTTGAGGTTCACTACATAGGTTGCGATGGACTCTCCCGGGGCACAAACTCTTGAATTGAATTTAAAACGCTGCATTATCACGGATAGCCTCGGCTTGATGTGTGTTTTCACTAGGTTCATTAACTTGCTGTATGACTGGAACTGGGCACGCCCGGGGCAGTCAGGTTACCAGTCGAGTTTATATGTTTCACTGCCGCATTCACTTAAGAGGATCGCTTTCTGCTTTTCTTCGGTGGTAATTTCATTTGCTACAGAGTAAAATCCGAGGTGCTCAACATACCGGCTCCAATCTTCAATATTAGCATCATATGGGTCGATTCTTCCAAACAGCAGCATGACTGGTGAGTAGTTTTTTCTTTAAAGTAACAGGACAAGGTGCAGAGTCAAAGTTGATCCCAACCCTCGTCGCCAGATGTGATGAGTCTGTGGAGCAGACTGGTTTTGTCAAGAAACAGTTAAACTTTATTACAGAGACATTTTCAATGTTCGCACGCTTGACTGGATCTCTCATCGGAGTAGCCCACCTCGCGGATTGCCCGTGCCAAGAGCTCAATGGCTGGAGCCCCCCCCCCCCCACCCCCGCCACCACAGTACATCACATGACCTGTGATCAGCAGGAGGGAATGACTATACATCCAGTTACCACATCTGCAGAGAGGTGCCCTGCAACCTCTACTTTTGAGCTCCGCTATGTATTGTCCCCTGACTGAAAGTACATTGTGCTGTTAAGTTCCTCAAAAGTCACAATGTGCAGAAACTCCCCTGATTTGAGGATGTAAATTTCTAAAGATGTTGGCTTTGTAGTGAATTAGTTTATGCCCAGGGAGCAGATTCAAATACCTCTGTCAGAAGACCATGCCAGGAAAGAGCTGTTCAAATTAACAACCAAGGAGGTGAATATGCATCAAGGATTCTCTTCCATTTCAGGGACCAAAAACTGCAGCCTCCTGCCAAGCTCAAATAACTCTTCATTTATCATGATCTAGTAATCCGATAGCCTCTCTTCAATCTCCAGGTTGTTACAGATTTCAAACAGATAAGGACTGAAATAAATAAAAGCACTGAATGAGTGTCCCAGAGAAACTGACTGCTGCTAGAATTACAACATAAATCTTTACACACTGGTGAAATCTTAATTTCCTTTCCATTAATTATGGTTAGAGGGAAACGGGTGGTCATTTAATCTCTTGACCCTGAAATGAAATACAGTGCAGATGAATCTCACCATATTGTTCTCTTCATTGTGACTGGGGAATGTTCAGTTCCCAGAGGCAGCGAAGAGCTAATGGGATCAGAGATCTGTTTCACATAGAATTTACAGCACAGAGACAGGCCATTCAGCCCAACAACTCCATGCTGGTGTTTGTGCTGCACATCAACCTCCTCATTTATTGTTAACCCATAACTATGTACATATCCCAGGTACTACCATCTATGGGAACTGCGTCCATGCTGGCTCCTTCCAGACTCTACTCCCAAAGTCAACTATCATGTGACTGTATACACCATGCTGTGGGTGGCCCTATTCTACAGTCCCACATTAACCCTTGTTCTGCCGAACACCTTTTTATTACAATGGCATGCTGCTAGTGCTTAAAGGCATATACAACATAAGGCTGCATCAATTTCTTAGACTTAATCTGCAAAAGAACATTATCGAGTGTGGAATTTTTTTTGTTCTTAAGGGGACAATGTTTCAGAAGAAATTTTGATTGATCGTTCCTTTGTTTACTTCTGTTAATTTTTTTAAATGGTTTGGTGAATTCCAATGATACCTTTGGGAGATTTGGCCTGGAGATCATACTGAGCCCCGCAGTGTGAGAAAGTTGAATTCACATTAGCACACATAGGAACATAGGAATGGGAGTTGGCCATTTAGCCCCATGAGCCTGTTTCACTATTCAGTGAGATCACGGCTGATCTGCAACGTAACTCCATATATCCTCCTTTGCCCAAATCTCTTAATACCTTTGGTTAACAGGAATCTATCAATCTCCGTTTTAAAACTGACAACTGATTTAACATCAATTGCCATTTGTGGAAGAGAGTTCCATACCTCTAACAGCCTTTGGGTGGAATTTTGCAGCGGGATTTTAAGGTCCCGAAGAAGTCAATGGACTTTTGAACGGCTCGTCGCATTTTACAGCCCCGCCCCATCATGACAGGGCCGTAAAATTCCGCCTTTTGTGTGTAGAAGCCGTTTTAACTTGACTCCTGAGAGGTCTGACTCTAATTTAATTATTCCTGTGTGCCAGATTCCTCAAGCAGCAGAAATTGTTTCTCTCTATCTGCCCCATCAGTTTTCTTTACTATCTTGAAATCTTCTTTTAAGTCGCCCCTTACTCTTCTAAATTCCCGGGAATACAACCCCAGGTCGTGTCATCGGTGCTGACACACACAAAGCACTCGCATTACTTTATCACTTCCAACTATGTCCCTCTCAGTTTTCCCTCGCTACCTGGCAGTTCCCCTAAAGCAATGATGGAATCAGCACTCCCTATTCAAAAAATAGGGTTCTGCATTTACAAAGAAGCATCATTAAACTCACACATCCTGCTGATTTCTCCAATATCTTTAGAATGTCGATGGCCTCATCAGGGGCCATATTTTGAAGCCCTTATTGACACTGGGAGGAAGCTGGATGAATCAGTACAGCGTACAAGAGGGCTGAATTAATAGGTATGCACAGTCAGGGAGATGAGACAGTAAATACACAGTACAAGTACTTTACTGAAGTACGTGAGAGCTAACAGAATAGTTAGAGAGTGCCAGAGAATTAACTGAGTTAAGTACAATGTACCAGAGAGCAGAGAGAATATGTGCACTTGATGTCGAAATACACTTAAGTTTATGACTTTATGGCCAGTTTGTCAGTGTCAGCTGTGACTCAGTAAACAGCAGTCTCACCTCTGAGTCACAAAGATCTGCGTTCAAGGCCCTCTCAAGAGCTTAATTGTGAAAATCAAGGCTCTCATTCCATTGCAGCATTGAGGGAGTGCTGCACTAGTTGAGGTGCAATCTTTTGGATGAGATGTTAAACCTAGGTTCAGCCTGCTCAGGTTTTTTTTGTTCATTCTCAGGATGTAGGCTTTGCTGGCTGGACCAGCATTTATTGCCCATCCCTAGTTGCCCTTGAGAAGGTGGTGGTGAGCTGCCTTCTTGAACCACTTCAGTCTAGTTACGCCCACAGTGTTTCAATGCCAGGTGGTCCATCTTGTTTCATTCCTCGTTTGTGACTTTGTAACAGCTGAATGGCTTGCTGGGCCATTTCAGAGTCAACCACAGGTCTGTGGTCACATGTAGAGTCACATCCAGACCAGGTAAGGATGGCAGATTTCCTTCCTAAAGGGGATTAGTGAACCAGAGGGGGTTTTACGACAATCAACAATGGTTTCATGGTCATCATCAGACATTTAATTCAAGTTTCACCATCTGCTGTGGCTGGATTTGAACCTTGGCCCCCAGAGCATTACCCTGGGTCCGTGGATTGTCAGTCCATCAACATTACCACTATGCCATCACCTCCCCTGGAGGATGTAAAAAATCCCATGGCACTATTTTGAAGCAGAGCAGGGAAGTTATCCTTAGTGTCCTGGCCAATATTTATCCCTCAATCACATGACAAAAGAACAGATTTTCCAGTCGTTCTCATATTACTGTTTGTGGGAATTTGCCACGTGCGAATTGACTGCTGCATTTCCTACAACAGGAATTACACTTCAAAATTACTTAATTGGCTGTAAAGCATTTGGAGATGCCTGATGGGTCATGAAAAGTGCTATATAGACGCTAGTTGGGTGTGAGACCCTTTTCAAAGATTTAAAGCCTTTGCAATTATTCGGGTGCCCTTGGGTTTAATGACCATGTTTATGAGTGGAGTATTCGTGATGACATCAGCTCAAGCGCTCCCAATAATCTTTACTGCCATCCAGCATAATTTCCAGAGTGCCTCTCATTTATTATAATCTATGCCCACAGCCAGAAGACATCGGCCAATCTCCAATGGCTACTACACCAGAAGGAGATAAAGTGGATCTCGAAGCCTTCAGTCAATTCACCAGGATTATCACCCCAGCCATTACCAGAGTTGTGGATTTTGCCAAAAAGCTACCAATGTTCTCGGAGGTATTTTTTTCATTGAAAATGTTCCTGACTTTGCCTCTGCCTTATTTTTAACTTATTGATTATCGGGAGGGGGCACTGCTACTGTTTAGCATTTTCATTCAAGTTATTTTGAAAACACTATGATTGTCACAATCGAATCTCATTATCTTTAGCGCACAGTGTTGTTATCACACATGGTTGACTTGCCCCTGGCAAGATTTTCAAGGCTTATGTCATTTCCAACATTTTAAATTTCCCGTGTGAACTGCTTGCGTTAAGAATCAAAGCTGCCACAAATCCTGGGATTTGTGAGTGAATCCTTAGTTCTGGGAATGTTAAGTGACTGAATTTAAGAAGCTGTTTTAAATCAAGCCCAAATTTCCATTGGGATTGCATCCGAGAGTGTTGGAGAAGTTGGTCAGCATGGCCTTTTTTGACAGCTTACTGGCCCAACTGGGATTTTCCTCCTCCCACACCTCACCGCTCCCCTCTGTTACCATCACCAATGTTCACTAATTCCCTCTCAACACTCACAAATGGCAGACAGGAGGGGGCAAAGCCAGTGGCTTTTTTTTTTCCACCCTGGTTGCTGCTGCGTCCTGGTCCCATCGCCTGGGAGATGGCAGTAGTCTCCGGGATATGATGGTAGAGGCCCAGATTTTCCTCAGTGGAAGGGGCAAGCCCTGGGGAGACATCTCCCCTCCCTTCAGCCAGCCTCAGAGACTCACCTGCTGGAAGCCCTAGTAGTAGGACCCCTCATTCTGACCAATGGGACACCTATTACAGTCCCTTGCCAACTCTTTTAACTGGTGCAGCATCTAGACTGCCAACCCTGCAGGATTGCCCTGGGGTCAACAGGAATTAGAAATTAATCTCCAGGATACTGCAACAGGCAACCCAGAAGAACAATCACAGAGGCATTAAAAATCGTGGGTTTTTAAAAATTTTCTTTGAATGCTTTTATTTGCTTAGTAATAATCACGGAGGAGAATAAGCTGTTTGCCTAGCAGTCAGAAATAATCCAATCAGGTAATGACAAGCCTGTTCTCTTTCCAGTTGGCCACCTGAAAGCAGTAGCGTGGGGGCAGGGGTGTCATGTGATGAAACCTCCTGGAATATGTCCAACCAGAGTTGGCAACTGTAGCAGCGGCATCCCTGCCAAATACATAATTACTATAAAAATAATAGATTGGAGCAAAATGCTTCACGCCAATAAAGATTAGAGGACATTTGTTGCAACAAAAACTTTACCAGAGGCTCATATGCCGCAGGCAAGCAGCCGGCTTGACACTTCTGCTAATGGGCCTCTTAACTTGGGCACAAAGAGGTAACGAATGACAAGCCAAGGCTATTTAGCCTTCCTGCCATGATCCAACAGAATGTTATCATGCTGCACGATGACAGCACTATTCATTGATGAGGAGGCGGTGGCGTAGTGATATTTTCACTGAACCGGTAATCCAGAGGACCAGTGTAACGCTCTGGGGATCTGGGTTTGAATCTCACCATGGCAGATGGTGGAATTTGAATTCAATAACCCCCAGACTCTCAGCAATGTGGTTGACTCTGAAATGGCCTAGTAAGCCAATCAGTTCAAGGACAGTTAGGGATGGGCAATAAACGCTGGCCTAGCCAGCGATGCCCACATCCCATGAACCAATTTGTTAAAAAAGTTGACACCTTGAGCCTGCTCCACTATTCAACAAGATGGTTGATCTTCTACCTCAACTCTGCATTTTCGCACTATCTCCATATCGCTTAATTCCCTTGGTACTCAAAAATCTATCAACCTCTGTTTTGAATATACTGAACAACTGAGTATCGACAGCTTGTTGGTGTCTCAAATTCCACAGATTCACAACCCTTTGAGGGAGGACATTTCTCCTCATCTCAATGCTAAATAGTCAACCCCTTATTCTGAATCTGTGACCCCATAATTTGTGGGGATTATGGTTCCAGTTGAGCCAAACCTTGAGAGAAGGCCATGTACTTTAATAAAAATGTCAAAGCAAACCTTTAGAAGAAATTTGACAGGAGCCCATCTTTCAATTCACGGTGATATTTTTCTCTATCTATGTGTTTGCCTTTTCATTGCCTGCGGTCTCTAGCCCTGAATGATTTCATTGCCCTGTTTGATTGCCTCTCCTCGAGGGGAGGAATGGAGGTACGGGACAGAAAGTGTGCACACTTTGGCAGGTTATCTGATGAAGGGCCTTGCAAGATATTCTACCAGATTTCCTTAAAGAGGTCCAGCCAATCATGTGACAAGTGATACAATTGGTAATTTGCAGGTAAATATCCCTCGGTCACTTCAAATGAATGAGAAACTGGGACACTATTTTTATAGATTCACACTGGCTTTGTTGCTCACTACAGTGACCAGAGGAATAGACACCTGTAGTCACCAACTTTGCCCAGACCAAAATTCTCACCAATTCGCCTTCCAACCTGCTAGAAAGTGAGCACTTGAGGCTGGCAGGTGAGGGCAGAATCAGGTTGGGCTGTGAAACCCCATCGTCAGTTAGCTTGGTGATATCTACCATCTGGGCTTCACATGTGGAGAAGGATTATTAAGCCCATCAGGTACCCTGTGCCTCAGTACAAGTAAGTGCCTTCAGGAAAAGAGGGAATAAAAGTTTGAAGCACAGAGAGGAGGGAAGGGCAATTTGACATTTGTATAGAAGTGGATGCCAGTGAAAAATGAGAAATAAGATATGCCATCAGCAAAGGGTTTCTGTGTGAAATCATAACCTATCCTTATAGATGGCCCTAATTAATTGACCAGAGGAAGTCTTCCCCCAGTGTTCCAAGACAGAATGTTGGTCCCGCTACTAACTTCTTGCTGATGAAGCTATTTTTTTTGTTGTGTTCTGTCTTGTTCAGCTGCCTTGTGAAGACCAGATCATCCTTTTGAAGGGCTGTTGCATGGAGATAATGTCTTTGAGAGCTGCTGTCCGTTATGATGCAGAGAGTGAGACACTGACACTAAATGGAGAGATGGCCGTGAAGAGAGAGCAACTGAAAAACGGAGGGCTAGGGGTTGTCTCAGATGCCATATTTGAGCTGGGCAAATCTTTAGCTGCCTTCAACCTGGATGACACAGAGGTGGCACTACTCCAGGCAGTTTTATTGATGTCCTCAGGTAAAGCTCCTCAGCATTAAGTATTAATGTTGTAGAAGCTGCTTTGCTTTTAACTCAAAATATTTTTATTTTAGTTCTCACAGCTCTGAAATCAACCTTATTTAGACCACAAGCATCAAAGGATAGCAAGACAACAACAGCCCCAGCACAAGATTGCGCTCTCTCTAGCAAGTCACAATTGTGACTCCATAAGCACGTAAGAAATAAAGGCAGGAGTGAGCTGTACAGCCTGTTGAGTCTGCTCTGCCATTCAGCAATGTCACAGATGATCTTCTACATCAACTCCACTTTCCCTCCCGATCTCTCCAGCCCTCAATTCCTTTAGTATCCAAGAATCAATCTCAATCTTGGCTATCCCTTTGTAGGCAGTCCCTCAGGATTGAGGATGATTTGCCGCCGTTCCAGTTTGATGTGTTCTGAGATGACTGATAAGTCCAATGCATAATCTTAAGACTCTGCCACATGCGGGGCAAGTGGTGCTTGGAGGCTTGGGTAGATGAGTTGTTTGGAGGGTTGTGCATTCTCTCCGATGCCTCAGCTTTGCCTCTGCATGTTCCTGATGAAGTCTCTGGTTGTGTTCAGTGCTTTCCCAAATGAACCTTCTCCTTTTTGGTTGGTCTCATGCCAGGGTCTCCCATGAGTCGGCAGGGGTGTTTGATCTCTTCAGGGATGCTTTCGGGACATCCCTAAAGCACTTCCGTTGTCCTGCTGGATATACTCAATGAGTAAGCATCTAAAAGTCTCTGGGATAGAGAATTCCCAAGATTCACGAACCACTGAGTGAAGCAATTTCTCGTCATCTCAGTCATAAGCGGCTGACCCCATATCCTGAGCCTGTGACTCCCTAGTTGTAAACCTCCAGCCAGGGGAAACAGCTTTGTGTTTCCAGAAACGTTATCTACTGGGCATCAAGGTAAAAATCACTTTTAAGGCCTGCACAAGTGGCTGAAAAGACAAAGTGAGATACACCCTGGTAGTGTGCCTTCTGACCACATGATATTGGAGAAGGATAACTTGTCTCATAACAACCACAGCTACTTTCATATGCAGAGTCTCATCGATATTGAATTCAATGCTGAACCAATAGCTTCCATTAGAGGCAGAAACGAGTATAAAGGGCTGCAGGGGCCTCGATTATGGAGGCAGTAGCAGAAGGAATATTGGAGAGGGGAGGGGGACATTAGGGGTGGGGGCATTAGTCATCTGAGGTAAAATTGGGAGAGGCCAATAACAACAGCTTGCATTTATATAGCACCTTTAACATTGGAAAAGGTGTTGAGTTGCTTCACAGAAGTGTTATCAAACCAGAGTAAGTCCGCTCATCCTACACTCTTTCCAACCTCAATGTTGAGGGAGACGGAGAGAAGGTAAATCTCCACAGAATGGAGAGGATAAAAAAGGGTGGGGAGCAAATTAAAACAAATGGATTTTGGTCCAATGGTTAAATATTTCTTCAGTGCTTCAGAACCATTATGGGCTGGCATTGTGGCTACCCCAATTTTAAATGGACAAAATAATAAAAGGCTTGGAAAGCCACGATTGACAAATTCTTGTTCTTGCTTACAGATCGAACAGGATTGACCTGTATAGACAAAATAGAGAAGTGCCAAGAGGCCTACCTCCTAGCGTTTGAACACTACATAAACTATCGCAAACACAACATTCCACACTTCTGGCCAAAGCTGCTGATGAAAGTCACAGACCTACGGATGATTGGAGCATGTCATGCCAGCCGCTTCCTGCACATGAAGGTTGAATGTCCCACAGAACTCTTCCCTCCCTTATTCCTGGAGGTGTTTGAGGACCAGGAAGTATAGGCCTGAGTGAAAACTGGGAAACAAAAGAAAACACAATCACTGGCTAACTGCCTGGCTTCATGTCCATTGTGGATCATTTTGTCTACTTGGCCGAAACTCAAAGAACCATTCCATGAATGCGGGTACCAGTTGCAAATATTTTGTAAGTCATAGTAAAGTGTTCCTTGGTCCTTGTGCTCTGTCTTGCAAAAGGAAGGTCGTGCTGACTAGCTGTGCATTGCTGCTTTACAGCTGAATATATAAACAGCTAACTCCAAAACGAAATGGCCAACGGTCCCATCTTCATTCTCACAAATTCAAATAGGTGCAACCTTTTCAGTGGTTTATCAGTCAGCGGAAGCGTTGTTCTATCTTTGATCACCGCTGTGTGTGGAAAAGAGCCTCACATTATGACCGGTGACAGCATTTCTTTTTTTACTTTCAACGGTTAAGAGAGAGAGAGAGAGAGACGGAAAGTCAAGGCATGAACTGCCCTACCTCAGTGTCGCATGGGAGGAGCTGCAACCCAAGAAGGAATGGAAGTGGATAAAACGCTGCAGAGGGGAGTTTACAGGAGATGTCTACTATGTTTGGCAAGCACAATGGAATTTGCTTGCCTGCATGCAATTGCTGGGAGCTTGCTCGCCCATCTGTAATCCAATGCTGTTTTCTGTGGGAGAAAAGCAGCTCCATGCAAAACCTCCTTCCTTCTTAAGCATCTGCAAGCCTCCCAGTTCCATCAGCGCTGAGGCCTCTTTTTTTTTGTCAGGTGAAGCCTCTTAGCAGCACAGACCTCACCCATGGAGAGCAAAACCTGCCATTTATGTTTTTGACAAGGAGCCCGGTCGAAAAGGGCTGCAGAGAAAGGGTGGGGAAAATCGAGAAAAGGCACCCGAGATTCCCAGGCTCAGGAGCAACAGGGGAAAAGCATCGGAGTGAGATGTATCAGTTGGTAAAATCCTGACAGAGGTACAAGTGTTATTTGGGCTAAGATGTGCCTGCTGGGGGACGGGGATTGGGATGGCGGGGGGAGCGGAGTTTAACCCTTGCATCCTGAGCCTGAGTGATTTCCTTGGTAACCCTTTGCTTAACCCTTTAGTGGCTATTTCCCCGGTGACATTGTTTTTAAACCACACTCATACCTTTCACATCTTTCCACTTCCTGAAAGACACAGCTATAAAAATCTCCAGGTTCAGGTACTCTGACAATCTGCAAAGGTCATCTTTTTTGAAAGCGTGGGGTTAAAGACATCTCTGTTTAAAAGTCTCACATTCCTCTGACGGCACAACCATTGTCAGAAACAAAAAAAAAGAGAGAACAGACCAGTATTAAATACAAGAGACCTTCAAACGCTATTGCCTATACTAACCTCATCTTTAGATGTTCGCCAGTGATTTTCAAACCCATGGAACTGAAACTCAAAATTGGTACATTAAGGTTGTAAAAGTTTCATCAATCATCATTACCCAGAAATTCATATTCCCTGTTTTAAATCCCACCCCCCCACCCACCACAAAAGACATTTATTGTGTGCTGCATCCACCAGTTAGAGGGTGCAGTTCCCAATTCTGTTTAATGAAGCTCGTCAGAGTCTAGTAGATACCCAGCAGCTAGAGTCTCTAATATGGAAGGTTATGTTGGAGTGGTGTATCTCGCCTGCAAGCCTCCAGTCCCTGCTGTCTTATTTCTTTTTATATTCTTTCATGGGATGTGAGCGTCACTGACAAGGCCAGCATTTGTTGTCCATTCCTAATTGCTACAGCCGATTGGCTTGCTAGACTACATCAGAGGGCAGTCAGGAGCTGTGGCTCTGGAGTCACACGTAGGCCAACCCTGATAAAGACAGCAGATTTCCTTCGCTAAACCAGGTGGATTTTTATAACAGTTGATGAGAATTTCATAGCCACCTGGCTGAGAATAGCTTTCAATTCCAGATTTTTTTAAATTAATTTGTTGAATTTAAATTCCACCAGCAATCATGGTGAAATTTAGACCCAGTCCCCCAGGGCATTAGCTTTGGGCTCTCTGAGCTACCAATCCCCAGCGATGTTACTGCTCTGCCACCATCTACCCCACTTCATTCTTAATTGCTGCTTTTGTCATGTGTGAATTTTTTGAGGGGTTTTGAAGAGAGCTATCTTAACGCTGTTTCTTCACTGATGGAGAAATCCTAAATTGGAACACCAAAGGTGTGTTAGCATCAGCAACTTGAGATAACTGCATTTAAACCTTTGATGTGCAGTTCCCCCAGTGGTCCACACCAATAAGACTATTAGCTCAGTCAGTACAGGAACATTGTGTGTTTCAGTTCCGTGCAGTTTGAGAATTACGGGCTATGAATGACATTGGAGTTTTCTGACCTTGAGAACTCAGGTACGCACACTTTCCCCCCTCCGCACCTCAACCTCCTGACAATCCCAACAACCACCTCGTCCTACATCATCATAAATAAGGTTTTCTCAAATATCCGCATACTACTTGAATACACATTAATGAAATATTCAAACCAGGGATTTATTTTCATGCTACACTTTATCAGTACATGTAAAACTGCACATTACCAAAGAGCTCAAACGCTCTACCAGTGCCCTCCAGTAACATTGCTGCTAACTAATGACAGAATAAAGCCACTCAAGGGTTAACGGTGAGATTTGAAAGTAAAGTGAAGGATCTACTCAGGTATATTCAAACTGAATATAATTGTTAAAAGTATATATTCTAGATAAATATTTCATTTGGAGTTGTAACGAGGTTTTGAAAACAGAAACCATGTTTTTTTTTTTCCATTACAATGTGAATATGCCCCTTGTGTAAAAGAGAAAAATTTGTATTTGTATAGCACCTTATCACATCTCTGAACACTTCGCATGCAATTAATTACCTTGATGTGACTGACTGCTGTTGTCTAAGCAAATGTAGAAGCTGACTTGCCCACAGTAAGAGCCCACACAAAGCAACAAGGCAAAGCTGTTTCTTGTGTTGGTTTTGAGGGAGGAATGTTGGCCAGGAGACCAGATGCAGAACTCTCTCATCTCAAATAGTACTGTGGGATCTTGAATGTCCATTTGAACAGGTAGATTTTGTTTCTGTTTGACCTTTTAGTGAAGTAACGCCACCTTTGACAGTGAGACACCCTCACTATATCTCCTGAATGTTAACGTAGACCAGGGGAAGGATTTTCGGGTTGTCGGGTGGGCACGGTGGGTGGGCCTGGGAGTGGCCGGGAACCAGCCCGCCACCTGTGATCAGCCCCCGACTGCGATTTCACGCTGGCTGGCCAATTAAGGGGCAGCCGCTGTGAAATGCGCGCTGAAAGACTCAGCACTGCCGGGGTGGGGGCAGGAGGAGAGTAAGCGTTGAACGCACGGGGGAGCGCGCAATGAAAGCTCCCTGAAGGCAGAGAGCTGCCTCAGGGAGCTGAAGTATTTTTAAAAACAAAAATAAAGATTTTAAAATCCCAGAAAAAATTTCCACACATAGGACTCACTCACCTGAACATATAGATAATAAAAATTTTGTCAAAATATTTTATTTTTTTAAATTAATCTCGTAAACCTCATCATGAGGTTTCCTCAAAAATGCAAAGGCCACCTGGCCGATTCGCCCGCCTGCCAACCATAAGGTTGGAAAGGCAGAGAAAAGTCACTCTTAATTGACACTTTAATGGCCTTAATAGGCCTCTTAATTGTCAGCGGGCGTGCGCAAGTGTCGGCAGCGCATCCGCCCACGAGATATTGCGCGAGTGCACGATGACGTTGGGACATTCGCCCAACGTCTTCGCACGGTGTTTTACACCCAATCGGGCTGGGTGCACGCCCGCCCGTGGGACGTAGAATTCTGCCCCAGAAGATTAAACGCATGGTAGAAAATTCCTAACAGCGCTGTGGGTGTACCTACACCACATGGACTGCAGCAGCTCAAGGAGGCAGCTCACCGCCAACTTCTCAAAGGCAGTTAGGGATGGGCAATAAACGCTGGCCCAGCCAGTGATGCTCCCATCCCCTGGAAGAATAATAAGCTCATTCTCACAACTTCTGATCCAGAGGCTTAACAATGTTCCATGTTAATCGCAGTGGCGTTTTGTGAGTGTTTGCTTTTTGTGAAGGTAACAAGTCCAGTACAGCTAGCATTATGCGGTGAAATATTTGTACAGATTCATTTTAACCCTTTGAGAGCTGAATTGCCTTTTTACCTTTTAAACTGTACAGAAATTTTCTTCTACCTAGAACATCTATTAAAAAAATATTTACTGTAACTCATTTAGTCATTAAGATTCCAAACTGGCAATGGGTAGCTCCACAATATTTGTAGCATCTGTAAAATTGACTTTATATTTTAGTCCCTTGAGATAGATTTTGTAAACTAGTACTCCCAGCGCAGGGTTTAGGTGATGGGAATTTGCACTATTATTACACTGTAAGTGATTTGTAAATAATATATTAATATCCCCTCTTGTAGGTCAGTTAGAACCTGAAAAGGTTTTAGACAGAGATCCCTTTACCTTAATCTCATTTCCGATGGAGAGACAAGGCAGAAGCATTAACTCATCTTTCCGATAATGACTCACCTGCTTTGGGTTCCCAATGATTTCTCTGGTTTATTCCAGGATCATTTCAGGCTTTTTTTTCCTCTTCATATGGTTCTGAGTAGATTTAGTGCTGAAAGGCTTTAGGAATTTGCCTAATAGCGGCTATCCCTGGACTTCGGACTGACTGTTCCACCAGGGGTGGTATCAGCTTTTCAACTCTCCTTTATAAATATAAGCTGTTGCGGTTGTTGGTAATGCCAGTTAGATCCCAGCACTGAGGTTTTACCCTTTAGGACCAGTTTTCCCTTGTGCACCATCCTTTTAGCAAGGTTTCTATTTTCTTTCCTATCTCCGCCATCTTTTGCTTGACTGGTCAAATTTACCAGAGCTCTTAAACAACAACTGGCATTTATAAAGCAATCTTAATGTAGAAAAATATCCCAAGGCTCCTCACTGAGGCCTAATCAGGCGAAAATAGACACAACTTGAGTTTTCTGCTGTGATTTCCCCACATCCTTTCAAATACTTGTCCAACTCCCTTTTAAATGGTGTTACAGTCACAGCTTCAATAGTCACCTGTGGTGAAGTGTTGTACTAACACCGCATGCCAAAATAATTTCTTCTAACTTTCCCCTTTCAGTTAGTGATAATGTCCAATGCACCAACCAGACAACCAGTCCTTTGATGTTTGCCTATTTGAAACCTTTTATAATTTTGAAAACCTCTATTAGCTCATGCCTTAACCTTCCCTCTTCCTAATGAAAAACTCCCAATTTTTCTGACCTTCCTCCATAACTAGCAGTTTTAATTCCTGGGATCATTTTAGCGATTCCTTCCTCCTGTACTCTTCCCACGGTTCCAATACCCTTTCCTATATGGGGAGCCCATAACTGCACACAAAACTCTTCCTGTAACCTAACCAATCTCTGTGTGAACTCATTGTGATTAGGTTCTTTTGATGGTCTATTCTACGCTGTACTCCCACCATTGAAGATTTACGCACCTCCAGCCTGAAAACTCTCTTCCTGCACTCTGTTACAAATCTTGCATGTTTAATTTTACTTTTCTAAGGGAAAAAAAATTGAACGGTCATTAAGACAGAATCCTCTAGCAGCGTGTAAAAGCCAAATCACACTTCTACTGACCATATGAGGCCCAACATTTGCCCCAGTTTTACAGCTGCAAAAATACATTACCTTTAGAAGACCTGGAAAAGTCTCCTGGAACAAAACACAAAAATGCTTTAGAAACTTTGAAGTGTAATAAGCAGTGAGAAAGAAACTAATAGGCTTCGAGAGGACAGAGACAGGCTAGTGGAATGAGCAAACACTTGGCAGATGAAATTCAATACAAAAAAAGGTGCGGTGTTACAGATACATTTTGGTAGGAAGAACAAGGAGAGACAATGCAAACTAAGTAGTATAATTTTAAAGGGGGTGGAAGAAGAGATCGACCTGCAGGTGTTTGGACACAAATCTTTGAAGATGGCAGGACTGGTTAACAAAGTAGTTAATAAAGTATATGGGATCCTGGATTTTATAAATAAGGATGTATAGAGCACACAATCCAGGACTATATAAACCTATATAAACCACTTGTTCAGCCCCAGCTAGAGTATTGTATTCAATTCTGGCCACTGCACTTTAGGAAGTACACAAAGGCTCTGGAGATCTATTAGATTGGCTCCAAGATTGAGGGATTACAGTTATGCAGATAGGCCTGAGAAGCGGATGTTGCTCTTAGTGCAGAGAAGGCTAAGAGGAGATGTGATAGAGGCATTCAAAATCATGAGGAGTTTCAACATAGTAAGTAAAGAGAAACTGCTTCCGATAGCTGAGTGTGACTAGCTGGAGGATTGCTCTTCAAAAGAGCTGACACAGACTTGATGGGTCAAATGGTCTCCTTCTGTGTTGCACTATTCTATGGTTCTATAGCTCAGCCTCTCCTTAATTAAATATGCAAGTTCCTGTCAACTGGTTAATTTAGATGCAATAGATAGGTCTTCACATTATTCCTCTTGTGGGGGAGACTAGAACTAGAAGACATGGTTTAAAAGTAAAAGGTCTCCCTTTTAGGATGGAGATGAGGAGAATTTTTTTCTCAGAGTATCATTAGTCTGTGGAATTCTCTTCCACAAAAAGCAGGGAGGCTGGGCCATTGAATTTATTTAAGGCTGAGTTAGACAGATTTTTGATCAACAAGGTAGTCAAAGGGTTATGGGGGGAGACAGGAAAGTAGAGTTGAGATCACAATCAGATCAAGCATAATCTAGTTGAATGGCAGAGCAGGCTTGAGGGGCTGAATGGCCTCCTGCTGCTCCTATATTCCTATTTCTAATATACTGTAAGGTAATGTCTTTGTGGAAATCTATGATTTCAGCATACCTTCCCTCAAAATATTTTGATGAGCTGAATTGTATCTTTAGCGACACAGAATTCTTCACGGAAGATGAAGATTTAAGGAGTATTGAGAAGAAACTGGTCTTCAACACTGCTGAAGACAAGGAAGAAATTGGAACGTATGGTAGACTTAGAGCAAGTGATTCATTGCAGTCAAAATTTAAAAATTGGGGAAAACTATTTTAAATTCTGCTCTCACTAACATTTTAGTTTTAATCAGTTTTCTTTCCCAAAAATATAGTCATAAAATTTGTAAAAGTACATTGCGTAAGAGTTCAAATTTGACCTTACAGAAAGTGTAATACAGAGCAGATTCTTTCAATACAGTACATGAGGGTGCTTCACTACAACTGCCATTACAGATTATATTTACATCGCACATTTACAGTTCATGTCAAACATTCTCTGGTGCGTACAGCCTGAGGGGTTTTATATGGTTCCAGCCCCTCGGTGTACAATGGTGGGAGGAGATAGTGGCCTTTCCCCTTTGAGCCTTTGCAGCAGCTGCCCCAAGCTTTAGTAGCCTTGGACCTTGGAATGTGCCAGTCTGCAACACCTGGGTCGTCAGCAGCACTTTGCACTGAAGACCGGCAAGTGACAGGTAGAACGAAGAACATCATTCACCGAGTTGATATTTATCTTGGTGTGTCCCAGGGAACACATCCCATAGAGCGCAGTTTCAGTTTTAATCGTCTGTGTGACTGAAAGCGTCAGCGTTCGGCATCACATAATCTGTCTTGACAGTGAATGAACACTCTGGCTGCTCTTACAGTTTCTAAAAGTGGGTTTCATTCCACGACACGCACTGGAACTTGAGGTTTCAGATTCTAATTTTCAATAGTGCTGGTAGGCAGAATACTCGCTGCAACAACTGGAAAATTCTGTCACTGTCGGGCAGACGGAGTCGGACATGCATTTCAGAACCCGCTCCCTACTGAAAGGAACGTGACTGTGGGTTAGGGGGACTGCCCTGCGAAAGTTGGTACCGTGAATGGAAAGTTGTGACGCCACAACGGATCACTTGCCTGAGTTGAGATATTGCGAAAATCTATGGACATAACTCCCACTGTCTTTGTACAAGTTGTGCCATTTAAGCTCAGCTGAGAACCAAGCTGCTAATTGAACACGCTGGTGCTACATTAGTTATGAAAATATGGTTGATGACCCAAAACTTCATTGTAGCTCCTAAGTTAATTATTGGCCCTCATCCTTTCTATAATATAATAGTCTGTTTCTTGTATTTTCCAATTGTTTTTAGCAGTTGAAATGTGGATTGTTATGTCGATGTTAACTATTGTGAATCTTTGTTTTAGCACTGTCCAGAATAGATGTGTTTCCGAAAACACTGCAATGTCCCTTTGTAGCTCAGATCTGAGACAGGGGTCAGACTCCCTCAAAGCTTCTTGCAGTGAGATTTACTTCTTGGATAGATTTTTTGAATGTTCTAGCATTTATTTTTTGAGAACAAAGCTTCTGAAGCCCAACCTCCTCACCAATTAGCTCAGCACTATTCAAGGAGCAGTGAGCTACTGCAAAGTAAACCTGCTGGTGGCATTGAGGACATCCAAACCAACTTGGGGGTCGCCACCTTGGAGATGAATTTCTCATCTTCATTTAATTTAGTGAGAAAGTTGGCATGAGTGTAAAGCGGCATCTGATTTTGTACACACAATTTTTAAGCTAAAATTAGCAAAGTTGGCAGTTCCTTCCATCCCACTGCAGTGAACTATTTTGCCCACCCATCACACTATCATTTTTTTCAGTAGGGTTGCAATCTTTTCCCAAATCCAAAATTGAACAATTTGCGTTGGCTGGGAGTAAGGCTCAGATTCTGAAATTCACTCTATTGCTGGTGAGAATTCATTGGAAACCTTAAAAAAAACTTTCATGTTACAGCAGATGATGAGAAAGTCTTGTATTTACATTGTGCTTTTCACGACGACCGAACGTCTCAAAGCGCTTTGCACCCAATTCTGAAATGTAGTCATTGTTGTAATGTAGGAAACACAGCAGCCAATTTGTGCACAGCAAGCTCCCACAAACAGCAATGTGATGTTGACTAGATAATTTTTTTGTAATGTTGGTTGAGGGATAAATATTGGCCAGAGATAATTCCCATGCTTTTCTTCAAAATAGGCTATGGGATCTTTTACATTCACCCAAGCAGGCGGATGGTGCTTGGGTTTAATGTCTTATCCAAAAGACAGCATCTCAGACAATGCTGCACTCCAGTGGAATGTCAGCCTTGGTTTTTTTGTGCTCAAGCCCTGGAGTGGGACTTGAACCCAGAACTTTGTGATGAAGAGGTGAGAGTGTTACCAGCTGACCACAGCTGACAGCAAGCGGAAAATTACCTCCGTTTTATAAATTGGCGTGCAGCTTATGTTTTGGAAATTTCTACAGCCTACTAAAGAAACAATAGTGTTGGGTTCAAAGTAAACAGGTGGCAACTCTAGACTGCGGGATGTATTGCTGTTTCGTCTCTGACTAATCTTAGACCTCCTCTGGATGGAGGCTGAAGGGATCCTAATCGCCTTGGGAGATCGAATAAGCTTTGTAACTCTCAGCGAAAAAGACTCCAAGCTTGGGTGGAAAACTAGTTCTGCCACAGGCTAAGCTGTTCTATTAGCTGCACTATAAAATGAAAGCTGAAAATATTCTTCTCATGCCGCTTCATAATTTATCTTGCATTTATTGCTTACTATGTTTACATGTTGAAAAATGGAGAGAAGCACTTATATTGACCAGACCCAATAACAAATGTCCGACCCAATCCGATTCTTGCTGGTAGGTCAGAAGATCTATCTAGCATAGTTTGTACTTGTAATTGGTACTAGTGCACCTGAAGGCCAAGATAATGCAGGGGTGTAAAACAAATACAGTTGAATCCCTGGTAAGTTAGTGATGTGTATCTCACTCCTTCTGGCGAAGAGGATCAAAGTCTCTAATATTCACATGGAAGAGAGTGACATAAATAAATCTAGAAATAGAACGTGTTAATCAGTAAAAATGACCATGAAACTGTTGGATTTTCGTAAAATCCAACTGGTTCACCAATGTCCTTTAGGGAAGGAAACCTGGCGTCCTCAGTTGTTCCAATCTTTATTTAATTCCATTCCCACACCAACCTGGTTGACTCTTAACTGCTCTATAGTGTAGCCTAGTGAACCATTCAGTTGCATTAAACCACTACAAAGAATCTGCAGCAGTTCAGAAAGAAGGACCGCCATCACCCTTTCAGGGCAGCCCAGCGATGGGCAACAAATCCCAGCTTTGCCAACAATGCCCACATCTGGAGAAATACTTTTTAGAAAGTTGCCGTGCACTAGTCGACTCTGCTGCTGAGTCTTGGCTGGTGACCATCGGAGTTTTTGGTTCATTCTCAGCCAATGCCCACTTGGAAATTTAGATCTTTCATCAGAACCCAATGTAGAGGTTCAAACACCTTGTTGTGGTGTAGGCACTAACATTAATTTATTTATATATTTACAAAATGAACACTTACAACTTCTCCCTTATATGGTCACATTTTCCACACTAACAATGGTTGACAGGTGAGCTATAAATATTTATATTTTTCCATTTTGTGACTTACTAGCAGAAATCAGGTCAAGTCTCACCTCAAGCAGGCATGTGACGGGCAGAGGTGACCTGCTTGAGCCAGGGTCAGTCCTGATTGGCAGCTGAGGTTAAGTCCACAAGTTACCTTTAACGGACTTCAGTGAAGCTGTGATTAAAAAGGCTAATAGTCTTGCTCACCAATTTCTCTTGTGGTTACTTCTCCTGGAAAGAGAAATCAATCCCTTGGCCAGTAGAGTATTGGTCTTGCAGATATGGGATTGGGTTTCCCACCTGTGCACTCATTAGCCTCAATTCTCCTGACTAGCCAATGCACAAGTGGAAAACTCCAGGCAAAGAATGAAAGTTCAGCCATGGCTGACATATCCACCAACTCTCAATGCAGAGTTATACCAGTTTCTTGGAGTTGACACAAATGGAGTTCTTCATCCCTCTTTTGGATGAAGGGAGACAGAGATGGGGGGCAGTGGTTGGGGGTTTGTGGAGAGACAGTAAGGTGGTGGTCTGGTACCATGAGAAGCCGTACTTTCTGACAACTATTCACCAGTGACCGCCATATAACAGTACAGAGTCGAGAAGCACAATGCTGAATGGCAGCAGGAAAGTTAAATTGGGAGGGGTGGGTGGGGGGAGTGAATGATTTGCACTTTGTAGTGTTGAAGGGAAGGGAGTAGGGAAGTTTTTGCCTTAAGTGAGGGTCAAAGTCAATGACCCTGAGATTGATGCACATAGGGAGTGACCTCATATGTTCAGTAGATGACATGACATCACTTTCGAAGCTGGGCTTGCTTAAGCGATGGAAAATCGTGACCAAAGAGTGAGAGAGATTTGATATATTTTTGTAGAAATTCTGTTCTGAGCTGAATTTTTTTTGTCAGCGAACACTGGGTCAGAACAGGAAGTGATGTCATGGGTGTGGCCATGTCTCTAGAAAGCACCTTGACTTGACATGCTATTCCCCACAAGCCAGTGGAAAATGAATGTACCAGAGTTCAATTAAGCATGAAGAGCAATTTTGTTTTAAATGCCTATTTTGGCTTGATAATTTTATGAATCACAATGACTTTCCTCACTTGGTTGTCTGTCGACCCCTGTGGACTTTAAACCTGCTAACCTGAAGTAGAGCATAAGGTGATCTGCTTCTAGGAGAATAAATTCAGTAATGTTTGATGAACCTGTAGGAAAACATTATTTTTAAAACAAGGAATAACTGTGGGAGTAATTGTTCTGGAAATGCTTTGAAAATCATTTGACTTCTCGGATTTGTCAGCGAGGGAATGAATGGTGCACTTTGTTTATCTCCAACAGTAACTCCACAGCTCTTTATAATTTATTGTTCCCATGTAAGACTTGGTATTGCTACCTGACAGGATGGTCTTTCCATCATTACCAATGTCCTGGAGAGGAGAACGTGATGAGAGACACAGATGCATTTCCTCCTTTTGTAGTAAACAGGATGATCACCATGGAAACTTAAATGTGTCTTGGGGATGTAGTTCACACACAAGGATACCTTGACCCTTTTTGTTCAAGCAGAGATGAAAGGGCTATTCTTGGGAGTCTCTGTCTTGTCCACGATGGATAGAGTGGCTTTTCAGTCCATATGGATGACTGTGGATGACTCCTCTTCCTCCCTCCAGGACATTGTTGTGAGGGTGGCTGACCAGCAGTTTGTCCTCATTGAGAAGAATTGAACTTCACTCTATTGAGGTATAAACCTCTCCTGGGGCTGTTAAGAACATTATTCTGAAGCTAAGCCAGTTGTCGGCTCTCTTGCCAGCAAGAAGTGAGTTCCTGTCCCCACTTCAGACTGGATTTACCTGTCCCAGAGCTAAAAGGATGCTGTTGGATTAGAATGCGCCACTTAGGCCCTCAGGGAAGTGACGTGTAACCAACAAAGCACTGGGCTGACACAATTTACCTCCTCAATAGAGTGACATAGGAAAATATTTAGCAGGGAGCAGGGGTGGGGGTGCGAATGACCTCCTAATGTTACAATCTGCTTTATTACATGATGCATCAACACTCCCGAGGTTCAACTAAGGTTTGTGCAGTGCCAGAGAAAACTGACCCAAACAAATTGTGACCACGCTTTCGGCTCTCTTCATGTCTGGTTGATAGAGGAGAATATAAAAAGCACTGGTCCGCAGTCTACGTGCGTGGTGCCGTTAGTAAACAACTAATGCTATAGTTTAGGTAAAGCTTAATGTCGTTTCACTTTAATATAGATAAAGATTCACAAAAAGCACCTTGGGGGGTGGGGGGGGGTGGCCTCTGCTATGGTCAAGGCATCCTTTCCCATGCCTAACCCACTACCATAGGGCTATAGGCCCAGCACAGCTCCACTCAAAGAGAATACAATACCCCATTTCCCATGCGGAAACTGGGCAGTGTATCTCCTGTGTAAGGACCTGGGCCACATTTTGCTTCTCTTTATAAGAATTTTATTTTGGGAGCAGGATCAAGGCCTTTGGGTTCAACAAACCTCACAAGTTTCAGGCTTCTTTCGTCGGAAGACTCTGGCAGATTTATAAATGTGCTAATCGCTTATCGCAGGTCCTGTCCAGTGTGTCGTTCTTCTTCTGTAATTATTGCTCATGAAATGAGTCTGTGCCCTTTTTCCTTCACTGTGATGTAAATAAGGTAATGAAACTGCTGGGAGGGGAAGACTGCTGTGAGCAGGTTCCCACTTTAAAGATTGTGTTGTGTGTCAGATAGCTTTGGCTGGGAAACATCACTGAAGCTATTGACAATCACTGAGTGTGTGTAACGTGCGATTAAATCTTTGTTTATGGCTAGGATTTTAAAGGAAGATATTTTTATGGTTAATTGTTGCTGATCTATTTTACTATATATATTTATGTAATAAACATGTGAGAGAAACATTTCCTTTTCTCTGTGATCTCAATTTCTTACATACAGTACACACAAAAGAAGGAGCTTGCATTTATATAGTGCCTTTCATGATTTCAGGACATCCCAAAGCGCCTTTAAACCAATGAAGTACTTTTAAAATGTAGTCACTGCTGTAACATAGGAGATATGGCAACCAATTTGCGCACAGCAAGCTCCCACAAACAGCAACATGTTAATAACCGGATAATTTAATGACCAGATATTTTTATGATGTTGATTGAGGGATAAATATTGGCTAAGATACTGGGGAGAACCCCCCTGCTCTTCTTCAAAATAGTGCCATGGGATCTTTTACATCCGCATGAGAGGGCAGACCGGGCCTCCAACTAACTTCTGCTCTGAAAGGCGGCATCTCTGACAGTGCAGCACCCCCTCAGCCCTGCACTGGATTGTCAGCCCAAATTATGTGCTCAAATCTCCAGAGTGGGACTTGAAACCACAACCTTCTGAGGCAAGACTCACAGTTTATACATTCTCTATAAACTGGCATCTTGCGAGGTCAGAATATGGGTCAGGTGTAATGCATCAAATAACTGATTTGTATTCCCTCTCTCTGAGTTTAAACACAGAAGAAAGCCTATCTGGTTCAGATCCCACGATGCCAGTGTCTGTGGACCAGCAAGCAGGAAGAGAGAGAAAAACTTTAATAAATCTAATCAAAATATAACTGCAACAAACCCACTACTACATCAGATTGTCAAACACACTTTGATCATTTAGGTAAGTGTAGGAAGTCATTGTATTTTTTGCCTTGACCCCTTAGTCAAGGAAAATAAGAGATGTTTCACACAGTAACAGACTGGACAAGCAACCTAGTCCAACTCCCCTATTGGAACTCCCTCCCTAACCGCACTGTGGGTTGACCTACACCTCATGGGCTGCAGCAGTTCAAAAAAGGTGGGCTCACCACGATCTTCTCAAAGGCAATTAGGGATGGGCGACAAATGTTGGGTTTTCCAGCAACCACACATCCCATGAATTAGTTGACATTTTTAAAAATTTTGACTTGGGGCAGAATCTTGCCCTGGTCGGGCAGGCTCAGCTTGGGTGGGGGGCGGGGGGGGGGGCAAGCAGGGATGGTCAGGAACCTGGTCGCCGTCCACAATCGAGGCCGGGAGGCGATTTTACGCTGGCGGGGCGATTCGGCCCCACCCAGTGTGAAACGCGAGCAGTAGCGCTTAGCGTTGCCTGTAGGGGGCGGTGGGGAGTGCCAACTTCACTCATGCCCGCGAGTGCGCGTTTCATAATCTCCCTGAGGCTAGAGCTGCCTCAGACAGATCAAGAGTTTAAAAAAAAATAACGGCATTAAAAATGTTATAAAACAGCACCCCCCCCCCACCCCCACCCCCGCCCCCCCATCCCATATGTGACTCTGTCACATGAGCAGGGACATGTTATTAATTAAATTTTGATTTTATTTTTATTTGCCGTTGGAAACCTCATCCCACCCGTGGATGAGGTTTCCTAAAAAAATTGCAAAGGCCGCTTGGGCCTTTTCACCTGCCCCACAGAGGGCAGAATTTTTTAAAATGCATTTACGGGATGTGGGCGTCTATGGCTGGGCCAGCATTTATTGCCCGTCCCTAATTGCCCCTGAGAAGGTGGTGGTGAGCTGCCTTCTTGAACCGCTGCAGTCCCCGTGGTGTAGGTACACCCACCGTGCTGTTAGGGAGGGAGTGCCAGGATTTTGACCTCCCCCAGGCGAGTTGGTGGTGGGGGCATTGGTGGGTTGGGGACCTCACCTCCCCACCTCTGCCCCAATTAAGTCAGGGGTGGGAATGCCCGTTGATTCGCCCAGTGGCGGGTGGGGGGGTGGTGGGGGGGGAACTCGCAATGCGTGAAGCCCAGAAAGCAGACCCTGTCGGTGTTGTTTGCTGGCTTCTAGGGCTGGGGGGAGGGGGGAATTCCTTGCGCCTGAACGGGGGACCCAGAATCAGGCCCAGTGAGAGCTGCCCTCCTGCCCTTACTGCTGACGCCCTCCGCTCACAATTCCCACCCCACGACCCCCAGCCGGCAACCCCCAGCTGCCATCACTCACCTGTGGCCTGGGTCCCTCGGCGCCCCTGGGCCTCGGGTGGGTGCATTACCAGTAGCAGCCACCAATCACTCGGTGGTGCTGCTGAGCAATGCACAACTGCCCGTCTGTAATTGGCCGACAGCTCTCGGTGGGCAGAATTTCCACCCCTGGGGACTGATCTGATCCCAGGGAAGGCCCACCACTGCCTGGTTAGGTGCCCAATTGGTATTTAATTTGATAGGCCTTCCCAAAAGGTGGCAACATGGGGCTCTTGGCGGCTCTCCATTAAATACTGCCTATATTTTTACATGTTTGGGAGGAAGATTTGACCCTAAGATTCTGAAGCCATTGTGGGTTTGCCTCAATTTGTGTCTGGATCTGTTGTGGTCTAATTGATAAAGATTGATTTGCCATCAATAAGAACCACTCCATTGTTACTGCATCATGTGGTTACAAGGATGGCAGAAGGAGAACTAGCTGGATCCTGGGTCTTTTTCAGCTAGCAATCTCTGCTGCAGCCTTCAGAATAATGTTCCTTTTAGTCTATACCTCAATGCCATTTCACAGAGAACGGCTACTCAATGCTACGCGGGTCTGAGTCTTTCCCAGGGCTGCTAAGCCTCAATCACCCACTGGGAGTGACAATCATTCATATGGGTTTTTCATTAAATCTTTTTGATGAGTATCACACTGGAAAGATGAACACAGCTCCGTTTCTTCAAGTGGGGTTTGTGTCTATCTCACTGGCGCTCATTGCCACGAGGGATTTGTCTGGCAGAGCCTGCGTTCATGTACGCCAATAATTACACCCAAAAACACTTCACGTCCAATGGGTTAGCTTTTTTAAAATGTGCATTGACAAGCCTGGCCATCAATTTTCACGCATCACTGAAAAGGCTAAGGAGATGAATGATTGGCTTTTAGTGCTTTTGGTTAAGAGAGGAATGTTGGCTGGACTCCCTGCTGTTCTTTGAATGTTGCCATTGGGCTGTTCAACATCCACCTTGACCAGGTAGGCTGCTTTAACAGCCCACCCAAAAGCTGACGCCTCTGACAATGAAGCCTCAGTCTTGATTATGTGCCTGGATCCCAGTGTCCGTGCTCTCAGCTGCCTAGGTCCTAAATTCTAATTCCCTGCCTACATCTCTCCTTCCGACCTCTCTTGCTTCCTTTGATTACCAGGCTTTTGGTGACCCGTCCTATTATCTCCTGAGCATTGCTGACGTAGTTTTCCGTCTGGCACTCATCAAGACAGACACAAGAATGCCAAATTTCAAAAGGAGCAACAATTTATACTGCATGAGAAAAGGATGCAGTATAAGGTAATCCAAGGGGGTTCACTAGTAACCCATCTGGCTCTCTAATGTCCTTTAGGGAAGCAAATCTGCTGTCCTTACCTAGTTGGGCCTACATGTGACTCCAGATCTGCAGCAATGCGGATGACTCTTAACTGCCCTCTGAAATGGTCCAGCAGGCCATTCAGTTCAAGGGCAATTAGGGATGGGCAACAAATGCTGGCCTTGCCAGTGACGCCCACATCCCATGAAAACATCCCATTTTCCCGATAAAGGGAAAAAACAAGAGCTATAAAAGATTTTCACTGGGACACATAAGGCAAAAATAAATGGTTGCTTGGTAGCACAGAACTTGAGTATTGCTGAAAAAGGAGACATGCTTTCCAAGCTTTTTGTCAACTGGACAAATGCAGGAATGCCAAATTTCAAAGGAACAACAATTTATAGTTTCATGGTCACCACCAATGAGACTAGCTTTCAATTCCAGATTTTATTAATTGAATTTAAATTCTATTAGTGGATTTGAGTCCGTGCCCCCAGAAGGTTTTGTTGGGGCCTCGGGATTGCTACTACAGTGGCATTACCATTACACCACTGTCCCCTGTGAGGCATATGGGACATTTTGCTATGTTAAGCGTGCAATATAAATGCATGTTGTTGGGGCTTGAACCCACAATTTTATGGCTCATTACTGAGAGTATCAGCACATGACCAAAGTTAACACTGAGCAGCAGAGGACACGCCACCTGCTCTGTGCATGTATTTAAAACCAGAGTCTGATGTGAAGTGCTGGGGAGCAAAGCAGAGCAGGGAGTGGACTAGGCATAACATTAGCCTCCTTCCATCTGGTTTCCTGTTAGTTACTGCACTGACTGCGCAGCTGTTTCACCGATAAACAGCTGGAAAGAAACAGAACTAAGGTGCTTTACAGCCTGCTCCAGATTGCAATTAAACTGGAGATGTGAGCAATTCTGGTCAGGGAAACAGTCCTTAAAGCTATCCTGTGATTTGTGTTACGTGTGTTAAGTCACTTGCCCTACTGATCCGAAATCTCACTCCTTACAAATTGATTGATGTTTAAAGCACAGACTTTGCCTCCATCTGGGATGCTCCAATAAATGTGACATTGAGCGACTAATTGGCATCATGTCAGTCTCCGTAACTGATCTTTCGTGAGTGTCACCATACAAGTCACTAACAGAAGAATTGAAGAAAGCAACAATGGAGGGTGTTCGATCAGTTATTCTGCAGACCAGGTACAATCCACCTTCTCTCACATTCCATATGAATTCCGTGTGTTTCTCACTCGCCTTCTCTCCAAAAACCCGCTTGCACTTTACCTCTTCGTCTTTCACTTTTTTCATCCCTGCTTTCGTTGGGCTTTAAAATCCTGTTCTTTCAGGGGGAAAAAAACATTAAGTTTTCTTTTCAACAGTTTACAGCACGTCCTGCAAGTGAACCCTGTCCCTTTATAATATGAAGCCTGTACATTTTATGCAATCTGCCCTTTTAGAGGCCTCTTGGCTGAGGGCCCAGGGCTAATGAGTTCTCCGAATGCAGTAGCTGGAAGTTAAGTAGACTCGCTCAGCAGCATGAAGAAACATTGATCGAAGCTAATCCAAGCTGCAATATCCAAAAAATAGTGTTTATTTAAAATTTAAGTGCACAAAAGAGATGTCAAAAATAGGATGATGCTGAGGCTTCACTAGACAATCCGATAATAACCAATCAAATACGTTCTTTGCAAAGTCACCCAAGGTTTACTTACCCTTTTCAATCTTTTGTTGATAACGAATAATCAGTTTTACTGCACAGGTTTTCGGGATACACTGTGACAATCAAAGCTTCTATCTTCCCTCAATCCCTCACTTTGTTCATTAAGATGAATAAATGGCCTCTCCTCAGTGTTCTACGACCAGCTTCTTTATACAATATTTTCCTTTGAGGTCAGATCCCTGGACAAGCTTAGGGAGCAGTGGCATTCACCTCGACTAGTTTGTGTAATCAGGAGCCCAATTATAACGATAGGTTGCAAAGACTAGGCTCATACTCCATTTAGTATAGAAAATTAAGGGGTGATTTAATGGAACTGTTTAAGATGATGAAAGGAGAGGATTGGTTAGGTAGAGAGAAACTATTTCCACCAATAGGGGAGTCCAGGACAAGGTGAAATAACCTTAAAAATAAAGTAGGGCCTTTCAGGGGTGATGTTAGGAAGCAATCGTTCACACAAATGGTAGAGGAAATCTGGAACTCTCTCCCCGAAAATACAGTTGAGGCTGGGACTCAGTTGGAATTTCCCAAACAGAGATTGATAAATTTTTGTTAGGCATTGGTAAAGGTTAAAGAACCTTTAATAAAGTAAAGGCTGGGTCATCGAATATATTCAAGGTTGAGTTGGACAGATTTTTGATCGACAAGGGAGTCAAGGGTATGGGGACAGGCAGGAAAGTGGAGTTGAGGCCACGATCAGATCAGCCATGATCTTAATGAATGGCAGAGGAGGCTGGATGGGCAGAATGGCCTAATCGTGCTCCCATTTCTTATGATAGTATGATCTTATGACCAAGGTGAGTAGATGGAAGTTTAGAAAGAGATCAACCGTGACTTAATTGAATGAGAGCAAGTGGGACTGAACTACTCTGGTTCTTACATGCTTACATTGAAGCAACAGTTCACAATGATTGTCAATATATTTCAAACAAGACAGCTGTTGAGAAATGTTTAAATAAAATCTCTCACAAATATTCAGAATTATTTAAGGTTGACATTGATTCCAAGATGCACATCAACACATTAAAACACAAACAACAAACACAGCTGTCAACATCTGGATTAACCATTTCAAGTCCAATGACTCAAGCCCTACAAAGACAGCTGATTATATCTGGCTGCTATCTTAGATACAATGAAACAAGATAGAGTTTGGTTTTGGTAATGTGTCTTATTATTCATCTAAACCACATCAAGACACACATTTATAAATCTATTACATTTCCTAGAATTATGGCAGAGTACAGCATAGGCCATTCAGCCCATTGATTCTGCATTGGTTCTTTCGAAGAGTAATCCCGTTAATCCCACTCACCTCTCTCTTTCCCCAGTGTTGTGAGGTGCTGGGTCTTTATTATCTACTAGAATGATTGACACACATTTAGTAAAGTATACATGTTAGCAGCTGTCTCCATGCTTAGGCCCTGCATGCAGCTCTGTCCAACACCATGCTGACCCTGGATGAAGGTCATGTGTTCTCTTACAACACTGTGTGGGTGATATCACACTCAGTCCCACATTACAAACATGGACAAGAGAGCTGAACTCCCGAGCCGAGAATGACCGCTCTTGACATCAAGGCAGCATTTGACCGAGTGTGGCATCAGGGAGCCCTATCAAAACTGAAGTCAATGGGAATCAGGGGGAAAACTCTCCCCTGATTAGAGTCATACCTAGCACAAAGGAAGATGGTTGTGGTTGTTGGAGGTCAGTCATCTCAGCTCCAGGACATCACTGCAGGAGTTCCTCAGGGTAGTGTCCTCGGCCCAATCAGCTTCAGATGCTTCATCAATGACCTTCCTTCCATCATAAGGCCAGAAGTGGGGATGTTCACTGATGATTGCACAATGTTCAGCACCATTCACGACTCCTCAGATACTGAAGCAGTCCATGTTCAAATGCAGCAAGACCTGGACAATATCCAGGCTTGGGCTGACAAATGGCAAGTAACATTCGTACCACACAAGTGCCAGGCAATGACCATCTCTAACAAAAGAGAATCTAACCATCGCCCTTTGATGTTCAATAGCATTATATCACTGAATCCCCCACCATCAACATCCTGGGGATTACCATTGACCAGAAACTGAACTGGACTAGCCATATAAATACTGTGGCTACAAAAGCAGGTCAGAGGCTAGGAATCTTGCGACGAGTAACTCACCTCCTGGCTCCCCAAAGCCTGTCCACCATCCAGAAGGCACAAGTCAGGACCGCGATGTTTTAAAATTAGGGATTGCCCTTTTTGGACAGAGATGAGAATTTTTTTCTCTTTTTTGAACGCTCTGCCTCAGAAGGTAGTGGAGGTGGGGTCACTGAATATTTTTAAGGTGGAGGCATATAGATTCTTGTTAGGATAGGGAATCAAAGGTTATCAAAGGTAGAGGGGAATGTGGAATTCAAAACACAAACTGATCAACTATGATTTTATTGAATTGCAGAGTAGGCTCAAGGGGTTATTTGTACATAAGTGTGTATGTTCGTGGGTCAGAGAGTACATCATCCACTACCCCTACCACTATTCTGTCTCTGATGAGTTCCAATTTTAAATCTCCGTACTCGCAATTTTCTGCCATCCTGTATAGATCATAGATTCTCCTGGCTGTTGGACTGTCTTATTGAATTTAGCTCTTTCAAGTATTTTAATGTTTCTTTAGATTAAAATAAACGTTGAATGATTTTAGTACCTCTTCGAATTTTGTGGATGATTCATTAATTCCCTGTCTTGCAATAATGTCATCTTCAATCGGGCCTGCTGAGTTAAATCAGCATGTTCATCTGCTCTGCTTTTGACATTTTATTTAAACCTGTTGTGGTGCTGTATCTTAAGAATCTTTTTCTCCAAAGTCCTCAATTTTGTGATTGATCTGGCCTTGGGTTAGTCCGAGTTGACGCAGAAAAATGGAATTCTGAACCATGTCAAAATGTTAAAAGTGTATGTTCTGCTTTAAAAGCTGTCTGAGTTTCAAGAGGTACCTCTGTTCACTTGGAGCCAAAGAGATTTCCAGCGCTTGCCAGTTTTGGTGGGCTCCACAACCAATGGCAATGGTGCTCAGCTTGAAAAGATTTTTAACAACTGTTGCCTGGATCAGCTGTCTGCAGACTTCTCCTGTTCAGTGATTCTTTTTTGACTCGCGAGTCCGTCAAATTCTAACTTCTACTTGCCTTTTACCGAGTTGAACAGCCACAATGTTCCTGAAATATTTAATTAACCCTTTCTTTTTTTTTCATTTCTGACAAGCTCAGAATCAGGGATCAAGTTTTAACAACGAGTTCCTTTCAACCTGCACTTGTGACACTGAATTACTTAAAAGATTTCTCAGGACTTGCTGCAGCCAGGAGTTTTAAGAAGGTTTAGCTCACCCTTGCAAGTTCTGCTGACTCTATTCTGAAGCTGCGCTGTCAAAGGAGATTCAATGGCGTTTTCTCTTCTGCAGCCGTAAGGAATTTTAAAACTCTGCCTTCAGCTTCCAAGCCTTTCTTTGGAGCATTTTCCTGGCAATGTTTCTTCCGTACCTCTGCTTCTGGAGTTTCTTTTCAGGTCAGAATGCTTTGTTGATTTTTTTCTAAGTCTTCCAGCATTTCAGTTTGTCTCTGTATTTTAGCCAGGTTCTGCTGCCACCATGTTGTGGGGTGTTGATTACATCTCGGTGGGTTTTAATGAAGCCGTCATATTTGGAAGTCGGTTAACTGTAAGTCTTTATTAACTACTAGAACTACAAAGAAATAGTAAAGGGTACAAACTAAGAGCAGTCTCCATGCTTAGATCTACGCACAGTTCCATGTCCCAGATAGCAAAAATCTGTCAATCTGCAATTTAAAATTATTAAAATTTGACTTCTCTCACTCTCTGTGAAGAAGTGTTTTCCAGCCTATCTTCTGAATGACCAGGCTCTGCTTTTGAGATTCTGTACACTTCACTTCCTCACCAGCAAAAGTAAATTCCAATCTATCCTGTTGATTCCTTCCAAAATCATAAAAACCTCAGCCAAGTCACACTTGACCTTCCATATTCTGGGAATACATTGCAAATCTAGTTTAAGTAAATCCCTCATAAATTTCCAATGTAAATGCAGCTCAGTATCTATTATATCCCACAGATTACTCCACCCTTACAGTCCTAATCCACAGAACCCACCCCAAACAGATCTTCATCCAGCTCTGTGTCAAACGTGTGAATCAACCTTTTTTCCCAAAAATATGCTTTATTCATAAAATTTGTAAAAGTATGCTACCTAACATTTCGAATTTGATATTCCATAAAGTGTAATACTGATCAATGGCACTCTCAGGTGCCACATTGCACTTTATATTTACAATATTCATTTTGTGTCAAACAAACAGCCTGAGGGGTTCACTATAGGTTTCAACCCCTCGGTGTGCTCTGGCAGGAGGGCCTTAGACATTTCTTTCCCCATTGCACCTTTGCAGCAGCTGCCCCAAGCTTTAGTGTGTCCATCAGCATGTAGGCCTGGGTTTGGCGTGTCTGCAGCCCTCAGTCAAGGACAGCTCTTTACACTGGGAGACCAGCAAGTTTTGGGCAAGACCCCAGAATGTCCTGCACCAAGTTGAATTGAAGGCAATGGCACAGTGGTACTGTCACTGGACTAGTAACCCAAAGAGTCAGGGTATTGCTCTCGGGACAGGGAGTGAAATCCCACCATGGCAGAAGGTGGAATTTGAATTTCTTTTTAAATCTAAAATTAAAAGTGTAATGATGACCATGAAAGCATTGTCGTAAAAACCTGTCTGGCTCATTAATGTCCTTCAGGGAAGGAAATCTGCCATCCTTACCTAGTCTGGCCTACATGTGACTCCAGACCTACAGCAATGTGGGTAACTTTTAAATGCCTCCTGGGAAGGAAACCAAAGGATCCTTGGACACACTGTTTAGATCCGGATGGAGGAAAGAGCCAGAAATGAGTAGAAACGCTGCAGGCACCCAGGGGGAAGACACTCCTATCGAATGACAAGAAAGTGCAGTTCGTCCTCAACCCCGGAATGAGATCAGGGATATTGGTCAAGGCACCACCCCTGTGAAGTCTGAGACTTTGGGGGGAGATGTAGGAGCATGTACATAGTTGGGATAAAGACTTTGGGGTGGGGGGAGGGCATAGAGTAAAGGGACAACATTAACATCAGAAGCACCTGATACTGATGTAACGATGATGCAATGTCACATGACTCCATAATTGAGACCTGGAAGGAAGCAGAAGAACAGCCTTGTGTAGCATACTGAGATGTGCATAGATCGGTAAATATCAGCCATGATCATCTGAATGTGCAGCAGGTTCAATGGGCTGAGTGGCCTACTCCTGCTCTTACTTCCTATGTTCCTGTGGATGAGCTCAGGTTTATGGAGGCTGAAAGATGCGGGGGACCAGGAGTGCATTGGAATAATCGAGTCTAGAGGTAACAAAGGCAGGAATGAGGGTCTCAGCAACAGATGAGCTGAGGCAGGGATGGAGTTGGATGATGTTGGAAATATGCAGTGATGGTGGAGAGGAAATGGGGTCGGAATCTCAGCGTGAGGTCAAATAGGTTGAGCACAATCTGGTTCAGCCTCAGTTGCAAAGAAGGGTGTTGAAGTCGATGGCTAGGGAATAGAGTAAAGGGTTTGTGGCAGAGTCTAATGTCAATGGCTTCAGTCTTCCCAATTTTTAATTGTAAGATTCCTACTTGTCCAATGTTGGTTATTACATAAGCAGATCAAGAGTGGACGTTTCGAGTCCTCATGACCCTTCGACAGAACTAGTTCCGACCCCATTTCCTCTCCACCATCACTGCATATTTCCAACATCATCCAACTCCATCCCTGCCTCAGCTCATCTAGTTCTGTCGAAGGGTCATGAGGACTCGAAACGTCAACTCTTTTCTTCTCCGCCGATGCTGCCAGACCTGCTGAGTTTTTCCAGGTAATTCTGTTTTTGTTTTGGATTTCCAGCATCCGCAGTTTTTTTGTTTTTATCTCAAGAGTGGATGTTGCAGTCTCAGGAACAGGTACAGTGCACCTGGTACAGGTACAGGTACACTGTATTTCTGATACAGTGCAGCGTGAGAAGATTGGGACAAAGCAGAAAATGTCTAGAAAATCAGGGAGTTTTAGTCTTATTTCATGAATTGTTTCGTTAAATATGCCCCCATCTGGTCACATTCACCAGTTGGAAACTTGCATGAAAATTCTAACAGAAAGATACCACAAGAGGGCAGTCTGAGTCCAGGTAGGAGAATGAGATCGATTCCTGTGCAGTCAGAGAATTTAAACACGGATCTGATCACAGTTCGTGACTTTATCTCCAATAGAGCGCTTTGAGATTGTGCAGGGCGCTATATAAATGCAAGTTCTTTTAAAAGTTTGATTTTTAATTAACTCTACAACAAATATTCTTCAATCTCAAATGATTTTTCTCCTCTCCAAATTTTCTTATCATCTAACTTTTCTGGCCTTAGTGTTGCTCAGGCACTGTTCATCTTCCAAAAGCTCACCCAAGTAACCATTATTTGTGTGTTGAATCTGGGAGCGCCAGGAGGCTGGTTCACCAGTCAAACATGATCCTGTCCTCAACCACCTCGTACACCCTCCCCCGTCCCCTGGACAGTGCTCAGGAGCTGGAAACCTGTTGCATTACCCCTTCCAATTCTGACACTTCTAATCCCACCTGGGCAAGAGGAGCACAGGCCACAGCTGTCAACTGGGAGCTCCCTGGTCTAGTCGGCTCTCAGCTACTCTCCAGCTGGAAATACCCTGAAACATCAGAAGCCAGTACACAATTATATCAAAGCCAAAGAGCAGCTGTTGGATTGTCGACAGGGTTAGGGACAGGCTACTCTGCATCCACAGCCAATAATGGCAGCTCAGTGTGACATGGTGCACAATCCCTATCAAGAGAAAAACATTAGAGGGCAATGAGGAAAAAGCTGAGCCTTGGGGTCACAATCGGGGGAGGTGGTGGTGTAGTGCTACTGTCACTGGACTAGCATTCTCCAGGGACCCAGGGGTAATGCTCTGGGGATTTGGGTTTGAATCCCATCATGGCAAATGGTGAAATTTGAATTTAGTAAAAATATGGAATTAAAAATGTGATTAAGACCATTGTCAATTGTTGTGAAAAACCCGTCTGGTTCACTAATGTCCTTTAGGGAAGGAAATCTGCCAACCTTACCTGGTCTGACCTACATATGACTCCAGACCCACAGCCATACAGTTGACTTTTAAATGCCTTCTGAACAAGGGCAATTAGGGATGGGCAATAAATGCTGGTCTAGCCAGTGATGCCCACACCCCATAAATTATTTTTTTAAAGCTGGATAGCTGTTGCACAGGCACAATGAGCTGAAAGGCCACCTTCCATGCTGCACCATTGACTGTCTAACACAAACATTTTCAATGTATTTCCTCTCATGGTGGTGTTATTCCCACTGAGATACAAATGATAGATGTGTAACCATAGAGGTGGCCAGTGATTGGTGGTGTTACTGAACTGTTGGTTTTCTAACCTGGTCAGTGAGAACAGAAGTCTTGAACAGTCAAGCACTTCCCTCTGATGGGCTAGTGGGTAAACACCCGAACTGGTGTAGCACTGAACTCTGGCTCTCAAACATCCTCTTCCGGGCAACACCCCTTAACAGAGTCCCACAGACCACCTTTCAGTCCTAACCTCACCCGCCAACTCATCAGAATTAATGGGAACTTTTAGCAACTATATATATTTTGTTGCTTTTACACTAATTGTAAAAAATTATGTGAAGTTTTTTTTATTAGAGATCATGAGTAATTTATTAATCCCTGCCAGAAACAAAAGTATGAATTTTTCTTATGTTAACATTAATACTTCAAGAGAATCACATTTATTTGAAATATTCTGATGTGTTAATATCATCAATAATCAATAATCGTCAATAGTATAAAATCATCATAAAATCTTCTTCCGGGGCCAGAGAAAGGAATCATGGGCCCTGGTTATGCCTCTCCTGTTTCCAAGCCCCTTAGTCCTCCCCCACACAACCTCCCCCCTCACCCCCGGCACCCCAATTTAACCCTCCCCCTCAATCATGCATGATATCTTTTCCCTTTTCAAGATTCACCAATCAGTTCACCAGTTTGATTACAGATTACAGAAAGGTCCTGGTAAAATGATGATGCCATTGTTGGCACCTGGTTACAAATATCATCTGATATATATGCAGCATGGGGTCGTTAATATTAAGAGCAGCAATCATACAATGCAGTGTGCACCCTATAGGTGATCCCACCGTGACTATTAAACAAACCAGAAAGCACAAACTTTACTTGAACAGCATCATATAATATTGTTAATTTGACAGGAAAATATCCAATTAGTTATTTACAACATTGTGTAGATGATAACACTGATTTCGGTGACTGCCTCAGCCCTCATTAACATTGCATCATATGGACACGGTGACAATAAATTCATATTTGGGGGAAAGATTCAATACTTGTAACCCAAATAAACGGCACAAGATCTTTTCCATTCTGTAGAAGTAAAAGAAGACTTCCTGTTGCCTGGAAGCATCATATTATTCAATGTAATTATTTCACACAAGGGCTGTAATTGGATTCTATTTTATCAGTAATCTCACCGGGTAGAAAGACTCCTGAACAACAAAGCAGAATGATCGAACTACATAGGTCTTCATTGTCAGTGAGAAGCATTGGAGTCCTCAGGTGTCTCTGTGCAACATAATTTTTAAGAGGCCAGGGGGGACAAAGACTGCATGGTTCACAATTGTATCTGTGTTTTCTTGATCAGCAATTCTAAAGATTCTACTGATTGCTACTTCTCACTACATTATATTTTCAATATCTACTATACAACACAACCTTACAAAATATTTCAATGCCTCAAAAAAACTCATAAAGAGCACCAAGACAGAGTGGGGTAACAAGTAACTACAGTAAAGACCCAACATTCGCACCTTCCTAGTTCACATTTTTACTTCCCCACACTTTGTACTCTTCAGACTGCATCGCCCATCGCGTGAGTAATGTTCGGTTATCTGCGGTTTCTTCATGTGGAGGTGCCATCACAAATTGGCAGTTCCCATCTCAACCAAAGAGGCTGCTGACGTGTCAGGGCTGGAGGGCCTCCCTTTGGTCCTCCAGCCCTTGGGAGCCTTCCTGCCATCCTTAAATGGAGGTGAACCCCCCTCACTGCCATTAGTTGGCCTGGCCCTTTAAAAATATGGGCAGGCATGTCAGGAACGCGGCGTGTGGAGGTAAGACCTTGAACTGAACTGGCAGTCAGGTTCCCAACCCAGGATTGAAACTCCCAGCCATTCTTTCAGCATATTGAAACAAATGGGATGTGTTTTTAGTTTTGTGCAGCGACTGGGCAGACAGTGAACATACAGCATCAGCGAGAAGCTCAAACCAACTTGGTGGTTGGGCAGCATTAACAAGAGGCTGCAACTGTTTAAAAGACTCCAAGGCAGCCCATTAGTCAGGAAGGGAGTGAATTCACCTGGCTGCGACATCAAGCCGGTAGACAGTAGAAACCAGGATAGTGGTGTGCCTGTAGGGTGGGCTGTAAGTGGGTGGAAGGGTGGGAATATTGGGTTAGAGTATTTTTTTATATAATATGTCCAAATACCTAATTGCTATTTGTGGTGACACCACTGTGATGAAATAATACTCAAATTCTTCAGGTTTTCTGCTTCCCCACCCATCCCCCAACCAAAAATATCATTTACCAAAAGATCTTTCATCAAAACTAATACGTGATTCAATTTGAAATCTTCACCAATGTAATGCTCAGAGGCTCCCCCGTCGGTTGTATACAGGTACTGCACCACAATACTGCTCAAACCAATGCTACCCTGGCATGGTTGGAACTCACCCAATGAGTCTTATTCATTATATAAAAACACAAAACTGCGGATGCTGGAAATCCAAAACAAAAACAGAATTACCTGGAAAAACTTAGCGGGTCTGGCAGCATCGGCGGAGAAGAAAAGAGTTGACGTTTCGAGTCCTCGTGACCCTTCAACAGAACTGATTGAATATTAGGAAAGGGGTGAAATATAAACTGGTTTAAGGTTGGGGGGGTGTGGTGGAGATAAGTCGGGGGGGGGGGGTGGTTGTAGAGACAAGCAAGCAGTGAAAGGAGCAGATAAACAAAAGATGTCACAGTCAAAGGAACAAAGAAGTGTTGAAGGTGGTGATATTATCTAAACTAATGTGCTAATTAAGAATGCTTGGCAGGGCACTCAAGGTACAGCTCTAGTGGAGGTGGGGTGGAAAGAGTAGCAGGGCATACAAGATTTAAAAATAATGGAAATAGGTGGGAAAAGAAAAATCTATATAAATTATTGGAAAAAACAAAAGGAAGGGGAAAGAAACGGAAAGGGAGTGGGGATGGAGGAGGGAGTTCAAGCTCTAAAGTTGTTGAATTCAATATACAGTCCGGAAGGCTGTAAAGTGTCTAGTCGGAAGATGAGGTGTTGTTCCTCGAGTTTGCGTTGGGCTTCACTGGAACAATGCAGCAGGCCAAGGACAGACATGTGGGCAAGAGAGCAGGGTGGAGTGTTGAAATGGCAAGCGACAGGGAGGTTTAGGTCATTCTTGCGGACAGACCGCAGGTGTTCTGCATAGCAGTTGCCCAGTTTACGTTTGGCCTATCCAATGTAGAGGAGACAGCATTGGGAGCAACGAATGCAGTAGACTGAGTTGGGGGAAATGCAAGTGAAATGCTGCTTCACTTGAAAGGAGTGTTTGGGCCCTTGGACAGTGAGGAGAGAGGAAGTGAAGGGGCAAGTGTTGTATCTTTTGTGTGGGCATGGGGAGGTGCCATAGGAGGGGGGTTGAGGAGTAGGGGGTGATGGAGGAGTGGACCAGGGTGTCCCGGAGGGAACGATCCCTACGGAATGCCAACAGGAGGTGTGAAGGGAAGATGTGTTTGGTGGTGGCATCATGCTGGAGTTGGCGGAAATGGCGGAGGATGATCCTTTGAATGCAGAGGTTAGTGGTGTGATAAGTGAGGACAAGGGGGTCCCTATCATGTTTCTGGAAGGGAGGAGAAGGCGTGAGGGCGAATACGTGGGAGATGGGCCGGACACGGTTGAGGGCCCTTTCAACGCCCATGGGTGGAAAACCTCGATTAAGGAAGAAGGAGGACATGTCAGAGGAACTGTTTTTGAAGGTAGCATCATCAGAACAGATGCGACGGAGGTGAAGGAACTGAGAGAATGGGATGGAGTCCTTACAGGAAGTGGGGTGTGAGGAGCTGTAGTCGAGGTAGCTGTGGGAGTCGGTAGGCTTGTAATGGATATTGTTGGACAGTCTATCACCAGAAATTGAGACAGAGAGGTCAAGGAAGGAAAGGGAAGTGTCAGAGATGAACCATGCGAAAATGATGGAGGGGTGGAAATTGGAAGCAAAATTAATTAATTTTTCCAAGTCCCAACGAGAGCATGAAGCAGCACCAAAGTAATCATCGATGTACCGGAGAAAGAGTTGTGGAAGGGGGCCGGAGTAGGACTGGAATAAGGAATGTTCCACATACCCCATAAAGAGACAGGCATAGCTGGGGCCCATGCGGGTACCCATAGCCACACCTTTTATTTGGAGGAAGTGAAAGGAGTTAAAGGAGAAATTGTTCGGTGTGAGAACAAGTTCAGCCAGACGGAGGAGAGTAGTGGTGGATGGGGATTGTTCGGGCCTCTGTTCGAGGAAGAAGCTAAGGGCCCTCAGACCATCCTGGTGGGGGATGGAGGTGTAGAGGGATTGGATGTCATGGTGAAGAGGAAGCGGTTGGGGCCAGGGAACTGGAAATTGTTGATGTGACGTAAGGTGTCAGAGGAATCACGGATGTAGGTGGGAAGGGACTGGACAAGGGGAGAGAGAAGGGAGTCAAGATAACGAGAAATGAGTTCCGTGGGGCAGGAACAGGCTGACACGATCGGTCTACCAGGACAGTTCTGTTGTGGATTTTGGTTAGGAGGTAGAAGCGGGCCGTCCGAGGTTGGGCGACTATCAGGTTGGAAGCTGTGGGAGGAAGATCTCCAGAGGAGATGAGGTCAGAGACAGTCCTGGAAACAATGGCTTGATGAAGTCTTATTCATTGTTCCCCGTTCGCGATTTCACCATTTTAGAACTGTAGACAAAAGAGCAAGATTGAAGTCAATGGGAAAGACTCTTGAGAACCATGTGCTGTGTAAAACAGGTCACTGATTCACTGTGAGCCCATTACACACTCCTGTCCTGGTAATCTCACCTCACAAATCCCACTCACAGTAAACTTTCATTAGCAACAAAATAAACAGAACTCCAGCCATGATCTCATCCTCTGTCCACAAGATAATTAAGGATAACAAAGACCATCTAGCCCAGTTCAACTCATCCATCCCAGAATGACACATAAACATACATGTTATGAACAGGAATAGGCCATTCGGCCCCTCGAGCCTGCTCTGCCATTTGATAAGATTGCCTCCATTAAACCAGTGACTACAACTCAAAAGTATTTAACTGGCTGTAAAGTGATTTGAACACTGCTTAAAGGTAAGCTTTATCTTTCTTTCACTACACCTGCATGCAGTGGGCAGAGTGACAGTAGCAATGGTGAAATTAGAGGCCCGATGCTGATTCTCTCAGGATAATTAATCACAGAGCAATCAACTGATGTTAGGAAAGTGGCTACAAAAAAATCACTACCTTTACAAAATAATTCAACTCTGTAGCTAACCCCCCCACCAAACCTCCCTCCAACCAGTCCCCCAATACCCTCTCCAACACCATTCTAATCTTCTCCAAACCTCACACCAACTGCCTCCAAATTATTCCCAGTACTGACCCTGGTTGGCAACCAGGAGGAGGACCAGGAACACAAGAGCTGAGTAATACCTGGGCTAAAGGAACATTCCTCCACCTAATGCATCCGATACACAATTTGCTCTAATCATGGATATCGCTTAACTTATCCAGTCTCTCTCAAGTGGTAGGAAACCACAAGATAATCTCGAAAAAGACTGAAGTCTCTCTGATTTATATGGATAATGAAGTGAACATATCCAGACCAGGAATTTTATGCAGTTCCACATCACTTATTATTTTGCACTCCAGTGCTGTTGAATCAATGCTCCCAGCAGCACACAGATCTTTAAATTGCACAGAACATTTAGTGATGATCTGTACTCGTGATAGCTTGCAATCCCATTCATAATCAGCCATTTACCTACAACCCTGTTGAAAGACGTCAGTCAGTCAGTCAGACAGATTAGGCAGACTGAGTTGCTGACACCTGCATCATACCAGCTGATTAAAAATCCTTTCAGCCTTTGAAAGAGCTGGGTCATGTCTTGAACAAAAACAGAATTACCTGGAAAAACTCAGCAGGTCTGGCAGCATCGGCGGAGAAGAAAAGAGTTGACGTTTCGAGTCCTCATGACCCTTCGACAGTTCTGTCGAAGGGCCAAGAGGACTCGAAACGTCAACTCTTTTCTTCTCCGCCGATGCTGCCAGACCTGCTGAGTTTTTCCAGGTAATTCTGTTTTCGTTTTGGATTTCTAGCATCCGCAGTTTTTTTGTTTTCATCTCTGGGTCATGTCTTGAGTGTCTCAGCCTTTATCATTAACATCTCCATGTAAACTGTGACTCAGTACTAACACCTGCTCATCTCAGTGTCAGGAAATCATGGGTTCAGCAGTACAGGATTTAGGGAAGGATTTTTGCCCCCATGGGAGTGGGTATGGAAGAGGGCAATTGTAAAAATTTGCCCTGCCAGCCAGTGTACCACTTTGCCAGTGCCATCGCACGCCATTCTGGGCCACTTCACCAGGGGCGGGACGGGGATCGGCAGGACTACGAGTCTGCTAGTGACGGGTACACTGTTTAGGGGAAATCAAAGGCCATGTGAACCCTGTTATCAGAGGCAGGTTGATTGGAATTTTCCAGTTGGCATCTGGCCACTCCTCCCCCCTCAAAGCGTCAGGGAATAGGCCAGCTGCCTGGAGGCTCCCTCCCTGCAGGAGACCAGGACCCAGTTCTTCAGGCAGGCTTTGAGGCAGCTGTGGCCACCAGGTGACCTGAGGAGAGTCACCCCTTCCACAACGGTGACCCGAGGAGAAAGTGTGCACAAAAGCTATTCCCCATGAGCAATGCTTCAAGAGGTAACTCTCAGAGGGTGGGGGGGAGATCCCAATTTCAGTTTGCACAAGGTTGGGTGGAACATGTGCCAAAGTGAATAGTGCACTTTTGCACTCATCCTGACAGCATTGAACGTCTTCCCTATTTGCATCTCAGTCACCTCAATGGGAGTGAGATAAACTGAATGGTTTTCCAATTCGGAAGAGGGATGGAAGGAGGCTCCAGTGGACAACAGCAGCGTAGGACCGATGGGCCGAATGTCCTGTTCCTGTGCCGTACATTCTATGCAATTCCCAACAGCACTGGAGTGGGGGATGGGGAATAACTCCCAGCAAAACAATAGTGCCAAAAGCACAATGGTGCCAGCTGAGAAACAACTCTACAGCAAATGGAAACTCTACTCCCAGTTGACATCAGTAGGGAAATCTCATCCAGCGACACTTTCCACAATCTCCTTCCTCTTGCCCAACTAAACCTTCCCTCCTCTTTGTTATGTAGTGTGTTTACCTGAAGCAAGGGGTAGAACAAAATATTTGGATTTTAAAAAAATATTTATCATTACATACTTATTTTACCCATCCAACTATAAAGGTGATTAGGGCACCTAAAACTGGTCTTTTTTTTATTATTATTCATTAACTTGATGTGGGCTTCTCTGGCTAGGCCAGCATTTATTGCCCATCCCTAGTTGCCCTTGAGAAGGTGGTGGTGAGCTGCCTTCTTGAACCGCTGCAGTCCATGTGGTGTAGGTACACCCACAGTGCTGTTAGGGAGGGAGTTCCAGGATTTTGACCCAGTGACAGTGAAGGAACGGCGATATATTTCCAAGTCAGGGTGGTGAGTGGCTTGGAAGGAAACTTGTAGGTAATGGTGTTCCCATCTATCTGCTGCCCTTGTCCTTCTAGATGGTAGTGGTCATGGGTTTGGAAGGTGCTGTCGAAGGAACCTTAGCGAATTCCTGCAGTGCATCTTGTAGATGGTACACACTGGTGCTACTGTGTATCAGTGGTAGAGGGAGTGAATGTTTGGGGATGGGGTGACAATCAAGTGGGCTGTTTTGTTCTGGACGGTGTCAAGCTTCTTGAGTGTTGTGGGAGCTGCATTCATCCAGGTAAGCAGGGAGTATTCCATCACACCCCTGACCTGTGTCTTGTAGATTGTGGAAAGGCTTTGGGGAATCAGGAGGTGAGTTACTCGCAGTATGATTCCTAATCTCTTACCTGCTCTTGTAGCTACAATATTTATATGGCTAGTCCAGTTCAGTTTCTGGTCAATGGTAACCCCCAAGATGTTGATGGTGGGGGATTCAGTGATGGTAATGCCATTGAACATCAAGGGGCGATGGTTGGATTCTCTTTTGTTGGAGATGGTCATTGCCTGACACTTGTGTGGCGTGAATGCTACTTATTTACTTACTTACGAATGCTACTCATCATATCACCCTTAATTTCAGCTAAGAGGTAAACCATTGGGAACAGGATAATGAGAGACAGGTTCAAACAGGCGGTCAGTCAGTTGGAGGCTGAGATCACAACACTTTACACACAAATATACATCAGACTATGATAATGGAAGCCAAAATCGTTGGAGTCGTTTAAGATGCAATTGGATGCTGCACACGTTTGCTAGATGAACAGCTAAAATGGGACTAGTAGGCTCACTGATGGTGGGGTAAGCAGGCAGCGAGACTAGTGAGATTATCTTCCTTTTTGTGTCCCAGTCCTTTGCTGTAGCTGTTTCTAGAGGCTGGATGAGGGACATAACAGTCACCCAATGAAGACAATTAAGCTTGAAAGGCAATCCTGAGAGATGTGCAGAATGTAGATCAACCTGCAACTTTCTCACTAATCTAACAATATTAAATAAACCTGGGAAGCCTTTTTAACAACATGCAATTCATTGGAAGGGGTCCAAAAGGCTTTTATAATTTGCATGCTTGCTCAAAGAAAAATTTATGGCACAGAAGGTCATTCAGTCCAACGTGTCCACGCCAGCCAAAAAAAGAGCTATCTATCCTGATTCCACCTTCCCATTCTTGGTCTGTAGCGCTGTCGGTTACAGCACTTCAAGTGCATATCCGACTTTTTCAAAAGGCAAAGAGGGTTTCTGTCTTCACTGTAGTATAAGGGTCTGGCACATATACAGTTAATGTGGAACTGAGTACAGTACCACCCACACATTGATGTAAGTGAGCACATGACCCCACACAGGGTCAGTCTGGCGTTGGACAGTGCCATGTTTACTAGCAAGCATGGAGACAACTCTGAGCTGAGTACTCTTTACTGTACATTTGTAAGTAGTTCTGAGAGTCGTTAAAGACTTACAGTTAATCCACGTATGACTGTGAAGACTGATTCAGACCTATTGAACTGTATCCAACACCCTACAACATGGTGGCAGCTTGTGGAAAAACCCAAGACCTCACAAAAAATGCAGAGAAAATGCTGGAAGACAGAGAAAAAATTCAGCAAAGCACTCTGACCTGAAAAGAAGCTCCAGAAGCAAAGGCACAGAGGGAAACTTTCCAGAAAAAGCTCCAATTAAAGGCTTGGATGCTGAAGGCAGACATTTAAAATTCCTCACTGCAGCAGAAGACTCCTTGGGGGTTCTTGGAAGTCCAGATTCAATTCCCAGAGTGCCGAGTGAGCTGACCGGGCAGGGGTGAGCTAAAATTATTAAAATTCCAGGGTGAAGCAAGCCCTGAGAAACTTTTAAACAATTCAGCGCTCAGAAATTGCTGTTTCACAGCCCCGTTGGAAAAGCCAGCTTCCTGAGTCGGCGACTGAACTCCTGTTGTCGGTGCTCGCTCTGAAAGGAAAAAAATAATTAATTAAATAACCCGGGGGAAACAGCTCAGCTGAGAGAAGCCAAAAGCCAGGGTTCGACAAATTTTCAAATTTGAAGTAAAACACTGAGCAAGAGAACTCTGCACGCAGCCGATCCAGGCAGCCATTATCGAAAAGTTTTTTTCCAAGCTGTGCACTTATCGCCACTGTAGTAGAGCCCGCCAAAAATAGCAAGCATGGGAAATCCCTTTATCGCCAAGTGAACAGTAATGCCACCTTGAAATTTAGAAAGCTCTTAAAGTAGAACCTACACTTTTAAAAATTGAACCAGAATTCCACACTTCCAAATCAATTCGGACTAATCAATCACACAAATGGGGACTTTGGAGGAAAGGATTCCTAAGATACAGCATCGCTTCAGGCTCAGGCAAAAAGTCAGAAGCAGAGCAGGCTAACACACTGCTTTACTCAGTAGGCCCGATTGTGGATGACATAATTGCAAGACAGGGAATCAGGGAATCATCTGATAAATTTGAAGAAGTACTCAAATCATTCTTAGTTTAATCTAAGAAGCAATAAAATATTCAAAAGATCTAAAATTTAACAAGGAAGTCCATCAGCCAGGAGAACCTGTTGATTCATTCATTTATCCTGTTGATCTGTACTGGATGGCAGAAGGTTGGAATATGGAGACAAAATCTGAGCTCAGCAGAGACAGAATTGTGATAGGAGTAGCAGACAATGCACTGTCTGACCTCATGCAAGCAAAGGAAGATCTAACCCCAGAAAAGGCAATCCAGATTGTTAGGCAGTTAGAGCTCCATGAGCAGCACACAGCCATTTTAAGTGGAGAAAATAAACCGTGGTGCAGAAGCCAACCCACATCTCTGCTGTTTAAGTAGCAAAGAAACAGGGACACTCCAGGCCAGGGAAAGCAATACCTGAACCAGCCAGCAGGGAGTCCTTGCCAACACTGTGGAGCAAAGCGCCCCCACAGGTGAGATCAATGTCCTGCGAGTTCAGCCCAATGATTCCAATGCAACAGGATTGGACACCACGGCAAACTGTGTAAAGCAAAAACTCTGAAACACACAAGAAGACCCCAGAGGTCATCCGTGAGGTTGAGACTGCAAGCCCAGAACACTCACGGCCATGCTTCTTGGGTGAGGTCAAAGACCTTGGTTTCTCATTCTGGAATGTGGACATTTCAGTCAATGGCCATTTAACAAATTTTAAATTAGACACAGGAGCCAGTGTGACAGGCCTGTCGGACAAAGAACCATGGCTAAAAGACCACTGGGCTCGAACAACAGACACACCACTCTATGGGCCCAGAGGAATTCAACTTTCAATCATAGGCAATGTTCTGGAGCAACTAAGGTATGGCAGCAAACAAATCATCGAGCTGATGTACACCATCTGTAACCAGCCTTTCTCTCTCTTAAGCAGAGATACCTGTGTGACCCTGAATCTCCTCAAAACAGCAGAAGATGTTAAGACAACCACTGTTGTTAATCATACAGAACCGCAAGATTCAGAGAGCTCAAACAAAAATCAGTATCCTGACTGGGTCTTCAGCTCTGAACTGTCTCCTCTCTTTGTGGAGCAGGTTTGTCTATTCTTGTTACGGGTACCAGAAAACCTTCAGTGGTCGGTGCAGCCAGCCACCCAGGAGGTAACCACGCCGTCTCCAGAGGAGGATGTGAAAGACAGTGGCCAGCAGGTCGATGAGTCTGAAGCTCCAGCTCAGGCGACAGTGCAGCAGGTCAACAAGGTAACCACCGGACAAACGCTACAACTCCCGGCCAGCACACCAAAGCCACAGAAGATGCTGGAACCTGGTAGCAGCCGTCCATTGCCGACAACGAAACACAGAGGTGAACGCGCCACTAAACCTTATCCTAGTCACAGGAACGCTCATCCTCTACCACAGAAGACATCGCCATGACCCACACGATGACAGAAGAAGCGAGAGAAATGATAAGGAGATGAGCAGAACGTTTGTTCCACCCCTCAAGAAACAGGTTACAGTAGCAAACACCGACCAGCGCAACAGCTGAGCCGATCAAGCGCGGTTCAATATGAAAGAATGGAGGAAAAGAATGAAAACATACCCGGGTGCCATAATAACCTCTAAACCTACTGGAAGAACCAGAAGCAACAGACCTACCACTCCAATCTTGTACACCCCTTAACTTACTCCATCTCCTAAACGGTTATAAAAGATCCAGACCACACGAAACTTTGAATTCGGGGGGGATGTGGGTTAGTGATAATGTAGTAATGACAGTGTAAGTGTAGAATAATAATAACAATGTAAGGCAAAAGGTAAACTATAATCACTTAAAAGGCATTGGATAAAGACTTGGGGGGAGGTGTAGTAGGGTCTGGTACAAATCGGGTTAATGTGGGATTGAGTACAGTACCACCAACACAGTGATGTAAGAGAGCACATCACCCACACCCAGGGTCAGTCTACTGTTGGACAGAGCAGTGTGTACCAGCAAGCATGGAGACAGCTCCTAGCTTGCACTCCTTACTGAATATTTGTAAAAAGTTCTAAGAGTCAATAAAGACTTCCAGTTATCTTATGTATGACAACAAAGGCTCCTTCAGACCTTTGGAACTATAACCATCGCCCTATAACGGTGGGTTCCAGATTCCTACCATGGGCAGATTTGCACTAAGTGCGGTAATGGGCGGGTAAAACAATGTTGTTTCACCCGCCGGCCATGATGGAGGGTTTTCACGCTGTATTGTCCAAAACCCGCCTCATTATTTACCCACTCCCAGGAAACACGCCGTTTCCATGGCAGGCAGGCCCTCTTTCGCCCTCTCACCATCACCCTGCCATTGCATCATGCCGGCCTACATGTTTAAAGGAAGCCACCAGCACAACGCTTATCGCTACCAGCTCACCACCGCTGCCCAGGAGACCATGGCCAGCAAAGGCAAAAAGACCACGGTCCCCCCCCCCACCCCGGCGCTCCCTGAAGCCTGCAAAGCAACAGACGACCCTGGTTGAGCTGTGGAAAACTATGTTGTTCACTCACCTCAGTTCCCCCAAAGTGAAGGCAGCCAAATGACAGGCTTTCTCGCCGACGTGGACGGACAATCCGGCGGGGGTCCAAGAGACTGGCGGGATGGCCTTTTAATGATATGCTGGTGTATTACAATGAGCTCCCAACTCCCAACAAATGCACCTGCCATCAGTGGACTGAGCAGAAGATCGCAGCCTCCCTTCCCGCCGTTGTGAAACCAATCACGCCATGTTGTCCGCACTTGCCACCTATCACGCCCGCTGCCAGCGGGCATGGAAAATTCCGCCCCCTGAGTCAACAAGTGAAGGGGGCACTCAGTAGAGCTCATACCTCTGCCATGGTGTGTTAACTCTACATTATTACACTTACACAGCTCTTCCTTGAGGTTTATCCCTGCCTGGTTGGTGCTTTGTAACTACAAAGCTGAAAAACCAAATCTTTTTATTAAAACCTTCCATCCCACTTCAGGCCAATTCACATTCAACAGCCTGCTCTGAAAACTCTGCTCACATTATGACAGCTGTGAATAAATTCCACCACAGCAGCCAAGACATTCCACAACATTCTAAAACTGTCAACAACATTCTAAGTGAAACAATCCCACAACATTCTTTAAAAAAAGGCCAATTTGTCTGATCCTCCAATATTAACAGATCCTTTAAAAAAAAATTTCAGGATCCAGACATGCATCTTTGCCAAAAATTAATCAGTTCTCCCTTGGTCCATACCTTATCTGTGTACCAAGTTTCATTGAAGTCTGTCCATTAGTTTTTGAGATATATTATTTAACAAAAAACAGTCTAACAAACAGGCCAAGAACCTTACCCCTACCCACCTTTGGTGAGGGAGGTATTCATTGGATGCTTTGATTGACAGTTGAGTGAACTGTGGGCAGGATCTCCAGAATGCACAGTATGATTCATTTTAAGGCAGCATTGAGCATTTGTAACTATTTCCTACAAAGCTCTCTAAAAGGTTTGTACAAGGAGGGGTCAGCGATTCCATGATCAGTAGTAGGATTCTATGACCAGATCACCAATCACTTTCTTCACCGTTGGTAATGGTCATTTTCAGTTTCACTATCTGGGTGGTGACCTGGGTGGAGCAGATCACCCCACAGCCCCCACACACTTCCCAACACCTCCTACCATCTACACCCCACCCCCCAACCCAACCCCATCGCAGAGCACATCTGTTTTTCATTCCATTGAAGTCAATGGAATGAGGCGCATGAAAGTTCTAGAACAGGTAGTAATCCATTCTGAAAATCACCTCCATTGTGTCTCTGCTAGCTTTTCACAGCTAGCAAACCAAAGCTAATTACACTTCCTCATTTCCTTCCCCTCTTGCCTATCCTTTCCTCTTCCCTTAAGATGTCCAATAGCCTCATGCTCAAGTATCCGTCATGGAAACTCTGGTAAAGAAAATTTGCCCAGCCATGCTGCTCACTCTCTTACTGACAAATTAAAACAATGATTTCCCCTCACTGACTTTCTAAGCAGGAGAAATATTCTTTCTCCATTCATCTCTTTATCATTTGACAAACCTCAATTAAATTTCCTTTTGGACTTCTCTGCTCCAGCAGAGTCTCAATATCTCATTAACTATATTATTGTCTGAGAAAGTAAAGGCAAATAGTCCTGCGGCCATATTCAGTGGGCAGTCCAAACTTGCTGCATTACAAATTCCGTATTATTATTCATTTAAGTTTTATTCAGTTAGTCGTTTAATAGTACAGAACTTGACTTTTACTGAAAAAGGACATTTTTTGTTGAAACTTTCCATCTTGCACTCATCAGAACAACTCACAAGAATACCAAGTATAAAGGGAACAACAACTTATACTGCATGAAAAGGCTGCTGCTTGGTTGGCAAGTGGACGCAAGTTACATAGAAACATAGAAACTAGGAGGAGTAGGCCATTCGGCCCTTCGAGCCTGCTCCACCATTCATTATGATCATGGCTGATCATCCAACTCAATAGCCTGCTCCCATATCCTTTGACCCCTTTCGCTCCAAGAGCTATATCTAACTCCTTCTTGAAAACATACAATGTTTTGGCCTCAACTACTTTCTGTGGTAGCGAATTGCATAGGCTCACCACTCTGTGGATGAAGCAATTTCTCCTCATCTCAGTCCTAAATGGTCTACCCCCGTACCCTCAGATTGTGACCCCTGGTTCTAGACTTCCCCACCATCGGGAACATCCTTCCTGTATCTGCCCTGTCTAGTCCTGTTAGAATTTTATAGGTTTCTATGAGATCCGCCCTCATTCTTCTGAACTGCAGCGAATATAATCTTAATTGACTCAATCTCTCCTCATATGTCAGTCCCGCCATCCCAGGAATCAGTCTGGTAAATCTTCGCTACACTCCCTCTACAGCAAGAACATCCTTCCTCAGATAAGGAGACCATAACTGCACACAATATTCCAGGTGTGGTCTCACCAAGGCCCTGTACAATTGCAGCAAGACATCCCTGTTCCTGTACTCGAATCCTCTCGCTATGAAGGCCAACATACCATTTGCCTTCTTTACCGCCTGCTGCACCTGCATGCTTATCTTCAGCAACTGGTGTACAAGGACACCCAGGTCTCATTGTATATTCCCCTTTCTCAATTTCTAGCCTTTCAGATAATAATCTGCCTTCCTGTTTTTGCTACCAAAGTGGATAACTTCACATTTATCCACATTATACTGCATCTGCCATGCATTTGCCCACTCACTCAGCTTGTCCAAATCACACTGAAGCATCTCTGCATCCTCCTCACAGCTCACCCTCCCATCCAGCTTTGTGTCATCTGCACATTTGGAGATATTACACTTAGTTCCCTCATCTAAATCATTAATATATATTGTGAATAGCTGGGGTCCCAGCACCAATCCCTGCGGTACCCCACTAGTCACTGCCTGCCATTCAGAAAAAGACTTGTTTATTCCTACTCGTTGTTTCCTGTGTGCCAACCAGTTTTCTATCCATCTCAATACACTACCCCCAATCCCATGCGCTTTAATTTTACACGCTAATCTCTCATGTGGGACTTTGTCAAAAGCCTTCTGAAAGTCCAAATAAACCACATCCACTGGCTCCCCCTCATCAACTCTACTAGTTACATCCTCAAAAAATTTCAGTAGATTTATCAAGCATGATTTCTCTTTCGTAAATCCATGCTGACTCTGTCCGATTCTGCCACTGTTTCCCAAGTGCACAGCTATTAAATCTTTTATAATGGACTCTAGAATTTTCCCCACTACCGACATCAGGCTGATTGGTCCAAAATTCCCTGTTTTCTCTCTTACTTCCCTTTTTAAATAGTGGGGTTACATTATCTACCCTCCAATCTGTAGGAACTGTTCCAGAGTCTATAGAATCTCAGAAGATGACCACCAATACATCCACTATTTCTAGGGCCACTTCCTTAAGTACCCTGGGATGTAGATTATCAGGCCCTGGGGATTTATCAGCCTTCAATCCCATCAATTTCCCCAACACCATTTCCCTAATAATACTAAACCCTGTGTTCCCCAACATTTCTGGTATGTTATTAGTGTCCTCCTTTGTGAAGACAGAACCAAAGTATGTCTTTAGTTGGTCAGCTATTTCTTTGTTCCCCATTATAAATTCCCCTGTTTCTGACTGTAAGGAGCCTACATTTGTCTTCACCAATCTTTTTCTCTTCACATACCTATAGAAACTTTTACAGTCAGTTTTTATGTTCCCCGCAAGCTTACTCTCGTACTCTATTTTCTCTTTCTTAATCAATCCCTTGGTCCCCCTTTGCTGAATTCTAAACTGCTCCCAATCCCCAGGTCTGTTGCTTTTTCTGGCCAATTTGTATTCCTCTTCCTTGGATCTAATACTATCTCTAATTTCACTTGGAAGCCATGGTTTGGCCACCTTTCCTGTTTTACTTTTGCACCAGACAGGAATAAACAATTGTTGCAGTTCACCCATGCACTCTTTGAATGTTTGCCATTGCCTATCCACTGTCATCCCTTTGAATAACGTTTCCCAATCCATCATAGCCAAGTTGCGCCTCATACCATCGTCGTTTCCTTTATTAAGATTCAGGACCCTAGTCTCAGAGTCAACTACATTACTCTCCATCTTGATGAAGAATTCTATCATATTATGGTCGCTCATCCCAAGAGGCCTCGCACAACTAGTTTGCCAATTATTCCTTTCTCATTACACAATACCCAGTGTAGAATGGCCTGTTCTCTAGTTGGTTCCTCAATGTATTGGTCCAGAAAACCATCCCGTATACACTCCAGGATTTCCTCCTCTACGGTATTGTTACTAATTTGATTTGCCCAATCTATATGCAGATTAAAGTCACCTATAATTACAGATGTTCCTTTATTGCATGCGTCTCTAGTTTCCTGTTTAATGCCCTTCCCAACATCACCACTAAAGTTTGGGGGTCCATATATAACCCACTAACGTTTTTTGCCCCTTAGTGTTTCTCAGCTCTACCCGTATAGATTCCACATCGTCGGAGCTAATATCTTTCCTCACTATTGCGTTAATTTCCTCTTTAACCAGCAATGCAACTCCACCGCCTTTTCCTTTTTGTCTGAACTTCCTAAATACTGAATACCCCTGGATGTTCAGTTCACTTCCCTGCAGCCATGTCTCCGTAATCCCGACTATATCATACCTGTTTACATCTATTTGTGCAGTTAATTCATCCACTTTATTGCAAATGCTCCTCGTGTTAAGGCACAAAGACTTAAGGCTTGTCTTTTTAACATTACTTGTCCCATTCCCACTATTTTTCACTGAGGCCCTGTTTGATTCTTGCCCTTGATTTCTCTGCCTATCACTTTGCTTGTTCCCTTTTCTGGCTTTTGTTCTTGTCCTTGATTCCCCCTCCTCTGACTCCTTGCATAGGTTCCCATCCCCCTGCCATTAAACCCTCCCCCAACCACTCGAGCAAATATTCCCCCTAGGACATCAGTCCCGATCCTGCCCAGGTGTAACTCGTCCAGTTTGTACTGATCCCACCTCCCCCAGGACCGGTCCCAAAGTCCCAGGACTCTGAAACCCTCCCCCTCTTACCATCTCTTCAGCCACACATTCATCCGATATATCCTGCTATTTCTACTCTGACTGGCACCTGGTACTGGTAGTAATCCTGAGATCGCTACCTTTGAGGTCCTACTTTTCAACTTACTTCCTAACTCCCTTTATTCTGCTCTTAGGACCTCATCCCTACTTTTTACCTATGTTGTTTGGACCAATGTGTACCACGACCATCGGCTGTTCACCCTCCCCTTTCAGAATGTCCTGTAGCCGCTCTGAGACATCCTTGACCCTAGCACCAGGGAGGCAACATACCATCCTGGAGGCTCGTTTGCAGCCACAGAAATGTCTATCTATTCCCCTTACAATTGAATCCCCTATAACTATTGCATTCCCACACTTTTTACTCCTCCCCTGTGCAGCAGAGCTAACCATGGTGTAATGAATTTGGCTGTTGCTGCTTTCCCCTGAGAGGCCATTCCCCTCAACAGTATCCAAAATGGTATATCTGTTTTGCAGGGGAATAGCCATAGGAGACTCCTGCACTGCCTGCCTAGTCCTCTTGCGCTGCCTGGTGGTCACACCAGCTGACAGTTTACAGGTTGTAACTAGTGGAGTGCCTCAAGGATCAGTGCTGGGGCTCAGCTATTTACAATCTATATTAGTGATTTAGACAAAGAGACAGAGAGTAACGTATCTAATAAAAAAGCAAAATACTGCGGATGCTGGAAATCCGAAATAAAAACAGAAAAGCTCATCAGGCCTGACAGCATCTGTGAAGACAAAAAAACAGAGTTAACATTTCGAGTCCGTATGACTCTTCTTCCGATTAATGTTTCTAAGTTTTCTGAGAATACAAATTTGGTTGGCAGTGTAAGTTGTGAGGAGGGCACAGAGTGATATGGACTGGTTCATCGAGTGGACAACAAGATGATAGATGAAGTGCAGGTTTGACCCCCAAAATCTGATGTCCTCGGAACTGAGACTGTGCTGGATGTTCCTGGGTTTTGGACAGTAAAATCAGGTCAAAATCTAGGCCAAACTTAATGGGGTTGGCTGAGGTCAGGGGCTGTTTGGGTCAACTCGAAACGTGGGAACTAGACCAGCATGCCAAAGTCAACAATGCAGTGAAGCCCATAACGACTCCAGTGCACCACTGAGGACTAGTGCCTAGCCAAACTGTCCCAGTATTTGGACAATAAGTCTGAGTTTACTCTAACTGAATGTCAAATGGAATGTTTCCAAAATGTCCGGTTTTCGGACAGCTGAATTTTGGGTATCCAATCTGTATAATATGGGGAAGTGTGAGGTTATTTGGCAGTAAGAGTAGAAAAGCAGAATTTTTTTTAAAAGGTGCGAAACTTGTAAATGTTGGCATTCAGTGAGACTTGCGTGTGCTTGTACAAGGAACGCAAAGTTAACGTACAGGTACTGCAAGCAATTAGGAAGGCAAATGATGGCCATTATCACAAGCAGCTTGGAGTACATGAATAAAGGAGTCTTGCTGCAATTGTACAGGGCTTCGTTGAAACCACACCTAAAATACTGCATGCGGTTTTGCTCTCCATATTTAAAGAAGGATATACTTGCACTGGAGGCAGTGTTATGTCAGTTCAATAAATTGGTCCCTGGGATGAGAAGGTTGTTGCACGATGAGAGTCTGAGTATTGGGCCGGTGCTCTTTGGAGTTTAGAAGAATGAGAGATGATCTCCTTGAAACATATGGTTTCTGGGGGGTTGACAGGGTGGACACTGAGTGGTTGTTTCCGTTCACTGGGGAATCTAAAACACAGGGAACAGTCACATGATAAGGGGACAATCACTAATGACTGAGATGAAGAGAAATTTCTTCATTCAGAGGGTTCTAAATCTTTGGAATCCTCTATTCCAGAGCATTGTTGAATTTATTTAAGGCTGGGATAGGCAGATTTTTGGGTCTCTCAGGGAATCAAGGATATGGGGAGTGGGCAGGAAAGTGGGGTTGAAGCTCAAGATCAACCATGATCGTATTGAACAGTGGAGCAGGCTCGAGGTGCCACATGGCCTGCTCCTGCTTCTATCTCTTGTCTTCTAAGTTCCCAATATGCTATGCTATACTCTCTTCTACTGTCTCCTGATCCCCACCCCCCAAGGTGTTGTTAAAGGTGCCATTATATTACCCAATACCTGAGTTAGCGTCCCTGAATTCCCAAAGTAAAGGTCTTCTTTGCATCAGGCATCGTTTTTGAGTGGCTGAGTGGAGAGTACTGTCATCTCTGAATCAGAAGGTTTTGCATTCAAGCCTCACTCCAGAGATTAGAGCAGATACTTCAGGCCTGCGTGGTGCGGTGCTGATGGAGCGCTGCACTGTCAAGAGATGCCACCTGTCAAATGAAAGCTTAAACTGAGGTTTCACGCAGATATGAAAATCCTATGGCACAACTTAAGGAAGGGCAAGGATGGTGCCCTAGCCATTACTTATCCCTCAACTAGCATCACTAAAACTGATGATCTGGCCAGTTATTGAACCGCCCTCTGTGGGGGGATTTTGCTGTGTACAAAATGGCTGCCGTGTTCGCTACATTTTTTTAATTAAAAACATAGTCACTGCTGTAAGGCATTTATTGGCTGCAAACTGCTTTGGGAAGCCCTGAGGTTATGAAAACCACTTTATAAATGCAAGTTCTTCCCCTGTGCAGCTGGCTTATGCTAAATATAATACAACAAGGACTCACTAAGACCAGCTGCTGGGAAGACCTATTTTTAGACATCTTTACAAGGCCTAACAGTTTTATATATAATAACCACGTTGCAGGAACCCTGGGGTACTGGCGCAATAAGAACTATTTGTGGCCCAATACGTTGTCTCTTACTCTTAACTCATTCTTCCCCAGGTCTCAAAACTGCGGATTTTTCGATGCCTTCAGCTCCCCTTATAGGATCTTTGCACCTTCCCTGAAGTACCAGAGCCACTTCCTTTTTATACAACCTGGTTTTCCCTCCCAATCACTTATTGTGGGGGGGGTGGTGTTGGTGTAGTGGCGTTGCTGCTGAGCTAGTAATCAAGACACCCAGGGTAATGTTTTGAGGAGTCTCTGGTTTGAATCCACCAGGACAGATGGTGAAATAAAAATCTGGAGTTAAAATTCTAGTCAGATCAACGGGGAGAATTTTCTCCCCATCGGTAGGGGGTTGGGCGGGAGCGGGTGTGGAAGTGCGCGTAGGTGATCACCGCCTGCAATTGGCTGGGCGTCGCCATTTTACGTGGGTTGACCAATTAAGGCCCGCCCAGCGTGACGCGCACCCGGAAGCGCTGAGCGCTCCCTGTGTAGGCCGGGGGTGGGGTTGCCCGAGTCGGGGCCTGCGCTCTTTTGCACATGCGCACAAAATGATGCAGAAATCTCCCTGAGGCACAGAGCTGCCTCAGGGATATTTGTTTTGAACCCAAAAGAAATTATTAAAGGAAAAAAAAAATTTTTAAGACATGTCCCCTCGTGTGAAACTGTCACATGAGCGGGGACATGTCTATTAATTTTATTAAAAGTTTTTACAAGACTTTAACAACCTTCATGCGACCTCATCCCGCCCGTGGATGAGGTTTCATGAGAAATGCGAAGGCCGCCTGGACTCTTCGCCTGCCACCCCCCCCTCAACCTTAAGGTTGGACGGGCAGCTCAGTTAATTCTTTCAGTGGTAGTTAACTGGCCTTAATGGGCCTTTGACAGTTCGGCGGGCGCGCAGCTGACTCGGACGTGCACCCGCCGAACTGAAAATCTGAACGACGCGCGGTGAAGTCAGGACGCACGCCACCCGCTCGCTGAGCCAAAGATTCTGCCCCATGAATCGATTGTCATAAAAAACCCATCTGGTTCACTAATGCCCTTTAGGGAAGGAAACCTGCCACCCTTACCTAGTCTGGCCTTCTTGTGACTCCAGACCCACAGCAATGTGGTTGACTCTTAAATGCCTTCTGAAAAAGCCTAGCAAACCACTCGGTTAGCTCACACCACTATCTTCTCAAAGGCAATTTGGGATGGGCATAAATGCTGGCCAAGCCAGTGAGGCCCAAGTCCTGTGAACAAATGAATAATAAGAAAAAATCTCTTCCATCTTGTTGCTGCCCTGCACTATGCCCATTGACCTTTCGCCTAGGTTACCCACTTAGAACAAATACAGAGGTGAAGGGATCCCAAATTCCCCTCAGAAATTCTACAGTCCTCACAAGCGACTCAAGCTCACAGTAACATGAACAGCAGTTGCGAAAGCCTCTCACAGATATTACTGTCAAATGACACGGAGATTCATTTTGTTATTTAACTCAGTGCATTCGTTATTTTATTTTTAGAAATTGTTAATGAATTCATCTGGATTCACATACACATCAATTATTGAACTATATTGAGACAGATGCAGTAAATTTATTTATTGAGAGCAGGTTCTGCCCTGCAACGGCCACACAGGTTTATTGTTGTTGTTTTAAATTTGAAACATTTCAGCTTTCATGCACCTCCTCCCCTAAAGGTGCTGAGAGATAATTCCATGGGCACCAGAAGCCCCTTCAGTGTTTCACTCTAAGTGTCCTTTCTCTGTCAGTAGAGAACATCCCACTCCCACCTCCCAAGCCCAGGATACTGAAGCCAGTTGTAATCGTCTCTGCCACTGCACCAACTGACTCAGGAGACCAGGGATGGGGTGGAGTCTGGGGTCTTCTTGTCTTGTTAGCTCACGGGGTGGGGGGAGGGGTGGGGGGTTTTAGACAGCTGATCTGTTGAATCTTCAGTAGAGATCTTAAATATGTAAACCACAAACATGCAGCAACTTCCTCACAAACAAATCCTGTCGTTTGAACACAAGCTTCAAGAGACATGGTGACTCGAGTCTGATCATCTCATTGTTTCCTGTGAAATGTCTGGAGCAGTTTGAGACTTCAGGAAGAGTCAGAAGATGAAATGTTATTTCTGTTTAACAAATAAAAATGTAGCTGGTGAGATGGGCTTCAGCTGCTTTCCTCTGGTGCTGAAGCTAAATATGGCTGCAAGTCACTCTTGGTCTTTTGCCTTCTACCTTGGTCAGGCTGAAGCTTCAAGAATGGTGTCACTCTGGTTAGACTGGTAACACGATGCTCATGTTCAATGAGAGTACAATGCTGGGATTTGCTGTGGATTCTGACACTGAAATGCAGACTGGTAATTAATCAAGGAGGGCATGGGGGAGAGGCAACAGATCAGAGGGTATTGCAGATCATTGCCTGCTCACTGTTCAGGGTGCACAGATCTTCGATTGCATTTTATACATTACTCCAAATCAGCAAGCAGATAACCTCACAGCTAGTTCTACCATCAAGCTCAGGTATGCAGACATATCCTAGGTCCCAAAGGACATTTTAAATATATTGATTTGTAGAACATTCCTTATAAGAATATATTACACTCCCTTGACAGCTGAAATATACACGTATTTACAAGATGCTCTGCAACGTGTCACCCGAACGTTTATCGAAATATAAATTAAAAAAAAATGCTTTAAAAATGTAACGGAGATAAGTCTGACGTGGCTATGGTTTGACGGGAAACCTCAGGGGTCTATCCGGAAGGCCAGCAGCTTTTCCGAGTGCATGTTGTTCAAAGTGCGGAGGTCTGGCAGTTTCAAGAGCAGTTTGGTGAAGCGAGAGGCCTCGTTGGGATAATTCTTCATTATCAGCGCTCTGAGGACCCGGATTAGTGTCTCTTGGAGCTGCTCTACTGAGTTGATGTTCTCGATTCCGGAACGATCTGAAAGCAGAAGGAGAATCGGGGGATGGTAAAGTCGAAGCAAACAGCATTTTAAAGCCGTCGGTTTGAAAAACGATTGGTGAACGGGTGAGTTCACTCTGCACCCCCCAAACTGACGGAAAACTCTCTTTTTCTAAAAAAAAACAGTCTCCTTCCCCTCCCGAGACTGGGTGAGGAAGTGGAACCGAGCAATTCAATCCTGTCCTCACCAGAGAACTGACGGTTATTCAGAAAAATAACACAATGGCCGGAATTTTCCAGCCCCCGCTGTTTGGGTGGGGGGTTGGGGGGGTTCCCTCCGCAGTGAGGCCGGCGAGCCATTGAAACCTCCGTTCACGTCAGCGGGACCAGAAGATTCCGCCCGCCAGTGTGAGCCGCTGGAAAATTCTGGCCACCGAGACGAATTTTCAAGTTCCGCCAGTATTCCGACACCACTCCCGGCACTGGCCAGATTCATCAGGGCAGAGAGATGGCAGCATCAATTCAGGTGGCTGAGGAGAGGGTTGAGATTTTCATGGGGTTGCAGAGACTCACACGCAACCCAGAGCAGACCTGGCCTGGGGGGGGGGCGGTGGGAGTGCGAGGCTGGTACCCGGCGGGGAGTCAATCATGGTCACCTCACAGACCCATGGAAGGGTGAATGGTTCAGAGAGGGTCTCCGCCATTGCCAAAAAAAGTGCCCCTGGCCTGGTGGAGGTGGGGGGGTGGGGTAGTAGGCAGGAAGGAATCGGGCAATGCAGGGGGAAGCCTTCACCCTCCTGGCATGGCAGGGCCAGAAGTTCAAGGGGCAAGGTTGCCATGGACAACTGGGCTGCCAGCTGACTTCAAGGCAGGCAGCCAGGCCTCTGGCGTTGCTGAGGTACTATTCACATCAGGGGCTCCGCAACCTCTCACTCTGCAGGGCGAGTATTCAAACCACAGCCACAGCAATGGCTGCTGAATTGAGTTTAAATTAGGCCTGCACTCTAGTTGACCCACTTCCACTCCCATCTCCGCAGCCATTAACTAACCACCAAACCCAGCTCCATATCAATTAACTGGTTGCCCCTGTGAAACTGGGGCTTCATTTTTGCTTCCCCACCCCCACCTCGTTGGGGTGGGTGCTGAGGGAGAGTGGGAGGAGGGGTTCGGGAGAATGCATCCCAATAAATTCTGGTAATTAGTCAATATACTGTGTGTTAGGACCAGCTGACAGGAACATGGGGCTGCTGATCTTCGCGGCAAAGTGAGCAAGTTATGGAGTGTTAAACCTGCTAACAACAGTCATGTTTTCTACATTTTACGGGTTCAGCTGTACACCAGACATCAGGGAATTTTCCCATCAAGTTGTTGTTCCCAGACATGCTGGCAAAGTTACTGCTGGCACGGAACTAGGTGGCAAAACATCAGTACAGGGCTTGTCTGCAGGCCCAAGGGGGTTAAGCACACCCACGCTGTACAATATTTGACATTTAGTCTGTATAGGTCTCAGCTGGGGCACCAAGGGAGCCATTATAATTGACTTCAGGGCCCATGCTGCAAGTGGCACAAAATCAGCCAAGATTCACGATTGGCTACTTTCGTCCTTGGGACGAGAACCTCAACCCGCCGCTCGTGTGCCTGGCCCCAATCCTTACCTGCAGACACAAGTACAACAGCGGTGAACAGACCCAGCTCTTCCTCACTGAGGTGCAAGGAGCTCAGTTTCTCACTGAAGTCAAACATGGAGTTGAGCAGGTCTCCCATCCTCATGCCCCGCAGCTCTTCAATGGAGTACGTGGTGCCACTGATAAAAGTGACGGTCTGCTCCTTCATGTTGAACAGCGATGCAAACCTCACCATCAGGACCTGCCAAACAAACAGGTCAAAGTGGTCATACATAAATGCTTTTCGGAAGTGGGGTTTTCCTGCAGGAGATGTGCACTGCAAATATACAAATACACACTGCTCTTGGTGAAAAAACACAAACTGTCTTCCCGATGATTCAGCATGTCAGCAAGTTATTTTGTGTATGAGAAATTGCGCCTGACTCTTTTACATCAAAATGTGTTCTTAGTTAACATTTATTTTGTTCCTTGCTTTAACTATTTTGTCATCAATCTCTTATGTCTCAACATCCATTGTTTCCCATTGTTGAGTGTGGGTAGGAGGCAACACCCAGGTTTTCACTTGCTCCTTTACCCTCCTTCCCCATGGGAATCTTCCTTGGCTGCTTCCTGGAAACTCACCAAGTGAGGACTGGTGGTCAGGGTCCTGTGCCCTGCAGCCTGTGTATTAACACAAGAGATGGGAGCAGAAGTAGACCATATGGTCCATCGAGCCTGCTCTGCCATTCAATACAATCATGGCTGACCTTGGGCTTCACTCCATTTTGCCACCTGCTCCCCATATCCCTCGATTCCTTGAGACACCAAAAATCTATCTCAGCCTTAAATGTAGTCAATGATGAAGCATCCACATTAGAGAATTCCAAAGATTCACAACTCCGAGTGCAGTAACTTCTGCTCGTCTCAATCCTAAATCTTCTTCTGAGACTGTGCCCCCGTGTTCTAGATTCCCCAACTTGTAGCAACAATCTCTCAGTGTCTACCCTATCAAGCCCCTTCGGAACCTTGCATGTTTCAATAACCTCACCTCTCACTCTTCTAAACTCCAGAGAACATAGGCCCAACTTAATAAGCTGGGGCACCAGGCCACACATGGACTGAGTTGTCATAGCAACACTTCTTTGTAGCAGTTACAACGCAGGCCCCAGTGACATCCAATTCAGCACCCAAGCCCTGGCAGTACAGTATACCAACATCTCATTGACACTGTGCAAGCCCGATACAAGGATAGGCAATTCAGAATAGAGATTCAGAATGATTCCGAACCCACAGCGGTTTGGACGGTCATTCTACCCAAAAGAACAGATTAAATTAAAATTCCAACTCAAATGCTGAATGGACTCAAAAACTGACCCTGCTAAATTTCTGCTATTCAATTTACTCCACCCGAGAGTACAGACACTTAATCATGTAATAGGTTGAGTAAGTTAATTAATTTTTGTTATCCCAGGTTTATAAATGAACTTTTGCTCCGGTTTTGGAATTAACCTAACTTCTGGTATTGAACTTTTCACAATTATGAATTGCATTTGCCTTTAATCCCGTGACTTACCTCAAAAGTTCCAGCTTTCAGCAGAATGACCTGGTCGTGCTGGGACAGGTCCTTGAAACCTGGAATAAGTTTTGCAAACTCGACTACTTCTTTGACAGCCGGTGTGAAACTCAAGGAAAAATCCTCCCAGATCTGTTGTACTGATCGATTGCCTTCTACATGTGGCCGTATGTTCATTGGGCAGGCCTGCAGAGAGAGAGGGAGAAACAAACGTGACATTTAATTAATCTCTTTCTTTTTCGATCACATGGGCTCATTTCTTTGAATGCTCGCTCAACCTATGATGGCCAGACATTGACCAACAAACAGCAACACTGCTGTCTAGCTAAGAGAAGTTTACAACAAAGTGAGCAGGACCGTGAGCGTTGTGTTTCTCAGTGCTGGGATACTCTTCCTCCAAGCTGTTTGCCTATTAGTTGGCTAGTTGACAGCACAAAGCTACTGGGAGTATTGGTCACCAATGGGGATCTGCTTGGAGCGTTCAGAAAAGTGAAGCAAGCCCTGTGAGTGCTCTACCACTGATCTGATGCAGACACCCTCCAGGGGCAAGTTAGTTCATTCAAGAATGATTAGTAAAATGGAGGTTGTTCTCTGTAGCACCCCTTGCAGTTCCTGCAAGGATTCTTCTTTCACTAGATAGCATAGAGAAAGAGCACATTCCAGAAGATTTAAATAACAGAGGAATGACATTCAAACATCCTTGCAATTTACTTTACCTTTTAATGTCAATGTTTATATTATTATGCTAAAATCTCTTATTTAAAAGCTCCTTTTTTCTCCCAAACCACCTTTTTGCTTCAGAAAATCGATATGCTACCTGACAAGTGTTCATCAGAATTTAAGAGGGCAATTGCTGAGACATACTGTATCCAATCATTTGTAACAAAAGCACCGAGTTACCATTTATAAAGACTTTGTATTTTCCTTACTGGGCCGATAAGAATAAAGTGAAACTGTGTGAATAAGCTAAAAATTATATTAAAATAATTATAGAATAAATTGAAATTATTTTACAGGAAATAATTTAAAGAGGGGGTGATTGCAGAGGAAGAAATAAGATGTAATATCAAAACAAGGCTTCACAAAATGGATGTGAAGTCCTCTCCTGACAACATCAGGCTCCTTCGTAAACTCATTATACAGTATAAACATAATTGTTTAGGTTTTTTTTAAGCAGAATAGGATTTCAGTCCTTTAAGAGGGTCTATACTGTAGGAAAGATAACTGAAGGAGACAATATCAAATGGTTCATTAGAAAAATAGATGCATTTTGATGAAGGATTAATGGATATGGCGCAAATGTAAATCGGGAAGTAGATAACATCAATCTATGAAAGAAGGGTGGGCTTGTGGGATTATTTATTTTTGAAACTCCATAAGAACTTTCAAGACCAGCTTTATAGAAGTATTCCTGTTTATATTATTGTTGTTAAACCAAACATCCCCAAGATTTATGAAGAATGTTTTGTTTTAGTATACATGATGAGGTCTCCATGGAGATCTCAAGTTTGCATTGGATGCAAGTAGTTTGTTTATTAATATTTCATTGACAAACCATTTATTATCTACAAACATATTTAATGGGGCTTCTGCTCAGAGAAATCTGTTCAAATACCCACCATGTTTCACAAAATCACACATAAGTTGGGCAATATCATACCAGAATGACGCTGCTTGTTCCTTTCCATGGGCAGGTCCTCCCATTGTCAGTCTCTATCTCGCCATTGGCACTGTACGAGTTCCTAGTGTGTAATTTGTGTCCATTGGTCTGATTTTGGTAGTGTCCACTGATGTGTCCATTAGTGTGTCCGTTTGAGAAGGAAGGTGGATAACACATGTTCTTCAGTCCACTGTTATTGGTTTTGTGGAAGATGTTGTTCTCCTGATGATAGATGGTGTTCATTCCATTGATGTGGTACCCATTCAGGCAGCAGTTGGCATTGTGGTTCATCAACTCGATGTTGTGTCGGCAGGCTGCAGTCGTTTGCTTTAACTTGTCATGGGCATAGGTAAAGGTCTCTTTGTGTGCCCTGGAAATGGAGTAGATGACTTCTTCCATGGAGGCTTCAGTGCTGGGACAGTATAACTGCTGTGAGCTGTGTTGCTGCTGGGGATGGAGGCTGGGGGAAGATCGCTCCTGCTGTGGTGGTTGAACAGGAGCAGCCAGAGGAGGCTGGTGTTGCCAGTTTTGCTGCTGGGGCTGGATTTCATTCTGTAGCTCTCCATTCAGCTGGTTGTTCACCATATTATTCATGGCACTTTGCATTTCCGCCAACATTCGCTGCTTCTCTCGCTTTGGAATGCGCCCAAAACGCACCGCTATAAGAAAAAGGTAACACGTTACCCTTAATTCAACTTGTTCAAAACACATGGCAGATTTAAGCCATCCCAACACCACACAACACACAGATATTCATCCAGTCTATTAGATGGGACATAAGATAGAATCGAGCGGTGAACTGCACTGCCTGAAAGAAGTCAATAAGAATAATTGCTATCAGCTTTGCTTGAGACCATCATAGGGTATATGTAGGAGCATGTGCTTCTCAACTTGGAGGCAATAAGCGCAGGTAAGCAATTGTAATGGAAAGGCAATCATACTATTAAAAAATTATATTTGCAAATTAAATGTTTGGCTACTCTCGTCAAGGTATTGCTTTCTCACCACTCATCCTTCAGCTCCATTAAATGGGAAACAGGAGGAAGAAAAAAAGACTCACCATCTCTGGACATGCCGACAGCAAGACACTTCTTAAAGCGGCATTGCTGACAACGATTCCTGTTGATTCGCATGATGGTGCAGTTCTCGTTCTTGAGGCACTTCTTGTACTGGATATTCTGCTGAATGCTCCTCCTGAAGAAGCCCTGCAACGAGGAAAAATACTGTGTGAGACAGCATCAACAAAGGTGACACATTTATCTGACTAGGCAACAAATACAGACGCTACTTTTAGTAAGAAACCTTGGTGAAGGGCCAATGCCCAAATTGCAGGACGCCAACAAGGTTTGCAAGAGCAAGGGGGAAGATCCAAGAAGCTCTGGTTAAGTGGCAGCACGCCTGGATTTTAAAGACAATGAAAGCATCACAGCAGTCACTAGACTAGAGGGTCAGACTAATGGTCTTGGGTCATGGGTTCATGTCTCACCACAACAATTGATAGAATCTGAATTCAATTAATAAATCTGGAATGTAAAGCTAGTCTCAGTAATGGTGACCATGACAACCGTCATCAACTGTTGTAAATAGCTACCTGGTTCACTAACACCTACATCCCATGCAAAAAAAAAAACAGGCTATTCACTTGTATCCCGTTCCCCTATCACCTCTATGCTTGCTGACCTACATTGACTCTCGGTCAAACAACGTCTTGATTTTAAAATTCAAATCCTTCCATGATCTCAACCCTCCCTATCTCTGTAACTGCCTAAATCCTCACAACCTTCTGAAATATATGCACTCCTCTAATTCTGGCACCTGAGCATCCCCAGTTTTGATTGCTCTATTACTGGTGACCATGCCTTCAGCTGTCTAGGGCTAGTGTCCTCTAAGACACTCCTAAAAACCTTACCCCTTTGACCAAGCTTTTGGCCATTTTACCTAATAATCCTTATGTGGCTCAGTGTCTAACTTTGTTTTACAATGCTCCTGTGAAGCACCTAGGAATGTTTTATTATGCTAAAGGTGCCATATAAATACAAGTTGTTGCTGTCACGTGAGGAATCATAAAAGAGTGACCAATCCTGTCCTCGCCTCACTTCTCCACGTGAATACTTTTCAGTAGTGTTCTGTGGATCACGAGTAGGAATGGGAACTCTGGCAACTTCACTCTTTCTTTGTCTGAGGGACCATGAAACCAATAGCAATGTCCTGCCCCAGCTGAGGTCAAATTAAAGCTATAAATTTATTTGAATGGCAGAGTAATGTCTCACACAGTACCTTTGCTAACTAAGCCATTAGAAAACATATTGTGTTCATGTGTATCCACAGGCCCGTGTCTGTGCATATGCATGCATTTACATTAGTTGCACGTGTGGATGTATATCGGTATGGTCTTCTCCTGTACAAATGGGTGTAACTTACCTTGCAACCTTCACAGGCATGCACTCCATAGTGGAAACCAGAGGCTACATCCCCACACACTTTACACAGCAGAATCATTCCACTGATTTCTAGATGAAGGGGGACAAATAGAACTGATGAGAGATTTCATCAAAATGTAAACAGCTTATTATATATTCATCTTTAGAGAACTGTCAATTGCCAATGTCTTTAGTATCGGCTTTAAGCAGCGTCAATAAGCGAACATGGGCCTGCAATGAAGATGTGACTTCACTGCCCTGGCACAATATGGAACTTGGCCAGATGGGCCAAGAGTGAGGGGCCAGGTTTGAGTCCTTGGTCTGTGTTGTTAACTGATCTGGTGGACTGGCTGTAGGGTTATTACAATTGGTCACAATGACTCCTAGATTAAGGAAACCAGCATTTTCTTTTCCTGATCGCTACCCAGTGACCTCTACTGGAAAATGCATGAGCAGGACGCAGTTCCCACCCCTCCACGATCAACTGGCTAGCCAAACCTTGCATTCTAGGCTTATATACTTAAGAAAAAAATCTTGGGTAAGGTGCAGAATGAGACCAGCAACATTGGAAGAGTGCCCAGCATAGATCAGCTGGTGAGATGGGAATGTAATTGAGGGTAAGAAAGAGAAGATTTCCCTGGTAAATAATCAGCCATTCTACCTTTCAGCCCAAAAATCACCCTCAGATAATGGAAATGAATTAATATTGATTCAAGAAACGGTCATTAATACTGGCTGCTTCAGCTTCAGTTAACTTAATAACATAATAAGTTATGCATATTAATTTGTCTCTCCTGATAGGGAGATGGGCTTCCAAACTAAATTACTCGCCCTAAAGATGTTTGGAAGATAATTTTCCAAATTGTCAAGAGTTGGAAATCCAACACCATCATCAAGTCTCCCAGCTGACCCTTGGGATCCTGTCTAGAGTGAATCATTCTGGATAGATCCCATTGTGTTAAACAAGGATCAGCACGCTCTATCCCTGCCCTAGGCGTTCCTTTCCACTTGGAAGACACAAGATGGTGGATCTCCAACAAGTCATCTCCTGACCCTGGACATATTTTGGAAATTCTTCTCTGAGACTAGAGAAATTTAGAAATTTTTGCTTTCCAAAGAATATTTTAAAATTCTATTTCAGAAGATGTATTGGGAGAGGCCAAGTGTTCATGATGAAGTAATTCAGCTTTCAGTTCCTCTCCTTGATAAACCTGAGTTTATTTTTAAACAATTTGCATTATAAACCAAACAATAGCTTGCAATTGTACTACACCCTTCATGACAAAAGATTATCTCAGAGCACTTTATCAGACTGAGAAGTGGAGCTCGTGCAGCAGACAGGACAGATAAAAGGGAAACTGAAAGCACAACTCAAGAGGTAGGCTTCTTTTGGAGATAAGGGTTTGGGAGAACTTTAAAAAGCATTTGGGCCTCCAAAATATATTATTCCTTAATTATTGTCTGGTCAAATTAAGGGTTACTTTTTATTGAGGGAAAAGGAGGGGCCATTCCACTCAATTATGCCAAACAGAAGGAAGAAAAAGACACTGGGATTACTTACTGGTGATTCCAGAGCTACTCTTTGTGGTGGAAATGGCGTTTCCATCATCTGTGGAAAGCTTCAGGTTGCTGAAGGGCCCAGTGGTTGGACAATCCTCTCCGGATCCTGATGAGTTACTTCTGTAGTGTTTGCCATCCTGGGAGCCAGAGCTGTTGGGTGACGGTGGTAAAGGGGAACATGACTGGGACACAGACTGGAAACTACTATTGGAGTTATCACTGTACAGCAGTACTGGACTCGAAGAGGTACTGTTTGGTCCAATATAGGTGATCACTCCACCTGTAACAGGGGGATAGGAAGATAAAAATGCAGTAGAGTTCATAGAGTTAAGAACTTTTAAAACACAACAGTACTTCCACGATGGCTCAACTCTAAAAGGTTAGAGAAAAAAAAATCTGCCATATTTCATACGCTGGCCATCAAATGAGGATGGTATCAGGCTCATCTGTGATGCCTCCGCTGACTGAATAGCCTTCTACCACACAGGGTAAAGGCTCACACGAGTTTACACTTAGTGCTCCTGTAGTTTGGTTCACAAGAATCCATATTAACCATGCTTACACTGTTAAAGCTGCCTCCCTTAACACCATTAAAGTATCTTTGCGGGTCTATGAAACTGGCTGTATAAGGGCGGAGAGCCAGCGAACAGATGCTAATGTTCCAGGACCTGAACTTCAGAAGCACTAAAAAACATTAAAGCACCAAATCACAGCCAATGTGGGCAAGAGATCACAAAATTCCCCATGCCTGGGGAACTATACCCCACTGAAGAGTCAACACCCCCAGGGGAAGGGAGAAGAACAAAAGTAGGCCAAAAGAAAATTGGAAATCACAACAGACTTCCATTCATTGAAGAAAGGGCAGGAACGCTGAAACTTGCCCCCAGGAAAAACAGCACAGAACAAGAATTCACCTGAATACTCCATTCAGTGAATGGGAGTGTATTGGCAATCAAATCATCTGTGGTGTCAAGTTTACAGATTTTGTTTTTAAATCAACCCAACGAAAAAGCACCGAACTGAACTATCAGAATGTCCTTGTTACAGTCATCTCTGTCTATACAGCGTCCTGTTATTATTCTGTCTAAACTGAAGAAAAATAAAATCAGTATTGACTCAGATATACTGCAGATACTGGTAATCTGAAAACAAAAACAGGAAAAGCTGCAATTATTTAACAGGTCAAGTAAAATCTGAGAAACAGATTTCAGTAAATTAACGTTTCAGACCTGACTTGTTAGTCCGCAGGTGCTGCCTAGCCTGCCTGGTGTTTTCTGTTGACTGGTGGGGTTTTAGGCACCCTCCCCCCACTCCCCCACGTACCATTGTAGGATTCTGCTGATCTCTGTCATTATTGCAACATTCCAGCATGAATCACAATATTATCACTCAGGAACCCTGTGACTGAGCTGGAGTTTTATTATGCTTGGCAGTGCCAAGGCTTACATGTTTACAGTTTCACCATTGGGACTGCTGCCAACCATTTGAGGCTCATTTGCCTCAAAACAAAAGTGCAGCAAAACACTTTATAGGACACACCATAAAAGAGGGTTTGGCTGCAAACGTGGGTATCTGAGGTTTGTGCAAAGCTCAATGCATCTGCTGCTAAAAATCTCATCCAATGCCTTTGTTACCTCCAAGATCCAATTATTCCAATGACCTCCGACCTTGCACGCTCCCCAAACCTGAACTTATCCAAACTCTGCTGCCTACATTCCAACTCTCACCAAAACCCCTTCATCCATCATACCTGTGCTCTGTGACCTACATTGGTTCCCTGTCTGGCAACGCCTCAATTTTAAAATTTGCATTGTTGCTTTCATATCCGTTAATAGTCTCACCCCCTTACTACATCCATAACCTCCTCCAGCCCTACATTTTTTGATTCTAGCCGCTTGAACAGCCCCGATTTTCAGCATTGACGACTGTGCCGTAAGCTGCCTAAGCCCTTAAACTCTGGAATTCCCTTCCTAAACCACCTCTCAGTAGCTCTTTCCTCCTTTAAGGCACTCCTTAAAACCTACCTCTATGATTAAGCATTTAGTCATCTGACCTAAAATGTGGCTCGCTGCCAAATTTTGTTTTATAACCATTTTACTACATTTATATTGTGCCTTTAATGTAAGTTGTTGCTTTTATAGGGTTGACTGCTCTGTAGGTGATGGTGCAGTGGTAATGTCACTAGTCTAGTAATCCAAAAAGGCCCAGGCAAATGCTCTGGAGGACATGGGTTCAAATCCCACCATAGCAGTTGGTGGAACTTAAATTCAATTAATAAATCTGGGATTGGAAGCTAGTATTGATGACCACAAAACTGTCAATTGTCATAAAAACCTATTTGGAAGGAAACCTGCCATCCTTACCTGGTCTGGCCTACAATGTGACTCCAGGTTGACTCTTAACTGCCCTTTTGAGATGGCCTGGCAAGCCACTCAATTCAAGGGCAAGTTATGGATGAGTGTATGCCCACATCCTGTGAAAGAATCTTAAAAACTATCTTTTCTTTTTACATGGTCATGTGGTGGTCATCAAAAGAGTTCAGTATTCAGGGACCTTAATAGTAAAAAGAAATGCCTCCTACTGTGTTTTGAGGTGAATGGGGAGATTCACACTGGTATGAACAGATTTGTAGCTTCCCAAATGCCAATATCACAGCTGCATCGCACCTTAAAATGGGTTAAAGTGGCTACAGCTTTGAACCAAGAGCCAGGGTAAATAGATCAGACAATTGGCCACCACCCTGAGTAAAACCCCACCCAAACCACCCTGCACCAGTCAAAAAATGGCCTGTGGAAATCACCATTTTACCTTTGACTAAACCCATTCCAGATTAACTGAATTCAAACCTTTGAGTGCCATATTGTCCAGAGAAATGACTTTGGATAATATCAATCCCATTCCTACTGAGTCAGGGCCATAGCACAAAAGTGTGCATTACACTGATGATCAACAGCACTCAAAGGCTATGAGAACAGCTAGTCAGAGCCATAGTCATAGAGTTATGCAGCACAGAAACAGGTCCTTCAGCCCATCGTGTCCATGCCAGCCATCAAGCACCTATCTATTCTAATCCCATTTTCCAGCACTTGGCCCGTAGCCCTGAATGCCATGGCATTTCAAATGCTCATTAAATAGTTCTTAAATGTTGTGAGGGTTCCTGCCTCTACCACCCCCTCAGGCAGTGCATTCCAGATTCCAACCACCCTCTGGGTGAAAAGATTCTTCATGTTTTCAATAACATTAATGTTATCAGGGACAGTGAGGACAGCTCTTCTGCGTCTGCTGCTACAGGTGCTAATCCTGCGCTGAATTATGGTTCCATGGGTGCAAAGAGCCCTCTGCTACCTTGTCCACATAGTCAAGGGTGAGCTAAAATAGGAATGTCAGTCAGCTATTTGACCACAAGGGGCATCACAGTCATGGCCAATCCCATTTTAAATCAATGTCCACCTATCATTCCTGCCAGCGGGAGTCACTGCATACGAATACTTTTCTTCCTCTGAAGTCAACTGCTCCTCAAAAGCACTCCTGCTGTTGCTTTTACACCTTGTGGTAACCTGTATTTCACCCCACGGGGCAATCCATAATGCAGGAACAGGGTGTTAAACAGTGAAACTATTCGATTCCTGACACTGGTATCTCTCCCTCAGTGGCACAAAATCCACCGAAGTTGAATTACAGAAAAGTAAAGGAAAATGTTTACAAATTGGGGGTGGGGAGATGAGGCTGTGGGAAATCAGGGCACCCAATGTATTGTCACACTTCCTAAGGTTTTGGATCGCCTATTAATAATTAAATGTTATGCACCCACCAAACCTGGTGTGTGTGTGTGTGTGTGTGTGTGTGGGTGGGGTGGAGATGTACAAATCAAATCACACCGTCCAGGGCTCAGGTCCACATGTTTGCAGCAAAACTGCTGTCATCCAAATCCAAATTAGCCCCTGTGTTTATTTCACTTCATTTTACCCCAATCGTCAGCCGGCCGGCCGGGCGCGCTGGAAAGGGAGGGGGGGGGGGGTGGAGAAAGCAAAGCAAACATCAAGACACTGCGCTTCCCAACACCCAGCGAACGAAGGTTATTCCTGAGGCGCGGATATTAATAGCATTTGTGGGGGTTGAGTCACGGGCTGATCCACGTGTTGGCCGCAACTCGCGTGTCCCGGCAACGGGACCACCCCCGCCTCCAGAATGCACGTGTTGGGCGAATGGGAGAGGAGGGGAGGGGAGGGGAGGGGAGGGCAAAAGAGCTGGGTCACCTCCCCCTTTGACAGATGTTGCTAAAACAGCGATCACGTGTACTCTTCCAGGAAATGTACGTGGGTGTGATTTCAAACTGGAGAGAGGGAGAGAGTATCTTACACCCCACACCCACCCTCCCCCCCCCCCCCAAACATCTTTAACTCCCCATCAAGACATCCTTCCCAGAGCAGGAACAAAAACATCCTTTTAGTAGCCAGATTAGGGGATGACTGAGTGTGAGCCCAGAGCAGAGTTAAAGCTCCCTCCCTCCCCTTCCCTTCCCTCTCTTGACCTAGATTCTTTTTTCTTTGACTCCGCTGTTGTTTCAGAAACTGCAGCCCGACAGATCGAGTCACCCCCCCCCCCCCCCGCCCCCCACATAAACACACACAACCGCGGGGCGTAGACACACATTCCAACCAGGGGAAGGCTTGAGCCTCAAACGCCGAGCTGGAAATAACACTGGCAAAGCACATTCCCCGCCTCCTGACCTGGATTGTTGCTGCATCAGAGGCTGTCCTCATCACCCGCCCCCCCGCCCCCTCTCCCCACCTCCCACAGCTAAACACGTTCCCTGACAATGCGGTTAACTATCCAGGCGCCGGGCGCCCCTGAATTAGACTCACAAACATGTTCCTTGTTGTGCTTTAAAATACGTGGGCCGAGGTGCAGTGCGGCGCAATAGGACCATATTCCGGAGCTCCTGCCAGGCTCCGTGCAACACCTCCCACCAGCGCAAGTATCTTTTTTTTTTGTTGTGTATTGTAATGAACACAAAACACAAAGTGATTTTTTTTTTAAAAAAAAATTTAAACATTTGAATAATTAAGATTGAAGTTTTTCTTTTTCTCCACTGGAATTTTGCCTTATTCTTAACCCCGCCCCCCCCCACCACCACCACTACCACCAAAAATAAAGGCTTTTAAAGAAATGACAGTGCCTATTTCTTCAACGAAACTGATCCAAAGCCGAAACTGTTCAAAGTGGCGTTAGGTAGCAGATCAGATAACACCTTTTGCACACCTGGTGACAGCAAGCTGAGACTGGGAGGTCAAGGGGGGTGACGCATTGATTCAATGGAGTCTTGCTTGTTTTCGGAGAGTAAGGAAATATGAATATTGTAAAGTATATGAATATATATTTTTTAAAATTATAAAATATTACCTAACCCAATGAGCTTGGTAATTAAATTCCACTTAAGTCTGATTTTTTTTTTCTAGCAACGAGCAAGCTAATTGAAAATTTGATTTCCATGAATGTCCTGAACTAATTTGTTAAGATCTCTGCAAAGCCGTGGAGAAAATAAGTTTTAATTTACTTGCTGTGTTCCGCAAGTTTAAAAGCGTGTTAATTTAATCAAATTCCACAATGTGAACCCCAAATGCAATGGATTACTTTCTTTGACCTTATTTTTTTTTTCAAGGTATTTAATAGTTTAATGAAAATCCATGCCCTGCTCCCTATGTTCAATACTTCTCAATTGCTGCGCTGGCAGGAGTAAATGGATCACAAACCTCGGGGATACACTCAGAGAGCAATGCATCTTTTCAGAGAGTGAAGCGAACAGATCTGTGTCCCCTTCTCTTTAGTTGGACATTACGTCAGTATCTGGTCAGACTTGTGAGATCTCTCACCATTCTATGTATACTTGTGATTGAATGGGCGGGAAGAGGAGGAGCACATACACAAGGTGCACATGGGCTAGGGAGCAACGTCCATGTGAGTTTCTGCAAAATAACTTGCACCTCACTCAGACTGTGACCTACTTTATGGGACTTGGGAAAATCAACAAGGGAAAAACAGGGCTCCCTACAGTCACATCCCAGTAACACTGGCAGCGAGCTGTCACGGTCCTAAAAACACAGCATCAAATACATAGCACAGTTCAAAATAAGGAAGAAACAGGATCAACCGTGGAGGAAAGACACTGCACTACAATAATATCCCAGTAACACTAACACAGAAACGTCAGTCAAAAGAACACAATTTACTCTGCGATGTATAAAATGTGAAGTCTCTATTAATAGCTGATCCCGCCGGCAAAATACAGTGTAGTTATCTCATAAATAAGTATACAGCCAACTGTTTAAGTAGCAGTTGTAATGCGAAAATTTGGAACAGATAATACTGATGTAGGCCAACACAACTCAACGTTTGTACGCAGATATCGAGGAACTGTAACCATAGAGACCACAGTTTAAATTACAGCAAATTGAAGATATTAATTCTCATCTGACCCAGTCATTTACTTATACGCAATCAGGTTATCTTATCGCGTTATACAGCAAGTCCCAGTTTAAAGGCGTGTTATTAAAACACATATATTACAATTGCCTGTGTCAAAATGGTGCTTTGAAAGGCAATTATTTCCAATAGGTTTACCTCAGTGTTACTTCAGTAGCAAGTCAGGCAGGAGTTAAACGTCTTTGACACACACTTTAAAAGTAATGCTTTGTACCTTTTTTTAAAAAGGGTAGATTTTTCCATACCTGTATTGTTGGAATCCATAACTGTCTTCCTTCAAGATTTTTGTTTCCTCCTACTGACAACAAACTATTTCTAACCGGCTTGCGAACTGCTGGACAATTTGCCAGCAGCGATTTGGTTTGTCTATTTGGCTGCTCGATCTTGCGTGTTGGGAAGGAGTTGTTGAGTTGCTGTTTTGAGCCAGGAGTTTCTGCTTGTCAGTGCAGTTTTTTTTTGCACAGTTCCTGCCGAAGGTGCTGAAATCCTGCTATAAGGGACAATCTCGCAGCCCAGAAGCAGTTAAGACAACCTCACTGGTTGGCTGGCCCTGTCAAATCTTCCCCTGACGGGGCAGGAAGAGGCAACCTCTCCCAAGTCGGTCCTCTGCAGAAATGCAATTTTTTTTAAAAAAACTCTGCCCTGCAGCATGGGAAGAGGGTCCCCTCCAACAGGGCAGCCAAGTGCCGGCTTCTACTGCAACAAATGTGCACTGGCACAACAGGAAGAGTTACTAACAGCGAGAGCCACACTGCGGTGAAGCAGGCCGAACAGCAGATGAGACAAGCTCTCTGATTGGTGGCAGTTATTGTTTCCAATACTTTGATTGAAACCCAAAGATCAGGCAGAGTACAGAGTGCTGTGATTGGCTAATCTTTAGCTTTCATCGAATAGTATGCTCGGTATTGCTGGAGTAAAGGTAAATAAGATTTATTTCTAACCTTAATATGCCCAATCTTTGTAACGTAACTGTTTAGTATATTTTAGCATAAATGTAAGCCCACACTACTTTTTTTCTCCTTAATCAAAACAGCACATATACAATGCGAAAAAAAACTTATTTCTTCTGCTGGTTTTACAGAAACAGTACTGTAAGAAAAATTACATGTGGCATATTTTGAGCAGATTCCTACAGGTATGTTTGAACTCTGAGGGAAAATATCCTAGCTTTTTTTTTTGCTTGAGCCTTTCATATTTACTTAAAATTGTTACTCATATTGATGTACCTAAGGCAACATTTGCAGCACAGCTGCTGCGTTGGTACAAAGCCAATGATGCTAAGGAATGGTGTTGTGAATCTGAAGTCACGGCCCCATTTAACTGGGCGAAGCAGATTGATACCTCTGATGAGGAGGAATTCCTTGTTTCAATCACAAGTTAGTGATAGGAGCTAGATGAACTGATGAGTTAAGAACAATACCCAGGAAATGTATTTTCTTACTAAATTACTTTGGCTCAAGTGTGATCTTCCCTGTAGTGTTTACTGCAACACTGGGGATAATCTTCCCTAAATTATACTCAGAGAGGAAACTCTGTGATGCTGTCTCAATAGGAATATCCATGTTGTATTTTACTCACAGGGAAATTCAAGTCATCTCAGGGCATCACAAAGCACTTTACAGCTAATGAAGTGTAGTCACTGATGCAAGTTTCCACAAACAGCAAAGTGATAAGGCCAAATAATCTGTTTTTATGTTGTTAATTGAGGGGTAAATATTGGCCAAGACACCAGGAACAACCACCCTAGCCCCCTCCCCCACACTTAGAAGTAGTTCCATGGGATCTTTTATACCTGCCCAGGAGAGCAGATGGGCCTCAGTATTATGTCTCAACTAAAAGGAAGCACCTCCAACCATGCACCTTCTCTCAGCACTGCACTGGAATTTTGCATTCAAATAAACTTGCAGAGGATAGAGCAGGGGAATGGGACTGGCTGGATTGCCCTACAGAGAGCCAGCACAGCTCAATGGGCTGAATAGCCTCCTTCTATGTCATAATGACTCTATAACCACCATCTATAATCAACTCTCTGGAATGAATCTTGAGCCATCAAGCTTCTAACTCAGAGGTAAGAGTGTTGTGGCTGTCACAACACCCACCAGTGAAATGCTTGTTGTTGTTTGAGAAATATTGCAATTGTTATATTGTTCCTATTAATATATTGCTATATTGTAATCACATACAACTATCTTTATATTGGCCCACTAGAGCAATAGCTAGCATGTTTCCTTACAGGGAAAATCATGTAATGTTGATATGAAAGAGATCCATTTGTTACTTATACTAAAAGTCATAATGTTTTATCAACAAATTATAGAGCTGCTATTAATTTCAGCAGTGGTCTAATTTATGGCCTTTCTAATATGACGAGAAGTCCAGCTCTCTTGTCCAGCTCAGTCCAATCCATATTTAGGTCAATGATATCAACCAGTGACAGACCCACCCGATGCATTATTCAATTGGAAGTTTTCCTAGCCAGTAGAATTAACGTAGTTAGTCTCAACTGCTTTATCTCTGAACAAAACAACAATACCTTCTCTCAGGGAGGAGACATGCATTTTGACTCATCTTCACACTTCTCTCCCCATCCTAGTGCTTGTGAGCTGAAAGCCTTAGATTAAAAGTGCACTCAGTCACCATTGAAGTCTGAAAGCGAAACTATCCTGCACAGTCTTCAATGGACTGAGTCCTTGGAAGCTGAGTCTGATTTATTGGACCAACCATTGGAAGAACTCCAGGGAAAGAAGAATTCTTTTTCCCCCATTTTAAGAAGAATTGAATATCTCAGAAATGCCAAAGACCTAAGAACCATGGTTCAGCTTCTGTGAACTTGACTGTATATGTGTCGATCTCTGTCCTGCCTGAGTGTCTTTTCAAATGTTAATGGAGAGTTCAAATATTCTGCTTCTCATTCAACAACACTTAAGGGCAGTCTGCCTATATGTCATACATTAACCTGAAGGAATAATATCTCTGAGATTCTCCCACTTATGTCAACTTGACCATTACTATTAATTTATACAATTTGAATATAAAATGTTTAATCCAGTAATTTTAAACTCACTGCAATAATTCGCACATAAGAAAATAATAACGCACACAAGAAAATTTGGACTGAGAAGAGAGCACTCATCTCATTGAACCAGTCCTCTGGCAGTTTGGCGAGGACTCGCAACGTCAACTCTTTTCTTCTCCGCCGATGCTGCCAGACCTGCTGAGTTTTTCCAGGTAATTCTGTTTTTGTTTTTGCTTTGGCAGTTTATGACCTCAGTCATGATCTCCCTTTCCCCCACTCCAGCCAATACACAAGCCCTTGACATTGCAGGATGTATTTTATGTACAGTGATGATTAGAAGTGAACATGAAGATTGGATTCCAACTGCTTTCTGTGAAGTCCAACCCTGCTCTGTCATCTTCCGGAATGTTCTGGAAACTTTCCTATTATTGATTATGATATAAACTGTAAAACACCTGAAGCCATATCCAATCTATCCGCTTGGTTATCAGAACTTGACTTTTCCATGTATTTGATCTTCTGACCAATTATTCCAGTGAAATGTTCATGTTTATGACAGATCTTTTCATCATTATGAAAGCTGAATTCATTAGGATTGTGTTCCTCTTGATAGCTGCTGATCAGCTTATCTACACTGGTGCATTTACATTGTGGTATATGTAAACAGATGTATCATACATTCTGCATTAGCTGGAGGACATTAATGTTCATGGAAGCATCTTAAACAAATCTTGTTATATGCTGTTCAAAAATTGAATGACATATACGACAACAACTTGCATTTATATAATACCTTTAACTTTAAAAAATCCCAGATTGTTTCATAAGAGAGTAACCAGAAAAACATTGACACCAATAAGGAGGTATTAAGAGGGGTGACGAAAAGCTTGGTAGATTTTAAAGAGAGCTTTAAAAGAGGTGGCGAGGCAGAGAAGTTTAGGGAGGGAATTTCCAAGCCTAGGGCCTAGACAATTAAAGGCACAGCTACCAATAGTGAGGTAAATGGAGTGAGGGATAGGTAAGAGGCCAGACATGAAGGAATTCAGAGTTTTTGCAGGGTTGTAGGAATGGAGAAGGCTACAGAGGTAGGACAGGCAAAGAGATGGAGGGATCTGAACACAACAAGAATTTTAAACTTGAGGCATTGGTGGTGGACAGGGAGCCAAAGTAGGTCAGCAAGAAGGGGTGCCTTTGTGCAAGTTAGGCAGAGTTTGGATGAGTTTGCAGATGATGGGAAACCAGCCAGGAGAGCATTGGAATAGTCACATCTGAAGGTATAAAAGTGTAGTCTATGGAGACCAGTGGAGAACAATGATGTTAAGAGTGAGGGGGTGGCACAAGGTGAAGTGATTAAATGAGGGGAAAGTGTCAAAGGAGTAAGGGGACGGACCAAGGTGAAATTTGGTGATAAGGGCCACATTGCCACCAGGTCAGATTGGGTAGGGAAGTTGGTGAAAGATATAGCCAGATAGGGAGGCTTCAGTAAGGAACAAGGTGTTATCATCTATGAGGCAAGTTTCCATCAAGGCATAACATAAGAACATAACATAAGAACATAAGAAATAGGAGCAGGAGTAGGCCATTCAGCCCTTGGATCCCGCTGTGCCATTCAATGAGATCATGGCTGACCTTCCGCTTCAACACCATTTATCTGCACTATCCCCATATCTCTTGATGTTTTTAATGTGTAGAAATGATCTCATTTCAACCATCACAAGGCCATGGCTGGCAAGGGTCTTGTTTCATTAATTCTGGAGGGAAAAACGGAGGGGCTCGTTATTGTCGATCTGTTGGCAGACTCAAAGGCTTCAGCGCTGGGGTTGATGAATAGAATGGTGAGGTTAGCTCCAGTGGGTGTGCTGGATGGGAATTTTGGCAAGAGAGTAGGGTAAGGGTGTTGGAGTTGTTGCATGTAGGAGGCAGTGGAGAGTGTCTTGATGGGCCCTGGAGAGTGGCAAGAGAGGCACAGAGAGAAGCTCTGGATTTATCCAAGCGGGAGTCAAGCCTGGATTGGCAGCAGGAGTGTAAGAAGATAGAGGGATTGTAAAAGGTTGTGGTAGGGATGTGGAGGAGCTAAACACTTAAGAAAGAAAAAAATAAGATGGCATGACTTTTTAAAAAATTATTTATTCATTCATGCTATTTGGGCATCACTGGCAAATCCTCCATTTATTGCTCATCCTTAATTGTCCTTGTGAAGGTGGATGTGAGCCACCTTCTTAATCTGCTTCAGTCTGCGTGGTGGAGATACTCCCACAAAGTTGTTAGGTAAGGAGTCCAGGAGTTTTACCCAACGATGATGAAGAAATGGTGATACATTTTCAAATCGGCACCTGTGACTTGGAGGCAACCTTGAAGATGGCGATGTTCCCACTTGTCTACTGCCCTTTCTGTTCCGGGTAGTAGAGATCGTAGACTTAGAAGGACTTGTAAAGAAGTCTTGGTGAGTTGGTGCAGTGCATCGTGTGGGTAGTACATACTGCAGTCACATTTCATCAGTGGTGGAGGGAATGAATGTTTAAGCCAGTGGATGAGGTGCCAGTCAAGCCGTCTGCTTTATCCTAGATGGTGTAGAGTTTCTTCAGTGTTGTTGGAGTTTAATCATCCAGACTAGTAGAGCTCATTCCATTGAACTCCTGACTTGTGCTTTGTGAAAGGTGGATGGTTTTTGGGGAATGTGGAGGTAAGTCACTCCCTGCAGAGTCATAGAATGGTTAAAGCACAGAAGAAGACCATTCAGTCCATCTTGACCAGGAGCAAATCAACTAGGTCCACTTTGCCGTCTTTTTCCCATAGCCTTGCAAATTTTTTTCCCTTCGGATTATCAAATTCTCTTTTGAAAGCCAGGTTTGAATCTGCCTCCACCACATTTGCAGGCTGTGTATACCAGATCCTATACCACTTGCTGCATATAAACCTTTTTCCTCGCGTCACCTTTTGTTCTTTTGTCATTTATCTTAAATCAGTGTCCTCTGGTTCTCGACTCGCCCACCAGTGGAGACAGTTTCTCTCTATCTACTCTGTCTTGGCCCCTCAAGATTTTGAACACTTCTATCACATCTCCTCTCAACCTTCTCTTCTCTAAGGAGAACAGCCCCCCTTCTCCAATCTATCCACATAACTGAAGTCCCTCATCCCTGGAACCATTCTCATAAATCTTTTCTGCACCCTCTCTCAAGCCTTCACACCTTTCCTAAAGCTTGGCGCACAGAACTGGACACAATACCAGTTGAGGCTGAACCAGTGTTGGTGGGGGATTCAACAATGGTAATGCCATTGAATGTGAAGGAAAGTGGTTATACTCTCTCTTGTTGGATATGATCATTGCCTGAGTAACAAGAATGGAGGAGACTGGAGAGAAGGGCACAAAAAGGGTAAATGGGAAAAGAAAGAAATGGGGAGGTAGAAGAAATGGGCTCAGGTCAGGAGCAGCAGCCAAAAGGCACATATGAATGATCATAGAGGAAGTTCAGGTAAAATAAGGCATGGCAAAGAAAAGGATAGATATGACCTGATGATAAGTGAGAGATTGGAGAGGAGACAGTAAGAGAGCAGCCAAAGTTTGAATTAGAGGGTGCAGTTAGCCTTTAGGAACTTTAGGAAGAATGTAAAGGGTTTAGAGAGGGTACAGAAAAGATTTACGTGAATGTTTCCATTGATGAGGGACTTCAGTTACTTATTGAACAGTTTGGGGCTGTTCTCCTTAGAGAAGAGTGCAGTACACACCAATGGATGCAATGTACCAGTGGAGAGAATGAAAAGAGTCAGCAGCAATGGGAAGGAGGGGAAAGCAGCAGAGCAAAGTTGGGGGATGGTCTGTTGGCAGGAAAATGTTACCGTAAAAACTGAAGGCGGAGCAAAGTCATAGCAGCCAAATCTTCCAGGGTCGTCAGTAGAGTGTATCATTTTGACTAGAGGACTCCAAGAGTCAAAATTAAATTTGAGCATGATTCCAACCATTGAAAAGAGTACATTGAAAATAAGGACAGGCCTTGAGATGAGAGGGGGGCTTTGCACAAGTGACTTTAAATTTGTGTCTTGAACATGTAATGAATGCATTTTAGCCGAACCTATGAAGGTGTGGGGATCTTAAGCAATAGAAGAGCAAACCAATTTCAATTCTGTTTAAGTGAATGGGTTTTAAATGCAGGCCTAAGATTGGGGTAGAATGAACAAAGTATGGCAAAGGTTAGAGAGCGAAGGAGGGTAGTTCATTAAGGAATTGCCAGCCTGGGACCCCTCTTTGAAAAACCCATATCAATGTTATAATCCTTTCTAACATTTCCTTCCAGATCTCTCCATGATTACTGATTGAGCATATGTAAGCTTACATTAATACAAGTGATATTTCACAATCAATGTAGCATTTGGTAATTTCATCCAGCTTTCATTCCTCTAGAACTTATTTCTAGCAATGATTTTTGCATTTAACTCCATGGTTTGGTTGTAATACCTTGCCTGCAAAATCCCAATTCTGTACTTGCTGGAATAATTTTTATAGACCATGAAATTTAAAGAGTTAAATTCAAAACAAATACTTCACTCCCTTGTGGAGCTTCTCTCGTTCAACCCATTTCCAAAGAACTTCAGAATCTATTTACCACCAGTCTAACAAGTACAATTTTATGGACTCTGCTCTCAAATACAAAGCTCTTGTTTACATTTATCAGATGTATTTTTATTTCCAGTAATCTGTGTTGGATCATTACCATATAATTTATATGTCTCAATAAAGAACTTGATAAAAACAGTCCCTGAGTTTGTTATTTATGTTGAAATGCTGTCTAGATAATATCACATTTCTTCCCTTGCCACTTTCACCCCTCCCCGCCGAAGGTGTGGGCTCCATATTAGGTTATGCTTCCACAGGGTGGCAGGCAGCCAGTGATACATCCAAATGGCTATAATTCATGTGATAGGCATGAGAGGGGGTGTTGGTAGCATATTTACATTGCAGAGTCTTTCAATGAAAGCAACACTCAGTCTGTACAATATCCCTAAAACTACAAGTATATAAAAAGAGAGGTTGTTTGCACATTATTCCACAGATTTACTTTGATAACGCCTTCAAAGCGCTAGCACAGACATTATGGGTGACCAGCCTCCTTCTGTGTTGCACCATTCCCTGATTCTAATTTCTAATGTGTTTCAGCGCCTAGTTTAAGGCACCCAGGGAGTGAAATTGGTCTATGTCAGTGATGTGAAATGGAAGTCAATGAAAGATAAAAACTGGTGCAGTGAAAAATCGGCTGCCTTTTCACTTTGGGACCATTTTGTGCTACTAGAGTAGACCCCAGTCTCATTTCTCTGTGTGTTAAAGATGTGACAGGGCATAGGGTGAGACTAATACAGACATAAGGTGAGAGCTATGAGAGAGATTGTTCTATTGACATCAACAAGTGGCCCATTTAGACCTCAATAAAATGGAGATAGATGGATCTACTCTTAATATGATACAGAACCTCTGCAATTTGTGTCCCCAGTTTACATTACGATGCAGTATTTTGTTTTTCAAGTTGGCCAATGTGTGGGGATCACCTGAAGAAATCTGATGTTGGAGAAAAAATAATCTTTAAACTTTTAAATCACGTAGAAACACTTCACATCTGTGGCACATGCATGTACTGTGCTCACATTGGCGCATGTTTTTCGAAATTTTTTTCTCAATAACTTGATGCCTAATTACTGCTTCTGTTTACCTGCAAAGAGGCTTCACCTGCTTGGCAATCCTGGCACTGTATACAGACAGCAGTCTGAGACTGATATCTGTAGTGCAACAATACTCAAGGTGCAACAGGTCATTGCCAATGCATTTACATGGGGCACAGTGAACAATGAATAAATCACCCTCAGGTTTGCTGCTAGTTTGGATAACCGATTTACACTGGTCTTTCCAAATCAATTATTGTTTCTCCTTTTTGAAAATAGTATTCGAGCTTTGTGACATAGAATTATATTGAATTGAGAAATAGGACACTTGGACCAACCAGTCTGAGTTGATGTTTATCCTCCACAGGAGCATAGCTCTAATCCTATGCACTTGCTCTGTTCCTCTATCCCTTTATCCCTCTTTCCTTGAACCAGTTTTCTAAGCTATTGATGACATCGTTTGAGGCTTTATCACTAATTTTGGCTGTGCATCCCACAGTCTCAAAACCCTCTAGGTAAAAAATGTTTCTCCTGCTTTCTGTCTCAAAACTCTTACGATTCTTCATAATTATTAAAAATTAATAATTAAATATCTTCTCACCTCCAACAACAAGTGCAAGAAGCTCATGGATTTGTTAGTCTCTAAAATTGAGACCATCTGATCCACTGCCTCTAATGTTTGCTTCCCTTCCCCTTCCCAACTGGCTCAAATTTCATCTAGGGTTCCCCCTGCAAGGAGGTCTTGTGCCATAGTGGGTCACTTACCTGAGCCAGAAGCTGCGGGTTCAAGTCCCACTCCAGAATTTGATGGCCAGGGAAGGTGCGTTTATAATATGGCCAAGTAAGTTGAGTATCAACCTGCAAATGCTTCCAACACATGCCAATGGCAGTCGGTAAGAGTGGGAGAGATTCCTGGTCAGATTCCTATGATGGAAAGGAAAGAAATTGGAGCCTCTACCATCACTATCCATAGCTCAGGACTACAACATGCGTGTAAGAGTGCATGTTGCCATAGCAACTTGGACTCGTTGGCTGGACAGCTGGTGTGGACCAGATTGGCACCAACAGCATGGATTTGATGCCTGTTCTGTCTGGGATTTGGGTCCTGCCTCCTTGCCGTACCACAAGTGGAGGTTGTAGCACTGTGGGTCAGACCTTCCTTCGGGCAAAAAGCTTAAGAAGTTCCCACTACCTATCCCTGAATTTACAAATTTCTCTAGTTTTTCTCCTATCTCCCCTGATGCCCTGTCTGAGTTCAGCTTGTTCCTAAGACCTACCTCCTGTTCTCTCAGCCCTGTTCCCACTAAATAACTGACCACCCGTGTGGTTCTGGCTCCCATGTAAGTTGATATTGTTAATGGTTCTCTCTCCCTAGATATTTCTCTCCTTCAAATCTGCCATCGTCACCCCTTGTCTCAAAAAAGATCCCTTGACCCCTCATGGAAATGAGTGCCCTCATCTCCAACCTCCCTTCCCTCTCCAAGTCCTTGAACGTTTTGTCCTGAATGCCTACGCAAACTGTGCCTATCTTTCCCAGAACTCCATATTTGGGTCTCTCCAAACAGGTCTCCACCCTGCCACAGTATCAAAACAGCTCTTATCAAAATCACAAATTACATTCTCTGTGACTGTGACCTAGGTAAGCTATCCCTCCTCATCCTCCTCGACCTGTCTGCAGCCTTTGAAATGATTGACCACACCATCCTACACTGTCTCTAAACTGTTAAACTGCAGAAATTTCCTCCAACTAAATATTGGGAAGATTGAAACCATTGACCTCAGGCCACACTACAAACTCCATTCCCTAGCCACCAACTCCATCCCTCTTCCCGGGCAACTAGCTGATGCTGAATCACATTGTTCATAACCTTAGTGTCATATTTCACCCATCTCTATAGCATCACACTGTCCCTGCCTCAGCTGATCTGCTGAAACTCACTTCCATGTTTTTTGTTACCTTGAAAGTTAACTGTCCCAATTCACACCTGATGGGCACCCCACATTCTACCCTCTGTAAACTTGAGGTCATCCAAAACTCTGCTGCCCATGTTCTAACTCACTGATCCACATTGACTGTTGGTTAAGCAACAACTTGATTTTAAAATTTTCGCCCTAATTTTTAAATCCCTCCATAGCTTTGCCCCTCATTATCTCTGCAATGTCCTCCAGTCCAACAGCGCTCTGAGTTATCTGTGCTCCTTCAATTAAGGCCTCTTGAGCATTCCCGATTTCATTCACTCCATCATTGGTAGCCATGCCTTCAGCTGCCAAAGCCCCATGTTTTGGAATTCTCTCCATTAACGACCCACCTCTTTTCTCCTTTTAGACATTCCGTAAAGCCTACCTCTCTGACCAAGCTTTTGGTCATCTCTCTTAATATTTTCTCTTGTGTCAAGTTTTGTTTGGTAACATTCCCGTGAAGCACCTTGGGACATTTTACTATGTAAACGGTGCTATATAAATGCAGGTTGTTGTTTTATATATATTTTATTTATATTTTATATCTTTATACATATTACATACTATAGATACATTATATATATTTATTTTATTACACATATATATTAATTTATATTTATATACATTTCATATATATATTTTATATATATGCCCCAACCACTGGACACAGTATATTTCTATCTACTGTGTTCGATCTCTTCATAATTTCAACCACCTCCATCAAATCAGCCCCTAAGCACATCTGTTCTAACTAAGACCCAATTTTATGGTGAGAGAGATTCCCTGCAATAGGAAAGGAGAGTTTGGAATAGAAACTGCTGAGGTCCATAGCCAGGGTCCAGCGTCTGCGGTTCAGGTTTGAAACCCTTGGCTGCTGGGGGTTTTGCACTGAAGTCTGATGGGGGTCTCGGGGCGCTAACTCTGTTTGGATGTATTCCCAGAGGTTTCATCATTTGATCTCCATCTCCCACTGACCCCCCTCTGGTCTACCAACATGCCCACCCCTACAGCCTTCCCATGACCAACAGCAACTTAGATTTATCCAGTGCCTTTAAATTAATGGAACATCCCAAGGTGTTTCAAAGGAGCATTATAAGACAAAATGTGACACTGAGCCACATAAGGAGATGTTAGTCAGTTGACCAACATCTTTGTCAAAGAAGTAAGTTTTAAGTGGTGTCTTAAAGGAGGGAAGTGAAGAAGAGAGGCAGGGAGATGTGGGGTGGGTATTCTCGAGCTTGAGGCCCAGGCAAGTGAAGGCATAGCCACCAGTTGTGGAGCAATGGAAATTGGGGAATGCTCAAGAGACCAGAATTGGAGGAACGCAGAGACCTTGGAGGGTTGTAGGGCTTGAGGTGATTACAGAGATAGGGAAGTTGAGGCCATGGAGGGATTTGAAAACAAGAAAGAGAATCTTAAAATCAAGATGTTGCTTGACCGGGAGCCAATGTAGGTCAGTGAGCACAGGGGGTGATAGGGGAATGGGAATTGCTGTGAGCTAAAACATGGGCAGCAGAGATTTGGATGACCTCAAGTTTATCGAGGGTCGGATGTGGGAGATCAACCAGGAGGGTATTGGAATACTTGAGTCTAGAGGAAACAAAGGTATGAATGAGGTTTTCAGCAGCAGATGAGCTGAGACTGGGCCAAGTCAGGCGATGTTATGGAGGCGGAAATAGTACTGGGACAAATATGAGGTCCGAAGCTCATCTTGGGATCAAATGTGACACCAAACGAACCTGCTTAATCTCAGGCTGTTGCCAGGGAGAGGGATGGAATTGGTAGCTAGGGAATGGAGTTTGGAGTGGAAACTGAAAACAATGGCTTCAGTCTTCCCAATGTTTAGTTGGAGGAGATCCAGAATTGGACGTTGGATAAACAGTCTGATAATTTAGCAACTGTGGAGGAGTCGAGAGAGGTGATGATAGGGTGGAGCTGGGTGTCATCAGCGTATATGTGAAAACTAATGCTCTGCCCTAGGATGATGTCACTGAGGGCATCATGTAGATGAGAAAGAGGGGGCCAAGGATCGATCCAAATGGATAATTCCCACCTTCAATCAAACAGCCCTTTTTTTCTTGAATCCAATAATTTTTGTAGCCAATAAGAAAAAGTGTTCAACAAATATAAAAAAAAGCACACCATTTTTAAATGCTATGTGGTTTTTCCCCAGGATTGTTCTTAGCAGAGTACGCCTAGGAAATTGATCTTCAATTCCTGGAGACTCCAGTCCAATCCTGGCAACTCTAGAGTCAGGTAGCTCATCTAACTTTGTGTCCATACTCCCAACTTTGGCACTGCAGAACACACACAGGCAAAACAGTGCGGATGCCGGAAATCTTGAAACAGAAAACGCTGGAAATACCCAGCGTGTTGGGCAGAATCTGTGGAGAGTGAAACAGATAACCTTTCAGGTGCATGACCTTTTATCTTCATGAGAACCAATTCTGATGAAGCGCCAGCCTGAAACATTGTTCCCTGTTTAGCATTGTAGAATCTCCAATTGCTGGTATAATAAAGTTGGTATGTAAGTACACCCTGTTTCGCAATGTTTCACAAAGATGTAGGATTCAGAGGCAAGGACATTTCACTTTCTTTTTCGGGGCTGGATCTTTTTTGAGCTAAAATGGGGAAATGAAAAGGATTGTATATGGATGCAACATCGCACTTAATTCTTTTTTTGGATGCAGGTGGTTAAAAACATTTATTAGTTGCAGTTCGGATCATGTGGAGAGGCTGATTGTGTTCCGAGTATCAAACCAGATTAAAAATAATGGACTGCGCTACAGGCAGCTCCCTGTATACTTTGCAAAACGAGGCAGTGTTGATTTCCGCTTTAACCAAAAAAAAGGGACTCGTGTGTATGTCCCCGTGACTCCAGACTGGCACCGCAGCCCCTGGGGTCTGCATGTGTCTGAGGTTGCATAAAAGCAAGGGGACAGAAAAAGCCCTATGTCACACTGTGGCTGCACATGCCGCTTGCTTCGGAAAGAGAGAGAGAGAGAAAAAAAACAACAGTTCCAAAAAAAAAGTTACAATTGGAGATATGCAATGCGGTTAAAACGCGATGTTTTAAAAATATATCAAATGCGAGCCTGACTGTGTAAAGGCAGATTGATGCCAGAGACGTTTATAAATCTGATGGCACATGTAAAATTTAAACCCATCACTGTGTTCGGAGTGTGTGGGGTGGGGAGGGGTTATAATCACGTTGCAATGCAGAATATAAGCGTGTGGGCTTGTTAGAAAGAGGCTGATTTAAATGTAGGTCATGCTGCCAGATCCCTGCTCCTGCTAACCTACTGTTCGCGTGACTTGCATAAAAAGTCTCGTCAACACCAGCATCGGGGCTGATACTAAAAGCAGTTCCAGGCGCTAAAAGCAGGTTTCACTTCCACAGCGAAAAAAAAAACCCTCCTCCCCCCCCCCCCCCCCCCGCCCCAACCCCGCACTGGGGAAAGAAATATTTTGCAGCATTCTTCGGCAGCCTGTCCTTCTTTTGTTTCTTTTAAAAACAAAAAAGGGGGGGTCTTGTCAGGAATGCGGGAGGGGGTCAGCGTTAATAAATTCAGTGGGTTCGTCTGTGGCTCTTTTCGCCAATGCCCATAAATAACCCGTGTGGCGTTTTGGTCATTTACGTGGGTTTCCTGAAAGAATTTCAACTCTGTCCTCGATAGCAGTGGCTTATTAATAATAATAATAATAACGCCACTCGACCATCTGACATCGGCAAACAAGGGCCTTTTAAGGAAACCGTGTGTGTGTGTGTGTGAGAGCAGTGATTGCTCACCACCCACCACACTTGCCCCCTCCTCCTTTTGAGGCATTTTTCAGAGGCACAGATAGAGATCGCTGCTCACACGTGGCCCCTGCATGTGAGGTGACAGCTCCTTATGTGCCAGTTTTCCCAACAAGTAATGACAGCAGACTGGTGCAAGACGTGGGCGCTTCCATAATAAAGAGGGCAGTGGGCGTCTGGCACTGAATCACACAGCTGAAACCAAATCGAGAGTTTTACCTCTGCTGTAAACCACTCGAGCTTCACTTTCTGAAACCCTTCATTAAATCTGCCCCTAAGTCCTGCAGACAACCGTCGTGATTTTTTGGGGATTTTTTTTTTGAAGGGGGGTTGGGGTTTGATAGAATGCTAAGGCAAAGGACAAAAACAAAACCAATGTGGTGCCATCATGATAAAATCTGATAACTGACTAAAAAACCAGAATTACAGACTCACGTCTCCCCCCCCCCGCCCCCCTCCTTTTAACCCAGTTGCTTACTCATGGTTAAATATTTTTTTTTATAGATTATTGAAAATTATCCAGTCGTTAAAACAAGCTGTGCCTGTAATTTTGCCCCGCACACAGAATTCATTTTTTGGATCGACTTTGGTTAAAATTAAAAGTACTGGAATATGTAGCGTGTTCCTTTCTTTTTGAGGTAACCTAGTTTTTAAAGATAGGTTAGTGTGCTGCTACATTAACTGTATCCCAGCAAGAATCAAAAAATAAAAATCATGCAGGACTCCAGCTAGTGTTTTTAACTCCATCCCAACTGTGCACCTACAACTGCTCTTCAGGGACAAGTAATGCAGCAAGCAGTTGATCATTTGCTTCCAAACAGCGACCACAGGGACCTCCTTATCGATCAGTTAATTACATCTGCCACAGTACTAGGCTGTGCAGACAAATAAGGGTCAAAGTCAGAAGCCTATCCTGAAGTTTGCTGATCTCATCAGAGACTGTACAGGACTTCTGAACTCGATTTCCCACTACTCTGGAAGAAGGAATAGCCCAGGGCCTGACCCATCCTAGAAAAGTGATGGTTCACTGGATTGATTTCCAGAAGAAGAGGCTTCTCCTACAACGAGTGGTCAAGCAGAATGGGGCTGTGTTCAGAGTTTGGAAGAACGAAAGGTGCTCTCTTTGAAACATATAAAATCCTTGTGAGGCTTGACAGGGTAGATGCCGAGGGGCTGTCTCCGCTGGCTGGAGGGTCTAGAACTAGAGGGTCATTGCACTCAGGATTAGCCATTTAGGAGTGAGATGAGAAATTGTGAATCTTTGGAATTCTCTAGTCCAGTGGGCTAGGGATGCTCTGTCATTGAGTATATTCATGTCAGCATCCAAAAATCCATCAATCTCTAAGGGAATCAAAGGGATTTGGGGATAGGGAAAGTGGAGTTGAGGTAGAAGTTCAATCATGATCTTATTGAAATGGCAGAGCAGGCTTGAGAGGGATTCCTGTTCCTCATTTTTAGATAGATTTGAACTATGATTTGATGATTTTTAAAAATCATTCATGGGGCATGGGCATTGCGGGCTAAGTCAGCATTTATTGCCCATCCCCAATTGCCCTTGCTCAGAGTGCATTTTTTTTTAAATAAGAGTCAACCACATTGCTGTGGGTCTGGAGTCACATGTGGGCTAGAGCAGGTAAGGACAGCAGATTTCCTTCCTTAAAGGATATTAGTGAACCAGATGGGTTTTTACAACAATCGGCAATGGTTTCATGGTCATCATCAGAATTTTATTGAAGTCAAATTTCGAACCCGTGTCCCCAGAGAATTATAAAAGCAGAAAATGCTGCAAAAAATCAGGTCTGACAGCATAGACCATAGAAAAGTTACAGCACAGAAGGCCATTTGGCCCATCTTGTCCATGCCAGCCCAAGGACACACAGGTGCCCTTTCTAATCGCACCTTCCTGCACCCGGCCCATAGCCCTGCAGCTTACAGCACTTAAGGTGCAGATCCAGGTGCTTTTTAAAAGAGTTTAGAGTTTCTGCCTCTACCACCAACTTGGGCAGCAAATTCCAGACACCCACTACCCTCTGCGTAAAAAAGTTCTTCCTCATGTCCCCCCTACACCTTCTGCCACTTATCTTGAATCTATGTCCCCTGGTTCTAGAATTCTCCACCAAGGGAAACAATTTTATCCTGTCCGCTCTATCTATTCCCTTTACAATTTTGTACACCTCAATCAAGTCACCTCTCAGCCTTCTTTGTTCTAAAGAAGGCCCCAACCTATCTAATCTCTCCTTGTAGCTACACTTTTCTAACCTTTGCAGCATCTGTGGAGAGAGAAACAGAGTTAACTTTTCAAGTCCACATGACTTTTTTTCTGAAGAGTCATAGACTCAAAATGTTAAACTCTATTTCTCTCACCACAGATGCTGTCAGACCTAAGTTTTTCCAGCATTGTCTGTTTTTATTTCAGATTTCCAGCATCTGCAGTATTTTGCTTTTATCTCAAGTGCGTTACCCTGGGTCTCTGGAATACTAGTCCAGTGATAATATCACTATGCCACCGCCTCCCCTTGTTGGCGTCCGCTCTGCATCTCCACACCAAGTTGTAGCTGACCATCACAAACGGCTACTCCAAGGACGTCTGGCTCTTGGAACCATATCAAATTAATCAGAGGTTGCTCAGCTCAATAGTAGCCCTCTCACCCAAATCAGAAGATTCTGGGATCATATCTCATTGCAGGACATAAAAAGAAAATTATCTAGACTGCCATTTCGGTGCAGCAGTGATGCATTCTCTCACCAGGTGTTGCAGCATGTCTACACATGCAGACAAGATTGCTCATGCATCTTTCAAAGAGCAGGTGACCTGGCCAACATTCTTCCCTCAATCAACGCCACTAAGACAAACAAACAATCTAATAATTGATTGTTGTGTGCAAACTGCATCTCCATCCAGCAAAACAGTCAAGTAAATCATCGGCTCTGTAATATCTTGGGATGCTCCAGGGCATGAAAGACACTATATATATATATATATATAAAAGCAAAAAAATTAATCTTCCTAATTACTACTTTCAAGAAAGCCAACACAAAAGAAGGGGTGTTTGGGAATGCTGGTGATTTGAACTTTTATCACCAAAGAAGGGAGTTGCTTTTCTTGCAAGTTCACAGCAAATATATTCCAGATACTAAACATAAAATGGTTCTGTGCAAGTATGACAAGTTTACTCAAGGAAAATAACAGGAGTACAGAAGTTACCTGCCATGTTTATTTGTGCATCCACCAAAACATAAGTTACAACATTCAAACTGGAGGGTTTTAAAAAAAAAAACGAACTACACAGAAATTTTCCTGGAAGGATTACTGATACCCTTCCTTTCAGGCCTAGTGAGTTCATAATCTGAATGGGGATAGTGCTGGGGAAAAATAAATCTAATTTAGCATCCGGTGATGCATCAACCACAAGTTGGGCAAAGCATGAATCAGAACAATTCAAAGCATTCCCTCCTTTAATCCTCAGGCCAACAGGTAAAACCACTACCAACGGAATTTTCCATTCCTCTTCTCTATCACTATGGTCTACCTATTGTTCCCCACCCTCCTCCTCTCATGGCTGACTCTTGAGGTGTATGTTGTGGTTTTACATCTACGGGATTCTAAGCCATTTAAAATGAAATTTTACTTTAAAAAAGGCCCTTAACTGTAAAAAAAAACAAATGGAAAATCCCCATTGGGATCAGCTAGATTCAAACAGGTTCCCGAAGTGAAAGGACATTTTTTTTTTTTAAGTTTGTACAATTCCTTCATCAGCTAAAAGACCCTCTGCTTTCTCTCTCACTGGGCTGAAGCTCAACGTGGGTTCCATATCATCCACTGTGAGAACAAAGACATTTACATCTTCTGCTTAGCCCATTTTCCAGTTTGGGTCCCAGCATTTATAAGAGACAGTGGTCTGTCACGTTGAATTAGTTAATGCTCCCCCAGGCTAGAACAAATGTTGGTAATTACCAGGTCTGAACTACAGGTTCAGTAAGCTGACAAAAGGGATACCATCTCTTTAATATGTTGTCTTAGTCTTGTTAGGACAGGTATTATCTGGAAAAAACACAAATAACCAATTCTGAGAAGCAGAGCTGTTTGCAACATTTTTACGTAACAAACTTTTTTTTTTAAAAAAAAAGGTGCAAGATTGCTGTACAAGATCTCAAATCTTTCTGTACACGGTCAAATTTGCAGAATGGACTAAAACAGACCAAAACTCACTGTCCGAATTCAACAGACAAATACAGGAAAAGTAATTGATTTTCACTTCAATAAGAGAAGCGAAAGTATAAAGGCAAGAGATGAGACTATTCAGTTATTGATATAGCGACGATCAATTATAAACATCAATATAAACACTGAATGAGATCCATCAGGCAGGTGGTCCTTCGGAAAACCCACAGAGCTCTCTGCCGGTTGGCATCCTAAGTGCTGGCTTGCAGTACAGTTCGCAACTCGGCAGTATACAAGTCAAATTTTTTGTCCAAAGCATCTATTTGCGGCATGTTCGATGTGGCGTCTGTTTCTTCTGTATATCTATCCTGCACCTACTGCGTTCATCCAACCACGGTAACTCAAAGTTCCTGCAGAGAAGGAGAACAGCTAAGTCTCAGGCGGTTTTACTTTGGGGTTATACAGGTCTTCCTTTCAAATGCAACTCTATCCTCTTTTTAAAGGAAAGGTGCTCGCTTCCAAACTGCTTACTGTACCTTCCAGAACACGATGCCAACACATCTCTCAGGATGATCCCAGATCATCCATGTCAGCCCCAACCACCACTGCTGCAGGAGGGGATGCCTGGACCCAGGTGATTTAATACAAGATGAGGGGGTAATGTATGGAAAATATAATTTGTATATCTTGAGAATGGTTTGCTTTCTGATAGTATTCAGCTGGTTTATTTTTTAAAAAGTGTTAAACTACATTACATAGAGAAAACAACTGGAAAATTTTACATAATCAAAAGAATTACTTACATGCACAAGGCAGTTGTAGATGAATGAGGCTATTTGGCCCATCTACTTCATCAATCCAGAAAGAACCTTCATTCTTCCTATGGCAACATCCAACTGTTTCTTATATGACTCAAGGGTTTTTTTTGTTTTTGCATTCATTGCTCTACTTGCCAGTCCATTCCATACATTGATCACGGTGCGTGAAGAATTTTCTGGATACATCAGTTTTAACTTTGCCTCTTATTAGTTTGAACCTGTGTTGTTTTGTCGATACAGTTTAATTTGTATTTTAGATTTAGCTTTTCTATACTATTCACATATGTCTTTATATGTCATCCAAGTTGATTCATTGTTGGACAGCCAAATTTCCCCTGTATCTTATGATGATGATCCCTCTAGAATTGTGGGATTGCAATTCTTGGCTCTCCCCTATACTTCCATTCTTGGTAAAAACAAATATCATATGCAAATGGATTTGGCCTACCCAATCCAACTTTTAGCGATTGTAGTCCCCACAACAAAAATTCGCCAGTCTCGTTCATAGAGGCCATATGATGGCTAACACAAGGACTGGAAATATTTTCATTGTGGTACAGGAGAGGATGTTTTGTTGAAGTTGGGGCTTTGGGGTTGGGGGAACAAAGCAGACAGAGCTTTTTATTCTTCATCTTGATTGTAAAAATACACATTAAAAAGGTTCAATGTATTAACAACTCATCAAATCACAATGTTAGGCACTGAATGGACATTATACCACACAGAGAGATCAGGTAATTTTATTGCATGCCGTCAAAACAAACTTACTGTTGTGATAACTTAGGTAGAGGTCTCCCAAAAGCCACCACGGGTAGAAATGGGGTAATTACCAGAGATTCCACTATGGAGTAAGGAGAAAACAATTACTTACTATTGCACACCTGAAATATTAAGATCCATTTTTAAAATAAAGTTCAAATTTGTTGGGGGGGGGTCACTTGTAATTTACCAAGGTTTTTTTTTCCCCTAGAACTGGAAATGAGTGGCCCATTTGTGTAGTTTTTCTCTTCAACACACCTAGAAGCCGATATTATCTAATATTGTTTGGAATTCATGGTACTTAAACCTACCATCATCGGGTTCAGGGAAAAAGGACAGGATTTCTGGTTCTGATTCCTGAATTCCTTTCTTTTTATACATCCGCAGTTGCAAACGTTGTAGCAGCCTTTGTTCCCTGATCCGCTGAATATCCCACCTGAAGGAAAAGGAAAACACAATACAGAGATTACAGATACCAACAGATGGGTACACGATTTTACTTGCAGTCGTGCCACGATGTGCTCCACAACTCCTAGTGCTGAGGAGTTTGCCCACTTACACTATAGGGTAAATTCCAAAGCACCAGCCCCAGGGAATAACTGCAGGTCTCTGCTGGTGTACATGGTCAGAAAGATTAATAGTAGCCAGTGCTACTGAGGTCTTCCATTTACATCAACTGCTGCCCTAGGGGACAATCCTGGAAAGCTATCTCCTCCAGTAGCAACAGAGATAAATCCTTCACATTATAATGCTGCCATCAAAATCCAGGCTGTAAGAGCCATGCTGAAATACTAATTTAAAAAATCTCAATCAACAGTTAAATGGATCATAATCATAAAATTAACTCTCACTTTTCCCACCGTGTACTCCATATGGTGAACCTCAAACTGTTTTTTCTTTTTGCAGTACTGAAGTCTTAAAAATCCACTTAAATAAGATTTACAATGGATATGCAGGGGAATTGATTGTACAACATTTTTAAAATAAGCTTTCAGGTGGCAACCTTTTTTTTAAAAAGGTTATCCCAAATATAACCAAAATTTTTTTGATATGACACGTGGCAAAATGGCTCACATGTGAACACAATGGATTCAAAGTCTCTTAAAGTGTGTGGAAATAACCTTGCCTAGAAACACCTTCTGTGCTGCTGTGATAAGTAGGACAATAGGATTAGGGCTTCCCCTTATCCCCAGTGGACAATTGTACTAGTTCTCAGCCTAGCCTCCAGACTGTGTTTCTCACAATTGGAAAGTGTTCCGTGTCAGTAGAATAAGAAGACATCTGCTGGAGAGAAAATAGGCATCACCCCTGCCTCTTAAAGCACACTTACTGAGAACACAGAGCACTTAGTGGACTAGTCAGAGATGCATAGACTGATCCTGCTTTCCCGAGTAACTTTCAGCATGGATGTAGAAAGGCAGAAATAATAATGTGGGATAAAACAAAAAAGGTTTTAAGCCCAATTTCTGAAAAATGTAATTTATTGCTTAATGTGTGAAATTCCTCTCAACGGTGGACAGAGGAACACGGAGCTTCCTCTAATCTGACAAAATAGTATTTCAAAACTCGCGTGTTTCAAAGTTGCAACCCTTGTAATTACATTAGAAGTTAGGGAAAATAGACATTTTCCATTTTCTTGATTGTGGAATTCATCCCATAGTCTTTATACTAGCTTTAGGGAAATCTGGTGAACATTGTGGAAAATGGCAAGGCTTGAGCTCCAGTACACTATTTCAATACACATGGCCAAGTTTGTGACAGACCGTATTCTTCATTTAGTGAATAACTGGCAAAAACATAAGCTGGTTCTAAAATTGGCAATGTTCCTTTCATCATTTAAAGTACAAAGTCCTCAGGTACACTGGGATGTCAATTACCTTTTCCTTCTTTTCTCATCAAGCTCAAGCTTTGCATGTCGCTTTGCAAACACACAGTCATCTAAATTCTAAAATAAATAAAATAAGTTAGTGAACTAGTCCACTTTCAAAGCACTATAGATAATATTTCCAAATTTCCGCACAATTCAGTTGAACCAGCCTGCAATGGTGGCAGTCAAGATGGCCGTCAACAAACTGTTAATGGATGTAGGCTGGGTGATGGGGGTGGGGAAAACAAAATAACAGCAACATCTGCTCTACAGGGAAAGTGTTACTATAAGCAATCCACATTTAGATCACTTGTATGGAAACCGACATTTACACAGTGATACCAATGGTCTTTATTCATTATAGTACACACGCATACGCACGCACACACACACACACACGTTTCCATTTCAGGGCTGACTATAATTTATTCATGCTTTTATCATTTGAGAATTCTCTGGTCAGCCTCACTAAGATAACCACAATGCACTGGTTTCCTAATCATTTCTTCTCACAATCAAAGTTTTGTGGATATTTCAGGCATCAAGTTTCTCCAATAATATGCTGCTTTTCCAAAATATTCCATGTTCTGTAAGGGTCCCATGCAAAAATATTTGGAGGTCAACAGTTTCACTTCAATTTGGTAAAATTGAAATAGCAAGAAATTAATTTTAGAAGTATTAACTAATGTTTCATTAGCTGATCCCATTTGGATGTTCCATTTCCTGACTTCTACACAGTGACCACCCCTAAAGAAAATACATGAACGGGGACATCGGATAAGGACAGAACTATGATGCGATACATAGTCTGATGGCCATCTGGCATGCATCATGAAGCTCTACAAATTAATGAAAAGTCACTTTGGGCAAGGAAAGCAAGCACTGTCGGTGCAAATGTACTCCAATGATGGATTCAGTGACTTCAGGAGGTAAGAAAGGATCACTTGCCATTGTAGATAGGAAGAATACCTAAAGTCATATTCGTAACTAATTAGTACACAGGGCTTTGGAAACCACTGGGGCTGTCATCTCAAGCATCCTACAAGAGTGTGGCAGCACAGAAAAAAAAGAGAACTGACTGCTTTGAAGAATGTTATAACTCAAATGCATCTGTTAAAATGCATACAAATTACTAACATTACTGTTATTGGCACCCCAGTTCCACCTGCTACACCAGACACTATATTCTGTGGGAGATGTTTTAACTGATAATGAAAGCAAAACAAGGGCCCAGAATCTGATTAAATTAATACTAGCAAAATTAACAAAATAAATAGATAGTCCAATGTTGGCACTGGAAAGGTCATGATCAATGCCTTGCGTATGAATATGCAATCTCGATACTTCCAACATTATTAGGAATGCCAATGCACATTTCCAAAACTGGTCTTTTAATCTCTCGAGGCACAATCTGAAAACTGCACCAGTGCAATCTACTCTCTTCACCCTTTAAAAAAAATGCAAACACTATGTAGTTCATCTTTAAGCCAAATGGTGTTTTCCCTGCTATAGCGGATCCAGATGATTTGATCATACACACACTCCTAATGGAAAAGCATATCCTCTGATGCCGCCAATAGCTGTTTTCTATCATAAATCAGAGGAAAAAAAGACAAAATATCTGAAGCACTTCCAATTCCTATGAAGCACTGCAGTTTTGTAAAGGATATATAGTGTGGAGGGGAGAAAAAAAAAAACACGTGCATTATCAAATTCAGTACACAAGCAGCCTGTGCCTATTGCTGATGTCCACATTGTGACTTATAGAAGAGTGAGAGCCACATCTACTACTCAAGGGCTCTTCATACTTTCAATCGTTTGCTGACTTTCTATCTGTTTATGGCATCAAAATTTGTATGCCAAGGGTTAAATTGTTTAGGAACAATTGGGTACATTAGCATTTAACAAAGTTTAAAAACAATCTTATTCCCTTTTCACTGAAAAATAGCGATGTCTTTCCTTTGGGATTGTTCTTAACCGGAGAGAAATGAGACCTCCAGAAGGGGACTGCATTAGTGCTCACAATGGCAGACATTTTACCTCAAGGATATTCTTTGCCATGTTGTAATGTTGCAGCAGCATATTCCTGCCACTAGAGGTTCTCCTAGTTATCTGTGGAAACAGAATTCCTTTACTGCCAGGCGACCAATCCTGTTGCGCTGCAACATTACAGTAGCAGTATCATGGATCTGAAAATTGTTCACTGATAATCTCAGTGACCAAACCAGACCTCAATTTTCACTACATAATGTGGCTTCAATTTGTGCAAGTTAGCTGTTGTAGGAAATCTCAAACCATGAATTTCATGTATTTTATAGTGAAAATGTATAGTCATTTTATGTTGCCAACATTTGAAAAGACTCAAAAAAAAAGGAAACCCAACTCAGTACTGAGTTAAAAACTGCACCAACAGCGGCCCGGTACCTTCCCAATAGTGACAGTGCCTGTTTCACATCTAGATGGCCACTGACTGATGCAACTGATAAACCAAGATAGATAATCAGCTCTATCTGCCCTAACCACCAAGATGGTGGAGCATCTTCATTTAATCTCCTCCGTCAAATAGAGTAGCAACCTTTTATTTTTAAAATCATCGCAATCATGGAGGAGGAGGAGATTTAACACAAGCCTTGAATTGGGGTGCAGTTATTCCATTTGTTAACAGCAAACAACTAGCTGTCACACAGCCTATTTCACATAGCAAAATGTGTCACAGCTCTTTACATTGTGTGGTTCGGAGGTGAGGGTTGGGGAAGCAGTGGACACTAAGCAGCAAGAGGAAGTGACTATGTTTCAATGTGCAAATATTGAAAAGGCTCAAAGCTTGGGAGGGAGGAAAGCAGAAAGAGTTTGGAAGTGAACTGAAGAATGCATAAGCCTGTTGCTGCCAGGAATTAATTTCATAATTAATTTTCCAGGAAGTTTCAAAAATTACCTTTTTTATTTCAGAAATTGTCACTTTTAATTAATTTCAACCACTTTTGGATCAGAGGGCATTAAAAAGCGGTACTTATTCCAAATTCTTACAAAAGTAGAAAAAACTGTAGCTTTTGTTCTCCTTCAGCTGTATACCTGAAGGCACTACCTCACAAACTCTGGCCTGGTCCACAATAAAATTTTATTCCTTTCCCACCCTCAAGAAGCTCAACGCAAACTGGAGGAACAGCACCTCATCTTCCAACTAGGCACTTTACAGCCTTCTGGACTGAATGTTGAGTTCGACAACTTTAGACCATGAGGTCCCTCCTCCATCCCCACCCCCTTTCCGATCCTTCTTTTTTCCAATAATTTATATATATTTTTTCTTTTCCCACCTATTTCCATTATTTTTAAATGTATTTCCATCCATTGTTTTATCTCTACCTTTTAGCCTATTTCAATCCCTTACCCCCACCCCATCCCCACTAGGGCTATCTGTACCTTGTTCGTCCTGCTTTCTACCCTTAATGTCACCATTAGCACATTACTTAGCTAATATCACCACCTCTTTGTCCTTTTGTCTCTGACATCTTTTGGCAATCCCCACCTATCACTGACCCTCTATCCAGCTGTACCTGTCCCACCCTGCCCCCCTTAAACCAGTTCATATTTCACCTCTTTTCTATTTTTCCTTAGTTCTGTTGAAGAGTCATACGGACTCAAAACGTTAACTGTGTTCCTCTCCGCAGATGCTGTCAGACCTGCTGAGTTTTTCCAGGTATTTTTGTTTATGTTTCGAATTTCCAGCATCCGCAGTATTTTGCTTTTTTCAAAAAGGTGGCCTGAATGCTGCCGACATATTCAGTCATAACAGATGAGTTGGATCAATCAGTTGGGGTAGCGTTGGGGTGCAGTGTGTATCCACCCCAGCGTGCAATGACCAACCAGAGCTGGGTCCTATTTATCTAAGCCAATTCATCAAGTGAAAGTGCTTGGAGATAAAATACAAAAACCAGCCTGGAAAGCAACAAAAACAAAAGACAAGTCACCATTAGATACTCCCACATTTTGTTGCTATACCTCAATTATTTCATCGGGTTGCAGGTCTACGAGGGGTTCCGCCGAGTGTTCTTTCCAGGATGGAACTACAAAGAAAAGATTTAAGGAAAGAAAAAGACCAGGTTTAACGTCTGCTTCTAATCACTTCACTGGGCTCAGTCAAGCTTACTCTCAGTCAGCATTCCGATACTGTGTAGAGTGGGACCTATTACCCATTATTCAAACCACAATACTTCCTGCCTTTGATCAAAAACTAAACCACAAAATCAGGGACCTAGTCCACAAAAATCAGGAATGCTGGTGGGTGTGGCATCTTGTGCATCAATTTTCACATCCCTGTGGCACAGTAACCCACCTTTTACTCCCTTATCCCCGAGGGTATTTTGGTGTTTTGTTTCACTGGTATAAAATTTAAAAACCAAGTATCAAAAACAAGACAGGAATATTCTACTTCTTTGTTCCAGCCAAACTCAGCAAGCTTTCAAATTGAAAGAGAGCTCTGTTGGACTCTGCCACAATTCAGAATTTAATAAAAGGCCGGTCTGGTCAATCATTAAAAAAAAACAAATCACACTGGGAGATAAAGGCTGTGAAGCATCACTCCAATATGGATGCGTAGGGCTTTGCTTTTCCCGACAGCAGGAAACAGACTTCGCTTCCTGCTTTTACTGTCCTGAAAACTGAGCTGCCTTGTGAACTGGGCCAAGTCTGCATTTCTGGATGCAGTGTAAAGGCGGCAGCAAAAATACTTTTCTTCCTGGCTGTGGGATTTGCAGTTCAGCACTTCCTTCCCCACCTCCCCTGAAAAACAATGCTACAGATTCTACAGTTTGAATACAACAGCTTTGTAATAGCCCCATCTGTATAATATTCTCCCATATTCTCTGCCTGGGGAACCAAAGTTTACGAATCTGGGTGCATTTTGCACAGGCAGGGCAATATTTTAAAAAACAACACTGCTTCAGCTCACCCAATAGCTCAGTGAGATTATCTATGCAAGTAGCTGAGCAACTCATAGTTGCAAGGTTGTAAGTGTAAATCTCCAGCCTTGCTGAAATCAGGTGATCACAGCCAGGACAACATTTGCCTTCAGGACCGTGGGTTAGGGAGTGAGGATGATAGGCATACTTTTGGTGGCTCTTCAGTAACCCCATGCACTAGAGATACACGTGGTGGAAGCTGAGGGATGATAGGGCCTGTCTTGGTCATACAGCCTCACTGACAATCACTGTACCCCATTTTTGAACACGGTGTTGAAGTCCTCATTTCTTCCCCCCACATTCATGGGATGTTGCCCATCCCTAGTTGCCCTCAAGAAGGTGGTGGTGAGCTGCCTTCTTGAACCACTGCAGTCCATGTGGTGTAGGTACACTCACAGTGCTGTTAGGGAAGGAGTTCCAGAATTTTGACCCAGCGACAATGAAGGAACGGCGATATATTTCAAGTCAGGATGGTGAGTGACTTGGAAGGGAACTTCCAGGTGGTGGTGTTCCCATCTATCTGCTGCCCTTGTCCTTCTAGATGGTAGTGGTCGTGGGTTTGGAAGATGCTGTTGAGGGAGCCTTGGTGAATTCCTGAAGTGCATCTTGTAGATGGTACACACTGCTGCTACTGTGTGTCGATGGGGGAAGGAAGTGAATGTTTGTGGATGTGGTGCCAATCAAGCAGACTGCTTTGTCCTGGACGGTGTCAAGCTTCTGCAGTGTTGTTGGAGCTGCACTCATCCAGGCAAGTGGGGAGTATTCCATCACACTCCTGACTTGTGCCTTGTAAATGGTGGACAGACCTTGGGCAGTCAGGAGGTGAGTTACTCATTGCTGGATTCCTAGCCTCTGGCCTGCTCTTGTAGCCAGAGTATTTATATTCCTAGTCTAGTTCAGTTTCTGGTCAATGGTAACCCCCAGGATGTTGATAATGGGGTATTCAGTGATGGAAACGCCATTGAACATCAAAGGGTAATGGCTGGATTCTCTCTTGTTGGAGATGGTCATTGCCTGACTTTTGTGTAGCACAAATGTTACTTGCCACTTGTCAGCCCAAATCTGGATATTGTCCAGGTCTTGCTGCATTTGGACATGGACAGCTTCAGTATCTGAGGAGTCGTGAATGGTGCTGAACATTGTGCAATCATCAGCGAACATCCTCACTTCTGACCTTATGATGGAAGGAAGGTCATTGATGAAGCAGCTGAAGATGGTTGGGCCGAGGACACTAACCTGACGACCTCCTGCAGTGATGTCCTGGAGCTGAGATGACTGACCTCCAACAACCATCTTCCTACGTGCTGGGAATGACTCCAAACAGCAGAAAGTTCCCCCCGCCACCCCGCCCCAATTCCCATTGACTCCAGTTTTGCTAGGGCTCCTTGATGCCACACTCTGTCAAATGTTGCCTTGATTTCAAGGGCAGTCACTCTCACCTCACCACGGGAGTTCAGCTCTTTTGTCTGTGTTTGAACCAAAGCTGTAACGAGGTCAGGAGCTGAGTGGTGCTCGCGGAACCCAAACTGGACGTCAATGAGCAGGTTATTGCAAAGCAAGTACCACTTGATAGCACTGTTGATGATCGCTTCCATTACTTTACTGATAATCAAGGGTAGACTGATGGGGCGGTAATCGGCTGGGTTGGATGTGTCCTGCTTTTTGTGTACAGGGAATACCTGAGCAATTTTCCACATAGCCGGGTAGATGCCACTGTTGTAGCTGTACTGGAACAGCTTGGCTGGGGGTGCGGCAAGTTCTGGAGCACAAGTCTTCAGTACTATTGCCAGAATATTGTCAGGGCCCATAGTCTTTGCAGTATCCAGTGCCTTCAGCCGTTTCTTGATATCACGTGGGGTGAAATGAATTGGCTGAAGACTGGCATCTGAGATGCTGGGGACCTCCAGAGGAAGTCAAGATGGATCATCCACTCGGCACTTCTGGCTGAAGATTGTAGCAAGTGCTTCAGCCTTAACTTTTGCACTGATGTGCTGGGCTCTTTCATCATTGAGGATGGGGATATTTGTGGAGCCTCCTCCTCCAGTGAATTGTTTAATTGTCCACCACCATCCATGACAGGTGAACGTGTGTAATCGACCACTCGGATAAGATACCAAAAGTTAAGTGGTCCTCATGTTACTATATCAGATAAGTTTCAAACCCTTCAGAAGACACTGAGAGGGGAATAAAAACACCAAAAGTGAGGTTATACTGATCAATCTGTGACACTTGAACTGTAGTCACAATCTCTAATGCTTTAAACAGAAGACAAGAGAGTTTTGCTACAACCTGATAGAGTGCAAGGTCTCCTCCATCGCACTGTGCTTATTAATGTAGAGGAATTACATTATCACAACTGGCATACCCTCACATTTAACAAAGCAAATAGATTGACAAATCTGAACTATTTCTCACCTTTCAGTTCTGTACCCAGTTTGCCAACAAAATACAAAAATAACATCTACTTAAAGACTTGGACTTTTCCCCTCATTATTAGGCCACTTATTGAAGGTATTAAGGCCTCTAGATTGCCATGCTCTTTATACTAACTTGCCACAGTTTCTTCCTTCTTCGGTGAAGGCTCTCGCAGAGGAGACGGTGACCGCTGATGCCACCGACACAGGTACATCTCAGTGGTACAGAGGTATGGCTCCTCTTCAATGTCATTAGAAATTGGCTGATCTTTGCTGGTGGGCAGACCTGGAGTCTTTAATGTGGTTGAAGGTTTGTAGACTCCCTCCGTTTGAGATTTGGATTTTTCTGGAGTTTCTTTACTTCGCAGTTCTCGTTTTGAAATTTTGTCAGGCAAAGGGCTGCACGAAGCCTGTCGGAGTGGAGAGGATTTGGCCAGTTTTGTCCGCACTCTTGAGAATTCAGCTGCAAGCTTTTTCACTGGTGCTTTTCTTTCTGTTGTTCCTAGTGCTGATTTCCTGAATTTAATCAAAATTCATAAGTAGTTTAGTTTTCATAAAATTATTGGCCAAGATCTATGCTAAACACAATTCCATAGTCAGGACTACAACCAGAGGCTCCTATTCTGTAGTTATTGCTGAGGGGGAGATAGAAGCTTCTATTTGCACAAAAAGCCTGTTATAGCAATTATTTTGTATTATCTTCTGGCAGGGGAGTACAATGCAATGCAATGTTAACAAATGCCATTGATTTAAGAAAAAGCAATGATCCTTCACCTCAGCCTGGTCATCATAATAGAACACTCCCTAAGGCTTCAATTGTGTGCTGAGGAAGAGGGGAAAGGGGCAAGAGAGGAAGTATCAGAACGATGGCTAATTTGATCTACAAGTAGTAAAATGACAGGTAAAACTTGTATCATCCTTAAAGCTTTTTATATTGCAATGTGGGACCTACTGACAAAAAATCATATTACCCGCACTAGTAACATTGACCTAGTAGTGCTATGAATAAGATTCCTTATTTCTCTAATGCCTCAGATCAGACGCTGAATTTCCAGCATCTAGTGAATTTCTAGTCCTTCAACCACACAGCAATTTTTACTGGTGTTCAGCATCGCTGTTGAGTGATATACTCTACCTGAATAAAGGAGAGAGATCAATGTGGGGGCTTTTATCTTGACCCATTTTTTAACCTTTCCTCAGAAATTATGGCCAGCCAGCCAGCACAGGAGAGAGCTGCACTAAGTAACAAGGTCAAACAAAAGACAAAAGTACAACTTTTATTTCGTGCCTGATTAAAAATTAAGATATGACAAAACGAGAGAAAAATCCTTGAAAAACCAGCACCTCAACCCCTTCCTGCTGAGTAAAAAGGACTTGGATTAGGAATGCCAGATTTCTAGGATCCCGAAAAAGCCATTAGAACCAAAAAGGGCCATACTTGATTGATCTTAACCCACCCATTCAGATTCCCAGCATTCCTTTCAATTTCCTCTCCCATCACAAGTATAACCAATTCCTACTTCACCTTAAAAAATTAGAGGAATCCTTCAACTTAAATGGATGCACGTGGGTAAGTTACTATAACATGAATCGTCGAACTCCAGTCTAAAGCAAATTGTCTTTAGAGAAATTGCACCATAAATTACCCCGTTGCCATGGTGACCATGATAGCTCATTCAATAAGTGCTGTATTTTTGAAATACTGAACCACCAGTTATAATGGATCAGGCATTTTGTACTTCAGTTTGTGTTATTTTCACAATTTAAGACTTCTATAAGGCATTTTCTTTCTTGCAATCCAACATTTGTCAAATTTGATTGATGGGTAGGCGGTGGGAGGAATATACCTGCTATTTGCTACAAATTACAGACGACTTACTAGCAACTCCACACCTTCAGCAAAACTATTAAACTAAATTCGAGAGTCTACCTACAAAGTACGGAGTACCTTTTGTAACCCTTCCCAGAGTGTGTTTCCATTCGATTGCCCTGCATCTGAACAAGAGGTTGTTCAGGGGTGATCTGTTGATACTCTGTCTGGATTTTCTCCACTTCCGTTGCATTCTTCTCCTCCGTCCCATCCACAGTTTGTACAAAGCGGTGCTTGTCCTTTTCATTTTCTTTTTTCACCAGCTGCATCCTCCTTTCCATGCGCTCAAGGCGAGCCAGAAGCTATATTAAGAAAAAATTGAAGACCTGAAGTACCTTGTATTTTAAAACAGGAATTCCCAATATTAATCGGACAATCTCCACAGAATTGCACATAGGTTGCCAAAACCAGCACAGTCTTCAGATGAAGCAGGAATACTGAGTAGGAGACAATACAACCAGAGTATAATATGCAATTCAGCCCCCATTTTAAAAGTAATGTATTCGGTCCTTATTTTCAAATTTCTCGAAGAAATTCCTACATCCACATTTATAACTGAAACCATCTATGTAAACATATTTTGCTGTATTTACACCCTCCCACCAATGGTGCTGCTGTAAAGCCTTCACTGGTTGAAAGGTGCGAATACAGTACAACAAATTTACATTGACAGTTTTCATTATAATTTCGGATATAGGAATTCATTATGCGTAAACCTGACAGGAAAATCAGACAATACATATTTACAATTAAAAAAATCAGATAGCTAATACTGGAAATTCCAATAGGTCAAATCCAAAACATTAATTTTTCTGCTTATTCTCAGCATTTTCTGTTTTAGTCCAACTCTCCAGCGTGACTTTTAATTTTACTGAAGCAATAAATCTAATGGTTGAAACGGCATTACATAAAGATTAAGATACAATATGGCTGTTTATCACCTCCCCCCACTGATTTTCGTATAAAAACTGGATCTTTTTCAACTTTGTACAACTAGCAGTCTACAATCAGCTGCAAGTATTGTAATGTCTCGCGCCACTTGCAATTAGCTATTTCATGGTCATGACGATTGAAAAGTATACAAACCATTTTTAAACATTGGAGTCCCAAGATAAACTGAATTTCTGCTGCAGGGGACTGATTAGGTGCGTTCTTGAGGTATTGAAAGTGCAGTGCACAGCTTTTTATTTGATCATTTTTAAACCCTGAAGGAAACCGGTTTTGCCAGCTCATATAAAACCTGTAAATATAATGCTGCAGGTTTATTGTGGTCAGCTTTAGAAAAGTAAATAAATTCAAAATATTACAAAACATCTATTGAGCTATTTCCTTTGACTCAACATGCTATTTCCATGGGAAAAGTGCGCTGCTCCATAACAAACTTAAGTCCTTCGTCCCCATTCAAATATTAAGGTAAACACATTTCACCAGTGATGTTGAGTCTGCAACTGATCCGACTTCCCCACTGGGATTTTTCCAAAAGTAATTTATCCTTGTAATACAATAGTTATTTGTGATATTCTTTCTGGGCAGAAGGTTAAGGTACTTAACCAAAACATTTCCTTTTAACTGCCTTTCTAAAGTTTATTTTTGCATTCGTTAACAAGGACAGAGAGATGGTGCATATTTGATTTCCGGTGCTATTGCCCATGTCAGACTAAATTACAAGGTTCGTGGTACTTTTGAGCCGTGGTCTGTGCTCACTAAGAACTGGATTGAGACAGTTGAAAGTCTTTTTTATATAGTACCCCTGCAAAAGGAGCAGGAAGAAGTCTTGTTCATCCCATCAAGCTGCAGTGAATTTGAACCCAGTTCAGTATTTAACCCAGCAATCCTGTTTGGTGCCCCCTTCAATTTAATTTCTTTTTTAATTGAAAAATGAAGGGATATTCAAACAATTAATGTAGGCAAAGTAATTTTTTTTAAATAACATGCACCACTGTAAGAAAAAATCCTCACAGTTGTATGAATCATGATAATGCCACAAATCTTACTTTAATTCAAACCCAACGATATTATCACTAGACTAGCGATCCAGATACCCAGGGTAATGCCCTAGGAACCGGGGTTCAAATCCCACCATGGCTGATGGTGGGATTTAAATTCAATAAAAAAAAATCTGGAATTAAAAGTCTGATGATGACCCTAAAACCATTGTCATGAAAATCATCTGGTTTACTAATGTCCGTTGGGGAAGGAAATCTGCCATCCTTACCCGGTCTGGCCTACAAACCCATAATGTGGTTGACTCTTGAATCCTTCTGAACAAGGGCAATTAGGGATGGTCAATAAATGCTGGCCTAGCCGGCGATGCCCAAATCCCATGAACGAATAAAAAAAAAAATTCTGCAATACATCGTAACTTCTGTTGTTACAAACTTCAAAAAGCGGGTATTCATTGCAAGTTCAGTGTAACATTCTCATTATGAACATGCATCACAGTAATTAGTACAGAAGTTTCAAACCCACACAGTCCAATAATAGAAGACTTTTAGATCAGTCAGAACATCTTTCCTTCTAGAAGCAGAATTGCTGAGCTTCTCAGAATTTGGGATTAATAATTTACCATTGGAACGTAATACTCTTCAGTAAAAAAATACTGCCAACCTCATAGATAACATCCATTATTGACATTTTGGTGCACAAAGCAGATTTCTAAGGAACTGTTTGCGCAGAACTGACTAAAATGAAACCAAAAATGGTTTGAGCACAAGGTGCACATTTGAGAGAAAGAACTAATGCTGCATCATTTTTAAGAGCAAGATTTCTTTTCAAATTAATGACAATTTGCCAAAATAAACTTACTGTCAGTGAACACGTTAGCATTATAACAAATTACACAGCTGACAGCACAATGTACTTGTGCCCATATTTATTCCTTAGATATAAATGAAGCCAGGTTTGGTGCATTAGATCATTCCAAATAAATACTCTATTGCAAAATAGACAATGTAACCAAGAAGTGCTCCGTATTGTATTGATGACGGGAACACAAACCATTCAGTATTATTCAATTCCCAAACAGAATAGTTGAAGCAACATACTTGTACATATGAGGCATCTCTGTAAATGGCAAAAATACTGAAGAGCACCATGGGCAGTGCTAATTAAGGCCTATATAGGGAAACATATGTGCAGAAATGTAGCATCTGAAGCCGCCCTTTCATCTGGGTTTTAAAGAAAGGAAAAAAGAAATGGAGCTCTCTTTCCCCCAAAGACTTTGAATTATAGGCCAGGCAGGAAGGGAGAGGGAGCCGGCGACGTCATCACTCCGCGACGAGTTTGCCGTCCAGCTTGTCGCTCGCCCACCTCGCTGGAGCCCGTGGCAGCCTGGGAGATGTAGTCCTGGCGGTGACATCACGCCGCCCGCTTACAGTGGCCGGCGGGGGGGCAAGAAGACTACAACTCCCGGAGAGCCCCGCGGCCCCAGCGACTGCCACCATTTTATACCATCTAAGATGGTTTCCCGATGCCCCAGCACCGAACCGCCCGTCATTGTTACCACCGGGCATTTTAATGCGCTTCCGCCATTTTATTTTTCCTCACCGTCTCTTTCTCGGCCTTCAGTTCGTCGATCTCCCTCTCCTTGAGCTGGAGCTGCTGCTGCTGCTGCTCGATCAGGTCGAGCTGCAGGAGGACGATCTGCTTGAGGCGGGCGCTCTGGCTGGGGCCCGGGCCCAGAGGCTGGGACGAGGGCGGCTGCTGCTTCTTCACCTTCCCCCAGTGCAGAGCGTCCAGGCCGGGCACGGCGCCTTCCCCGGGCCCGCCGCCGCCTCCTCCTCCTCGGCCCACACCGCCTCCATCTCCACTGGGGATCACGGCCACTCCTCGGCCCCAGGGGCGGCTGCTCCCCTTGGCCGCTCCGCCGTTCATCCTGCTGCGGCCGCCCTTGGAAGGGGTTAGATCCCCGCCGGATCCGGGCACCTCTCCGCCCGCTTCATCCCCGCCGACGCCGTCCAGCTCCTTGGTCGCCGTCGAGTAGTCCGCCGCCGCCGCCGCCGCCGCCCACTTGTCGGCCTCCGCCACCCCGCCCGGCTGCTTCAGCAAACCCGGCTTCATGGTCATGGCCTGCCGGGGTGTGAGCCGGCTGCCGCCCGGACCTGGCGGAGGCTCGCTCCCAGCCCGGCGGGCGGCCTGTCCCCGTTTCCTTCGGCGGCCGATTTCCCCTCAGAGGCTCGGAGCCGCGGGCTCGGGTTTGATTAGCGGCGCTGCGGCCGGCGCTGCTTTTATTCAGTGTCTTTTCTTTTTATTATTATTATTGGTATCGTTCATTTATGTCTGTGCTTATCCTGCCCTCCCCCCCCCTTCCTTCCCTCCCTTCCCCTTCCTTCCCTCCCTTCCCTTCCCTTCCACACTCTCCTCCCAGCCCCCTCCCCCCCCCCCGCCACCACCCCCGGCCCCTGGCTCCTTCCTCCCCTCCCGGTTTGTTTTTCCCCTCGGCCTCCCGGACCCCGGCTACCGCGCATGTGCCGCCCGTACGCAGCCGCACGTCGCACGCACGGAGCACGTGGGAGGAAGTAATTGTTCGTTGACTATCATAGAGAGTGAGGGGGTCTCAGTGACTATCATAGAGAGTGAGGGGGGCTCATTGACTATCATAGAGAGTGAGGGGGGCTCATTGAGTATCATAGAGAGTAAGGGGATCATTGACTTTCATAGAGAGTGAGGGGATCATTGACTATCATAGAGAGTGAGGGAGGCTCATTGACTATCATAGAGAGTGAGGGAGGCTCATTGACTATCATAGAGAGTGAGGGAGGCTCATTGACTATCATAGAGAGTGAGGGGGGCTCATTGACTATCATAGAGAGTGAGGGGATCATTGACTATCATAGAGAGTGAGCGGATCATTGACTATCATAGAGAGTGAGGGAGGCTGATTGACTATCATAGAGAGTGAGGGAGGCTCATTGACTATCATAGAGAGTGAGGGGGGCTCATTGACTATCATAGAGAGTGAGGGGATCATTGACTATCATAGAGAGTGAGCGGATCATTGACTATCATAGAGAGTGAGGGAGGCTCATTGACTATCATAGAGAGTGAGGGAGGCTCATTGACTATCATAGAGAGTGAAGGAGGCTCATTGACTATCATAGAGAGTGAGGGGGGCTCATTGAGTATCATAGAGAGTAAGGGGATCATTGACTTTCATAGAGAGTGAGGGGATCATTGACTATCATAGAGAGTGAGGGAGGCTCATTGACTATCATAGAGAGTGAGGGAGGCTCATTGACTATCATAGAGAGTGAGGGAGGCTCATTGACTATCATAGAGAGTGAGGGGGGCTCATTGACTATCATAGAGAGTGAGGGGATCATTGACTATCATAGAGAGTGAGCGGATCATTGACTATCATAGAGAGTGAGGGAGGCTCATTGACTATCATAGAGAGTGAGGGAGGCTCATTGACTATCATAGAGAGTGAGGGGGGCTCATTGACTATCATAGAGAGTGAGGGGATCATTGACTATCATAGAGAGTGAGCGGATCATTGACTATCATAGAGAGTGAGGGAGGCTCATTGACTATCATAGAGAGTGAGGGAGGCTCATTGACTATCATAGAGAGTGAAGGAGGCTCATTGACTATCATAGAGAGTGAGGGGGGCTCATTGACTATCATAGAGAGTGAGGGGATCATTGACTATCATAGAGAGTCAGGGGCTCATTCCCTATTATGGAGAGTGAGGGGGGGCTCATTGACTATTTTAGAGAGTGAGGGCCCCATTCCCTATCACGGAGAGTGAGTGGCCCCATTCCCTATCATAGAGAGTGACGGGAGCTCATTCCCTATTATGGAGAGTGAGGGGCCACATTCCCTATCACGGAGAGTGAGGGGCCCCTTTCCACATCATGAGGAACGAGGGGCCCGTTCCCCATCACGGGGAGCGAGAGGCACACCATGTTCCCCATAGAGGATGAGGGCTCACTCCTGCCCCCAACAGAGAGAGGCCAGTTCCCCACAGAGCGAGGGGCCCTCTCTGCCCCCCTGACTCCATTTCCCACACAGAATGAGGGCCCCCTTGCCTCCCACACAGAGAGCAAGGGCCCCCTTTCCCCCCCACACGGAGCGAGCGAGGGCCCACACAGAGAACGAGGGGCCGCCCCATCCCCCACACTGAGAGCAAGGGGCCCGCCCTTCCTGTCCTCCACACACACAGCAATAGGCCTGTCCCACACACCAAGCGAGGGGCCCATCCCCCAAACAGAGTGTGCGGCCCACCCTCTGCCGATCCCCAGACACAGAGCGAGGGGTCTCCTTTCCAAAATACAGTCTCAGAGGGATCCATTCACTCTATTCCTGAGGGCTCTAGAACCAGGGTCACAGTCTCAGAATCAGAGGTAGGTTATTATGACGTGGCAGATGATATGTGCTAGGTGGATCAAATCCACTAGGGAAACACGATCCTGCTATCACAATGGTTTTGCAATTTGTATTTATTTCGAGTAATAAGTCCATCAAGACTTTAGAGATTTTTTTTAGAAAACTAAATTAAACATTTATTAACAAAAGAAAAATTTCAAGCACATACATGTCTACAAATTATTGCTGTAATATCTCCTAAAACCCCTAGTTAATCTGGCATCCAGTTACACCCCATTAAGGCAACAGTTTAAAAAAAGGATTTTAAACAGATCCAGGCAAATCAACACAACACCCTGGACCGTAGAATTCAAAGTGGCTTTTCCCAGCTTCAGCTTCTGTAGACAGCAGGCTTAATGCACAAATACTGAAGGCTTCTTACACGTCTATTAGATCTTACAATGCCTTCCCTCACACATAACCTCATTCTGTTTTATACATGTTTCTCCCTTTTAATGTAAAGTCCATTGTTCCCATATGTGTTTGGAACTTTACCTTTCTCATAAGATAAATCTTTTCATGATGCTCATATTGTCAGTAACCTTTGGGAAAAATAAAAGCACTGCTTGGCCTAGCTTCTCTGGCTAGGTGTAAACATCCTACCATCTCTTTAAATTTCAAACTGCCCTGAATTATCAAAAAAAATGCTAATTCCCCTCACCTTACATTCTAAGACTTCAGCCATGTTTATGTGTTTAGTATTTCAAACCTAGCTTCTTTTGATGAATCAAAGCCTCCAGGCCAGCTGTCTCCAATTCAATTAAACTGCACACACACAGAGACTATCCAAACCCCACTATTATCCTACTTTTACCATAAATCACAATAATATTATGAGAATTATACTATTTGTGACACCCCCAGCTTACGAGAAAATGAACCATCATAATTCCATCATTTTCTTAACCCATCTTACACTACCTCCTACACTTATCTATATACTCACACTATTACATTACTAGATGCATACAATATCATATATATATATATATATATATGTGTGTGTGTGTGTGTACAAATCCTTGGTATCAACAGAAATCATTTCAGCCCAGCGTCCAGGTTTTAAATGTCTAATTTTCCTTTGAGCTTTGGACTCTCGACAATACAACAGCAATTAGATTTTCTCATCCAGCCACATGTATAACCTGTAGATTAAATGGCTGCAATAATGAACTCCATCTGAACAGTCTTGTACTTCAGTCTCGAAATTTGTCCAGAAACTTTAAATGATTGTGGTCTGTGTAAACAATTGTTTCTGACAAATTATTTGCAACATAAATCTCGAAATGCTGCAACACTAACACAAGACCCAGATTCTCCTTTTTGATCATTGAATATCTTCTCTGTTGTACATTCAACTTCCCTGAAAAATATCCTATCGGTTTCTCAATTCGTTTCATCTTGCAACAGTACAACCCCAATGCCTATATCCCTTGTGTCAATGGCCAACTTAAATTGCTTGGCATAAATGGGTACTGCCAAAACAGGTGTCATGGTTAATACAGTTTTCAAATTGTCAAATGCCTTCTGGCACTCCTGTGTCCATTGAAACTTCTTTTTAATAGTTCAGTCAATGGAGCAATCACACTGCTAAAATTTGGTATAAATTTCCAGTAAAACTCACTCATGCCCAGAAATCTCAAGACTTCTCGTTTGGTTGTAGGCACGGGGAAATCCATGATAGCTTTAACTTTCACATCTCTTGGAGCCACCTTAGCATGTCCAATGGTATGGCCTATATATGTAACTTGTGTTTTTGCAAATTCAATTTTAGCCAAGTTCATCACCAAATTAGCTCCTTATAGTCGATTAAATAATTCTCCCAGATGTTGTAAATGCTCCTCCCACATTTGACTGAAAACTATCAAGTTATCAATATAAATAGTACAATTGCTCAGTCCTGCAATTACTCTGTCTGTCTGTCTTTGAAATGTTGCAGGTGCATTTTTCATACTAAATGGCATGACCTTAAACTGACATAGTCCATCTGGCATCACAGAAGCCAATATCTCCTTTGCTCTCTCCAATAATGATACTTGGCAATATCCTCTCAGCATGTCAATCTTTGTGATAAACTTTGATTGTCCCACTTTCTCAATGCAATCTTCCAACTGTGATATAGGATATGAATTCACTTTTGTCACTGCATCTACCTTTCGATAGTCCACACACAGTTTTTGTGTTCCATCCGGTTTCGGTACCATCACAATAGGCAAAATCCAGTTGCAACTAGACTTGAAGTCATTTTGAAGCGTGAATTCGATTTCTATCTGTACTTGTGATAACTTTGCTTTATTTAATCTATAAGGAAGTTGCCTTATCGAAGATGAACCTTCTACACCCACATCATGTGTAGCTAACACATTCGATAAGGAGAAAGATAGAAATGAAGGATTCTGAAATTGATTGGATAATGAGGTGGTACTTGAAAATTTAAATGTAATATTGAGTTACCTTCCAGGCAAGTGTAAAAGTGATTTGGAGAAGTTATTGCTATCACACAAAATTATTTGTGGGAATAATATTGGAAGGACAAATTTAGCTACACATGAGAAAAACAAAAATACCTGGAAAAACTCAGCAGGTCTGGCAGCATCTGTGGAGAGGAGCACAGTCAACGTTTCGAGTCTGAATGACCCTTCAACAGAACTAAGGAAAAATAGAAGAGTGGCGAAATATAAGCAAGCTTAAGGGTGGGGGGGGGGGGGGGACAAGTAGAGCTGGATAGAGGGCCAGTTATAGGTGGAGATAACTAAAAGATGTCACAGACAAAAGGACAAAGAGGTGTTGAAGGTGGTGAAATTATCTGAGGAATGTGCTAATTAAAGGTAGAAAGCAGGACAAGCAAGGTACTGATAGCCCTACTGGGGATGGAGTGGGGTGAAGGAATCAAAAAAGGCTAAAAGGTAGAGATAAAACAATAGATGGAAATACATTTAAAAATAATGGAAGTAGGTGGGAAAAGAAAAATCTATATAAATTATTGGAAAAAAAGGGGGGGAATCGGAAAGGGGGTGGGGATGGAGGAAAGAGTTCATGATCTAAAATTGTTGAACTCAATATTCAGTCCGGAAGGCTGTAAAGTGCCTAGTCGGAGGATGAGTGCTGTTCCTCCAGTTCGCATTGAGCTTCACTGGAACAATGCAGCAAGCCAAGGACGGACATGTGGGCATGAGAGCAGGGTGGAGTGTTGAAATGGCAAGCGACAGGGAGGTCTGGGTAATGCTTGCAGACAGACCGAAGTTGTTCTGCAAAGCGGTCACCCGGTCTGTGTTTGGTCTCTCCAATGTAGAGGAAACCGCATTGGGAGCAATGCATTACACACACCACTAATACCTCCTTCTGGTCCTCCTCCCTGTCAAAGTACTTTTACAGCATATTTATATGGCACACCCTCTGCCTCTTCCTTCTATCTGGTGTATTTATTAAATCATTTACTTCAATCAGTTTCTTTTTAATTCTGGAAGGCCCATTAAACCTTGCCTTTATCAAGTCACTCAGTACTGGTATCAAAACTAACACTTTTCCCCCCAACAACAAAACTACAAGCTGCAGCTCTCCTATCTGCCTTCACTTTCATCGCTTGCTGTGATATCTTTAAATGTTCCCTAGCTAACTCACATGCTCTGTCCAATCTTCCTCTGAAGTTTCTTGCATAATTCAGGAGAGAATTTTGGCCCACCAATTTCTCATGAATCAATTTCACTGGTCCCCTTACCTCATGACCATAAACTAATTCAAAAGAACTAAATCCAGTCCATGCATTAGGAGCATCCCTGATGGCAAATAACAAGAATGGAATCCCCCTATCCCAATCCTGTGGATAGTCCTGACTATACGCCCTCATCAGAGTTTTTAGAGTTTGATGCCATCTTTCCAAAGCCCTTTGTGATTCAGGATGATAAGCTGTTGACTTCAGTTGTTTTATCCCCAAACAGTTCATTACTTCCTTAAACAATTGTGACGTGAAATTTGAACCCTGATCTGATTGTATCTCTTTTGGTAAACCATACCTTGTAAAAAATGTAATCAATTCTTTGTTGTAATATTTCTCAAAGGTATTACTTCAGGAAATCTTGTAAACACATCCATTATTGTCAGTAAGTAATGATTTCTACTTTTAGTTTTAGAGAGGGGTCCTACACAATCAATCATGACCCAAGTAAAAGGTTCTTCAAATGCTTTAATTGTAATTAAAGGTGCCAGCTTAATCACTGCTTGTGGTTTCCCTATCACCTGACATGTGTGAAATGTTCTACAGAATTTGACTACATCTCTGTGCAATCCAGGCCAATAAAAATATTTTTGTATTTTCGCCTGTGTCTTTCCAATTCCTAAATATCCCCCCATTAGAATTTCATGAGCTATTCTCAGTATCTCATTTCTATATCCAAATGGTATAACAATCTGATGTGCTTCCATCCCATTTTCATCTGCTGAAACTTGATACGGCCATCACTTTCTCATCAAAGCATTAGCCTTAAGGTAATAACATTCTGGAATATATTCTGCCCCGGTTTCTGAGTAAACTGTCTGATATAACTGTTTTATTTGCATATCCTTTTTCTGTAGCTCTACTAACAGCCTTGAGCTAAATACCTCAGCTGCATTCTCTTTGATCCTTTCCTCCTGAACAATCTTATCAAAGATAGCTTAATTAAAATAAAAACAAAAAAACTGCGGATGCTGGAAATCCATAACAAAAACAGAATTACCTGGAAAAACTCAGCAGGTCTGGCAGCATCGGCGGAGAAGAAAAGAGTTGACGTTTCGAGTCCTCATGACCCTTCGACAGAACTTGCGTTCGAACGCAAGTTCTGTCGAAGGGTCATGAGGACTCGAAACGTCAACTCTTTTCTTCTCCGCCGATGCTGCCAGACCTGCTGAGTTTTTCCAGGTAATTCTGTTTTTGTTATAGCTTAATTAAACTTCAATACCTTTTCCCTGTCTTTTAACTTCCTCTTCATCCTGTTTCAACCTGTGAGCTTGTGACCACACAATCTTGAAACAATCCAGGATGCTCTTTCTGCAACACTTCTGTTGAAAACACCTCTACAGGCTGCTCCGCTACAATAGGAATCACCCATAACTGTGACCCAGTTATATCATTACCTAAAATAAATTTAACCCCTGCAGTGGGCAATTTTTCCACTACTCCAACAATCACCTCACCTGTTTTCTACTCATTCCTTAAATTTACCTTCCACAATGGAATAGTTTTAGCAACTCCATGAACCCCACTTATTACCATCTGTTCCTGCAATACTCCCCCAAACAACGAATATCACTATCCCACAACATTAAGGATTGACCAGCCCCATTTCTCTTAAAATTTTGTAATCTTTACCTACTCCACCCTGTACACATGGAAAGACTTCCCCTTCATACACAAACTCTTTAAGCATTTCTGCAAGCAGCTCCTCAGAACTCCCTTGGGTAAATTGTGAACACATTCCCACTTCTTTACCTATCACTGATTCTTCTTGTTTTGCCTGTACACAAACCATTGATTTTTCTTGTACCTGAACCTCAGAGCATGCAGTACTTTTACTTCTAGAACTTTTCGGTACCCCAATAATTCCCAACAGATATTTCCTGCAATTTCCAATGCACTGACTTTGTGTGCCCAACTTTATTACAATGAAAACACCTCAATTTTCCAGTATGACTTCTACCCTTAGCACCTTCCTTTTTAGTCAAAGAAAAAACTTCTTGGGAATTTCCACCTATTCCTCTTCCCTGACTACCCACCTTCCTTTTGCCTTCCCACTTTCTATCTTTCTCTGATCTAAAAGGGTGACAAAAAAAGGTTTAGATCTGTGAACTAACTCATAATCATCAGCTATTCCTGCTGTATGTCTGACGATTTTAACCCTCTATTCCTGCACATGAGTTCTCACTACCGAAGGAATTAAATCTTTAAATTCTTCCAAAAGAATTACTTCTCTAAGAGCTGCATATATTGTCTCTATCTTTAATGCCCATATCCACTGGTCAAAATTACTTTGCTTTACTCTCTCAAACTGAAAATAAGTTTGGCCAGGCTATTTTCTTATATTCCTAAATTTCTGCCTGTATGTCTCAAGAACTAACTTAAATGTACTCAAAATAGCCTTTTTTACCACAACATAATACATTGACATTTATTGACAGTGAAGCATTAACCTCATGTGCTCTACCCACTAACCTAAATTGTAACAGCAATGTCCAGTTTTCTTGTGGCCATTTCTTCTGTTTAGCTATCTTCTCAAATGAAATAAAGAATGGCTCCACATCTCTTCCATCAAACCTCAGAACAGCTTGCACAAATTTAAACGTTTCCCCCTGTGTTTTAGGTTAAAGGTCTTTTCATCATCAGAACTTTCCTCAGCATCTGATGTCTCTTTTTTAAAGTCCAGCTTTTTAAGTTGGTACTCTGTCTCTTTCCTTCTCTCTCTCCTCCATTGCTAACTTTTCCCTTTGGAGGTCATGTTCTCACATTTCCATTTCTTTTTGAAATAATCTCTCTTTTCCCCTCTCTTTTTCTGTTGCCTCAAGATCCATTTTTCCATTTCCTTTGCTTGTTCAAATTCAAGCTTCTTCATTTCTAACTGAAGTCTCAGTACGTCCAGCTGTGATTCACTAGTGTCAGGTATCACTTCTAACTTCAAATGCTGTGCTATTACTTCAACCATGTCTGCTTTCTTTGCCCTACAGGTAACCTCAACTTCAATTTATCCACCAATTCTGTTAACTTACCCTTAGATACTTTTTGTAACCCAATCAGAGTTATATCCTCTACTTCCAAAATGTTTTAGCCTTGAATACATGCATTTTTGCAGCCTCACCTTTAAAAATCCCTCACACCAACTCCTGAATTCAAAGCGTTTCTCTTACTCGTAACCTTAAGGTTCACCAACTCCAAACCAATCAAGGAATTTCAAATATCCTGCAAAGAGCCCAATTGGTTATAGTGCGGCAGATGATGTGTGCCAGGCAGATTGAATCCACAAGGGAAACTCGATCCTGCTATCACAACAGTTTTGAAATTTGTATTTATTTCAAGGTGCGTGCCCTGAATTCAGTAGTACTTAGTCCACCAAGACTTTAGAGATTTTTTTTACAAAGAACTAAATTAAACGTTTATTAACAAAAGAAAAGATTTCAAGCACGTACATTGGTTTACAAATTACTACTATAGTAACTTCTAAAACCACTAATTAATCTGGCTTCCAGTTACAACCCTGCTAAGATAACAGTAAAAAAAATAGATCTTAAACAGATCCAGGCAAATCAACACAACACCCTGGACCATAGAATTCAAAGTGGCTTTTCCCAGCTTCAGTTTCTGTAGACAACAAGTTTAATGCACAAATACTGAAGGCTTCTCACACTTCTGTTAGATCTTACAATGCCTTCCCTCACACATAGGGAAAAATAAAATCACTGCTTGGCCTAGCTTCTCTGGCTAGGTGTAAACATCCTACCATCTCTTTAAAATTCAAACTGCCCTGATTTATATTTAAAAAATGCAAATTACCCTCACCTTACATTCTAAGACTTCAGCCATGTTTACGTATTCAGCATTTCAAACCTAGCTTCTTTTGATGAATCAATGCCTCCAGCTATCTCCAATTCAATTAAATCCTCCCCACATACAGAGAGAAACTATCCAGACCCCACTATAATCCTACTTTTACAATAAATCATAATAATATTATGAGAATACTTTCATGACAAGGCCATTTAGGACTATGTGGTGAAATTTCTCCACTCAGAGAGTGGTGAATATTTGGAATTCTCCACCCTAGGGGGCTGTGGAGGTTCAGGCATTGAGTAAATTCAAAACAGAGATTGATGATATGGGGATAGTGCAGGAAAATAGCATTGAGATAGAAGATCAGCCATTATCTAATTGAATGGCAGAGCTGACTTAAGGAGCCTAATGGCCTACTCCCAATCCTATTTCCTATGTTAGTATGTGAGGCTGATGGATTCACTCAGTGTCCACATTATATTCTGAGGCTGATCCATACTGTCCCTGCTGCAGTCTCAGACTGTTAGATTCACTCAGTGACCCTGATACAGGCTCAGACTCATCTTCCACTCAGTGTCCCTTGATACAGTCTCAGGCTGATCCATACAGTGTCACGCTTATCATGTAAGGTTGACGTATTCACTCCGTGTCCCTGCTGCAGTCTCAGGCTGATCTATACAGTGTCCCTGCTGCAGTTATAATGTGGGGCTGATATCCCTGCTGCAGTCTGAATTTGCTGCATCTGAGGCTGATGATTCACTCAATGCCCTTGATACAGTCTCAGGCTTATTCACACAGTGTCCCTGCCACAGGCTCAGATTGATCTGTACAGTTTCCCTGCTATAGTGTGTCCCTGATCTATTTATTCATTGTCCCTGCTCCTGTCAAGCTTATGTATTCACTCAATGTCCCTGCTGCAGTCTCAGGCTTATATTCTCTCCATGCCTGCTGCAGTCATGAGGCTGATATGTTCACTCAGTGTGATGCAATGCACATTAATATTCCAAACCAGCATTACAATTTATTCTGATTGCTGAGGAAAATGTTGAATTTCAAAAAGCTATGAAAAGCAGAGGTCATTTTGTTACATTGTGATACTGAAAATTACAAAATCAGATAGATTTGGCAACCTTAAACATAAGGGATATGTCTCCTTGGAGATCCCTCTGCTTTGCCATCATTATTTTGGCAGAATTCCAGTTTACTAGCATAAATGAGGTTCCCTTTGAACTTACACTGTGTCTCACTCAGTGTCCATTGCTGCAGTCTCAGGCTGATATATTCACTCTTGTGTCCGTGCTGATATATTCAGTGTCCCTGCTATAGTGTAAGGCTGATATATTCACTCAGTGTCCCAACTGCTGTCACAGGTTGATGCATTCACTCAATGCCCTTGCTGCAGTCTCAGGCTGATATGTTCATTCACTGCCTCTGCTGCAGTTTCAAGCTGGTATCATCACTCTGTGTCTTTGCTGCAGTCTCAGGTTGAAGCACTTAGTCACTGCCCTCTGCTGCTTTCTAAAGCTGCTGCATTCAGTCACTGCCCCTGCTACAGTCGAAGTTGATGCATTCAGTTACACTCAGGCTGACTCACAAGTTACTTTTTCAGCTAATCAGTCCAGTCAGTTGCTTTCCCCAAGACATTTAAAGTCTGAGTTAATATCTGCTGCTGTCATTTGGACCCACTCTTCTCCATATCCCTGTAGTGCTGCTCGGTGACATCCTTGAACAAACATGAGATCAGCTTCAATTTCTCTGGCTATGATACCCAACTGTTCCCCTCCAGTAACATCTTTAATTCGATTACCAGTCATGCTGCCTCCCCACCATTGGGTTATGTCTAAGGCATCATGGAGCAGGAGTAATTCATTGGAAGGGAGGAGAAGAATATAAATTTTATAGTTATTGGGGATTCAATAATTGGGGGATAGATAGCATCCACTGCAGTCATGACTGAGATTTTTTTTTTATTCATTCGTGGGCTGTGGGCTTCGCTGACTGGGCCAGCATTTATTGCTTATCCCTAGTTGCTCTTGAGAAGGTGGTGGTAAGCTGCCTTCTTGAACCTCTGCAGCCCATGTGGCGTAGGTACACTCACAGTGCTGTTAGGAAGGGAGTTCCAGGATTTTGACCCAGTGACAGTGAAGGAATGGCGATATATTTCCAAGTCAGGATTGTGTGTGACTTGGAGGGGAACTCCTTGATGGTGGTGTTCCCATCTATCTGCTGCCCTTGTCCTTCTAGATGGTAGTGGTCATAGGTTTGGAAGTTGCTGTCGAAGGAGCCTTGGTGAATTCCTGAAGTGCATCTTGTAGATGGAACACACTGCTGCCAATGTGTGTCGTTGGTGGAGGGAGTGAATGTTTGTGGATGTGGTGCCAATCAAGTAGGCTGCTTTGTCCTGGATGGCGTCAAGTTTCTTGAGTGTTGTGGGAGCTGCACTCATCCAGGCAAGTGGGGAGTATTCCATCACACTCCTGACTTGGGCCTTGTAGATGGTGGACAGGCTTTGGGGAGTCAGGAAATGGGTTACTCATCGCACGATTCCTAGCCTCTGACCTGCTCTTTTAGCCACAGTATTTATATGGCTAGTGCAGTTCAGTTTCTGGTCAATGGTAACCCCCCAGGATGTTGGATGGTGGGGGATTCAGTCATGGTAATGCCATTGAATGTCAAGGTGCGATGGATGGATTCTCTCTTGTTGGAGATGGTCATTGCCTGACACTTGTGTGGTGTGAATGTTACTTGCCACTTGTCAGCCTAAGCCTGGATGTTGTCCAGGTCTTGCTGCATTTGGACATAGACTGCTTCAGTATCTGAGGAGTCGCGAATGGTGCTGAACATTGTACAATCATCAATGACCATCCCCACTTCTGACTTTATGATGGAAGGAAGTTCATTGATGAAGCAGCTGAAGATGGTTGAGCCAAGGACACTACCCTGAGGAACTCCTGCAGTGATGTCCTGGAGCTGAGATGACTGACCTCCAACAACCACAACCATCTCCCTTTGTGCTAGGTACTCCAACCAGCAGAGATTTTTCCTCTTGATTCCCATTGACTCCAGTTTTGCTAGGGCTCCTTGATGCCACACTCTGTCAAAGGCTGCCTTAATGTCAAGGGCAGTCCCAAAGTGTGTGTTGACTACCTGGTGCCAGGATGTAGAAGCAGCTTGAAGTGAACCTGAAAGAGGAGGGAAAGAACTGGTTGTCATTTTCATACAAATACAAACCTGGAACTCCCTCCCATAAAAGGCAATGGCAAAGGCAGGTAAACAGAATTGAGAGGCAGACCAGTCATAATCTGACTGAATGGCAGAACATGCTTGAGTGGCTGAATGGCCTACTCCTGTTCCTAATGTTCCTAAGCAGAAATTTCCTCAACTAAACTCTGACAAGATCAAAGCCTTCCTATTTAGCACCCACCAGAAACTTTTCCCTTCAGGTAATGTTCCATGTCTCTCCTTGCTCAGGCTGAACCCATTCTCTTCTACTGTCTCAGGCTTATCCTTAAACACAGCCACTTTCTCAGCTATTGTCGCAGCTGAAGCCTAAACCTAGTCATTCTTCCAGCTCTCTGCGTCTGATTTTTATTTACAACAAATGGCTCTGAAAGTATCTCTCAGCTACTGTCCTATGCTTATAACGCACTCCCAGAGAACTCTGTTTTCCTAAAGGTCACTCTTTTACGCAAAAGCTTCTTAAATATTGCCTTAGGCTAACATTTTGTCACGCAATCTGAGGCTGATACTTTTTTATGTCTTGTGAGTCGTCATTGCTTGCTGCATCGTTTGCTTGTAAAGTGCTTTGGAATGTTTGGTTGCATGAAAGAGGCTAATAAGTACAAGTTGTTCTTCCCGATTCTATTTCTCTGTCAGATAGTGCCTGACTTCTTCTTCCTCATGGCACTGCAGAGGTCTGGAGCTTGCTCTCTGTGACTCAGATGATTGGACTGCCAATATGACAAGTCTCAACCTGCTGACTGAGAAACTTTAACACATGTTGCCCACCTCATCTGGGTCATCGGAGCACTGATGCCTGGGAAATGCAGAGTGAGATTAAATGCACAATATGTTTATCAGCATTTTTATCAGCAAGCAAACAAAGGGACATGTTTCAATCTGCGGATTAGCAATGGATGTCACTGCACTACAGAGGGGTGGAGGCAGGAAAACCCCCATTACACAGTGTGGAAATGCTGGCAACAGAATTTTCAGAAACTGCCACTTTGCAGCCAGTGGTTCACTCATGTCAGAAACTTTATGCCACCTCATTTCTATTCTACTTGCATACTCATTTATTTTGAGTTGCAAAATTAAATAAAGCTACTGGTGATTCATATTCTTTGAAACAAATTAGGTTAAGTTGGGGAATGCCTCATTTAACACTTATATGCCTTTGATTGTTTCTCTCCGTCAAAGAGAAAGCTGAGACCAAATCATACTGGAACCATGAAATGAAGTTACATGTTTTTCTGGCCATGCTAAACATCCAAATGTTAGTGATGCTGAATCTTGTTGAACTTTGCATCTAATTGGCCTCACCTCTCCCTCTCTCTGTAATCTCGTCCAGCACTACACCCCTCTGAGATATCTGCACTTCCCTAATTCTTTTGACCATCCCTGATTTTAATTGCTCCACTATTGGTGGACGCGCCTTCAGCTGACAAGGCCCTAAACTCCAGAATTTCCTCCCTAAACCTCTCTAGCTCATTGTCCCCCTTTCAGAAGCTCTTTAAAATCTGAAATAAAAACAGAAAATGCTGGAAAAACTCAGCAGGTCTGGCAGCTTCTGTGGAGAGAAACAGAGTTAACATTTTGAGTCTGTATGACTCTTCTTCAGAGCTCTTCCTTAAAATCTGCCTCTTTGATCAAGCTTTCAGTCATCTGCCCTAATTTTTTGAGGATGTAACTAATAGGGAGGGTAAAGAGGAGCCAGTAGATATAGTACACTCAGATTGCCAAAAGATATTTGACAAGGTGCCACACAAAAGTTAATATGCAAGATAAGGGCTCATAGAGTTGGGAGTAGTATATTAGCACTGATAGAGGATAGAATGACAGACAGAAAGCAGAGAATAAGGATAAACGGGGCATTTTCGAGTCAGGAGTTTGATGGAATACTCTCCACTTGCCTGGATGGGTGCAACTCCAACAACACTCAAGAAGCTCGACACCATCCAGGACAAAGCAACCCACCTGATCGCCACCTCATCCACCATCTTAAACATTCACTCCCTCCACCACTGATGCACAGTAGCAGCAGTGGGCACCATCTACAAGATGCATTGCAGCAACTCACTAAGTTTCCTTCGACAGCACATTCAAAACCTGTGACCTCTACCACACACCATCCTGACTTGGAACTGTATCGCCATTCCTTCACTGTTGCTGGGTCAAAATCCTGGGACTCCCTCCCTAACAGCACTGTTGGTGTACCTACACCACATGGACTGCAGCAGTTCAAGAAGGCAGCTCACCACCACCTTCTCAAGAGCAATTAGGGATGGGCAATAAATGCTGGCCCAGCCAGTGAAGTCAGCATCCCTTGAATGAATAAAAAAAAACAAGGGCAGCAGACGCATGAGAACACCAGCACCTGCAAGTTCCACTTCAAGCCACACACCATCCTGTCTTGGAACTTTTTTGCCATTACTTCATGGTCGCTGGGTCAAAAACCTGCAATTCCCTTCCTAAGTGCATTGTAGATGTACTGACCCCAGGACTGCAGCGGTTCAAGAAGGTGGCTCACCACCACCTGCTTGAGGATAATTAGGAATCGGCAAGAAATGCTGCCCTAGCCAGCATGCTCACGACCCAAGAGCAAATAATTAAAAATAGCCTTGGCAGGCTGTAGTTGCATGCCGCAAGGATCAGTGCTGGGTCCTCAGCTATTTAAAATCTGTGTGTGATTTTGATGATGAGACCAAGAGCAATGTATCCAAGTTTGCTAATGAAACAAAGTTAGGTGGGAATCTAAGCTGTGATGAGGACAATAAAAGGCTGCAAAGAGATAAAGGCAACTTAAGTGAGCAGACAACGATGTTGGATGGAATATAATGTGGGGAGGTGTGAGGTTTTTCATTTTGGTAGTAAGAATAGAAAAGCAGAATATTTTTTTAAAAGCCCATGAAACTTCTAAATGTTGATGTTCAGGGAGACTCAAATGTACTTGTACAGACAAAACAAAAGTAGCATGCAGGTACAGCAAGCAGTCAGGAAGTCAGTATGTTGGCCTTTATTGCAAGGGTATTAGAGTGCAAGAATAGGGATGTCTTGCTAAATTGTATAGGACTTTGGTGAGACCACACCAGGAGTATTGTGAGCAGGTTTGGTCTCCATATTTAGGCAAGGATATACTCACATTGGAGGAGTTACAAGGCAGGTTGGCTCCTGGGATGCGAGGGTTCTCCTATGATGAACGGCTGTGTAAATTGGGTCTGTACTCTCTGGAGCTTAGACGAAAGATGTGATCTCATTGAAATACATAAGATTCTAAAGGACTCGACAGGGTAGATGGCGAGGTTGTTTCCCCTGGTTGGGGAATCTTGAACAGCAGGGAACAATCTCGATTCTTAAGGGGTCAATCATTTAGGGCTGAGGTGAGTAGAAATTTCATTCGGAAAGTTGTGAATCTTTGGAACTTTCTTCTCCAGAGGGTTTTGGATGCTCTATCATTAAGTATATTTAAGGCTGAGATAGGCAGATTTTTGGTGGCTCAGGGAATCATGGGATATGGGAGCTGTTGGGAGAGTGAAGTTGAGGTGGAAGATCAGTCACATCAGTGATATATTGAATGGTGAGCAGGCTTGAGGGGCCATATGGTCTATGCCTGCTCCTATTACCTATGTTCTTATCTCCTTACATGTTTGGTGTCACATTTTGTTTTATAGTGTCCATGTGAAGCACCTTGGTATGTTTTTTTATGTCAAAGGTGCTAAATAAGTGCAAGTTTTATAATGCTTCTGTGATGCACCTTGGGCCATTTTATCACCAAAGGCACTATATAAATAAAAGTTGTTGTTGCAAACACTACATTAAACTCATGCCCATGTGTGTGAATGCAGGATATGGATGTATTTGTACTAGTTAATTTCTTATCACTTTACCTCACAGAATAAGTCTGAGTCACTTAGATCTCTTAATGGTGTTAACCGGTTGAAATTAACTTGCAGGTGGTTTCATGTTGGTGTCTCTGAAACCGCTATTTCTGACAGTGAAACAGCCAGTTACAGCTCAAAGTGTGTTGTGGTATGGATTGGTGCATCCTGTTATCATTGTGGGGAATCACCAGAATTAAAAACTTCAGGGATGCGAAAAATTGACTAAAATAAATTGAGTACAAAATGGCTAGGTGACTTTTTCTGATGAGGTTGTTTGCAGAAGAAATGTAATCCCTTTTACTTTCAGTTTTCAAAAGTAATTTGCTTACTGTTTATAATATATTAAATCTCCGCACTATGTTGTGCCCTTGTTATTTGGGCTTCTCACAGTCATGCCACCAGGTGTGCATTTTTGCCATGAAATGAAGATTCCAAAATTCGAGAAGCTGCAGATCTCCATATAATAGCTAGAGCATCACTACTGCACTCTGACCTGACTTTCTGTTGGTAAAGCCATGGAAGATCAATTACTCCTTTTACTAACTATGCCAAATTTCTCCATTTTTTCTTTGCCCCTCCAGCCCAAGCACCATCTCCAAACAGGCTACAGTTTTAAATCAGTTCAGCTTGGTCCAGTTGTTAGCATTCAAGTGGGTTCGGTTCCTACTCCAGGATTTGACCACATAATCTCAGCTGCCATTCTGTGGTAGAGAGGGATCAGGGTGTCCTGGTACATGAATCACAAAAAGTTAGTCTGCAAATACAAATGATTAGGAAGGCAAATGGAATATTGTTGTTTATTGCAAGGGGAATGGAATATAAAAGTAGGGAAGTTTTGCTACAATTGTATAGGGCATTGGTGAGACCACATCTGGAGTAGTGTGTACAGTTTTGGTCTCCTTACTTGAGAAATTTAGAAATTGTGAATGACAGTGACCCCTCCAGTGATCCTGTCGGACCCCACTTCCCATATCTGCCACTCTGTATAGCTACCATTTACACTACTCTCTGCTTTGTCTTGCAGCCAGCTATCCTTCTTGTTACATGTCCACTGACCCTGCATGCTCTGACATTATTCATTAGTTTTTATACTATACTATATGAAGACCTTTTGGAAATCTACATATATTACATCTACCACATTGCCCTTATAAAAACCCACTTTGTTACCACTTCAAAGAACTCGATAAGGTTGGTCAAGCAATAGTTGAGTTGTTGAGTATTCATTATTATATTTTTGGTTTCAAGATGTTGTATCTAATGTGCGATAGGTTCATCACAGTTGAGATGCTATATCTTCTATGTCAAACTGTGGGGGCCACAACTACATTTATGAATATTTCATGCAGCTCATACCATGTTGAATAAAATACCACAAGCCACAACTGAAGATGTGGAGAATATTTGAGTCAAATGTGAGCAATGTAGATAGATGAGCTGCCGTGAGGAATGACTAAGGACATATGAAAACAATAAATGAAACATGACCAATCACTAAAATCTATGAACAAAAGAAAGCAACATAATTGCTCTGAAAAAAATCATTATGGAGTCATCTTGCTTCCTCCACTAGAAGATCTAACATTGGAAATAATGTTTGAAACACAAGCACATACAAAACTAATTAATGAGGAAATTATTAACCTCCCTTACACAATAAGATGTAGCATCAAAAATCACTTTAATTATGTTTTTTGTTAGAGGCTTGTACCTGTTTGAGAAGCCTGAAGTTTGAGTTCATATGGGGTTTCAAACCTCCAAGGTTGTCCTGGAGTGTCCAGGAATTAAAGATTAACCTGGAGATTTCAGCGAGCAACTCAGGAAAAAAATCACAGAGGCATTAAAATAATTTTGTGGGCTTCTACCATTTTTCTTTGAACACTTATATAACTGTTGGAGGTAGAAGAAAAAAATATGTTTGACTGGGAGGGACAGTTGGATGTGGGAGATCTTGTGATAACATCTCTGGGGATACATCCCACCATGGTTGGCGAAGCTAGTGGGTTCCCAGTGCTATCACTTTCACCTGAAGAGACTCAACAGGGTAGCAAGTTATTTCTTAATTTGTGCCTACTACTGCAGAATATTTCTATGATCAACAGCAAGTTTGGCCATTTAACCAATATGCCAAGATATTCTGTTTCTGAGCCTCACTCTACTATGTATTAGAAATTCAGAAATAGAAAAGAAAGGGAAACCATGAGTGATTAAAGTAACCAGGGTTTGTTTATTTTGTCTTTTGCATATGATTACTGCATATGAAAGATATGGTAATTGTAGTTTAAGGATCTGGCACAAATAGGGTTAATGTGGGACTGAGTACAGTACCGCCCACACAGTGATGTAAGTGAACACATGACCCACACCAAACAGTCAATCTAATGTTGGATAGAGCCATGTGAATAAGCAATCATGGAGATAGCTCCCTGCTTGAATTCTTTATTGTGTGTATATATATATATACATAGTTCTTGTAGTTAATAAATACATACACTTAACCTACTTGAGACTTCATTAAGACCACTGAATGGTATCCAATCCTACAATATTAATATTTCATGCTGAATTGGCAATTTCTCTCCCTGGTGAGATATACATGTTTTCACAAGAGTCAAAAGGAAATCCTTAAAGCATATTATAAAATGTGTTTGGCAAATTTTTATGGTTATCACTCTCAAGTTCACACCTGCATGGTTCTGGATATTGTTGAGATAAAGAGATTTTCAAAGCACCCTGCCAAATATGTGGCTATGGCAGTGTATCTGTAGCGCAGAGGGCCCTGAGATTAAGCTCCCTCACAGGCCATCAGAAATGCTGCTAGATTGTAATAAAATCCAACTGGTTCCACATTATCATTCAGGGAAATAAGTCTGTCTACATATCCAGGACTTGGGCAGCTTTAATCCCCTCCGAAATGGCTTTGGATATTGCTCAGTTGTAAAAAACAATTGCCAAAAATTGTTCTCAGGGCAATTTGGGATTGATTGACAATCTAGTCATTGTATCACTCACAAGAATGGGCTATAAAGAAAAGCTTCAACTTGGCCCCACCCTTAGTAACAGTGTTTAGGCTCTTCTGTGACCTTGCGATTGCCCAGTGGCCCTGGGGGAGGGGCAGACAGAGTAACCAGGACTACATTTGGGGCCTTCCACATCCAGTGGGTACCACAGGGACTAGAGTGTGGTGATATGATTATGTAACTGGACAAGTTTCTTTTGTATTATGCTAAAGTTCTTTTTTTAGTTGGTTCCCACTTAAAAAAAGGGAGCATTTTTGTTTGATGGCACTGGGGCAACCCTGCCTGGTATCTACTTATGTTTTTTTTTAAAGCAAAAGGACACCAGCCTTCCATTACTGCCTATAACCTTACTTTGGCCTATTCATTCTTTCTGCCCTTCTCTTTTGTAATATGCCATGTCCCTGGATTAAAATTTATTTCTGATGGCCTTTTGCGGTGCTCTAAGACTCACCGAATTTTCTCTGAAAACCTGAGCTTTGTTAAATGCCTTTCCTCCTGCGTGCAGGGCATTCAAGTGCTCAGAAAACAAATGAACTAATTGTTGTCCCTTCCTTAAGATAAAGAGATTTTTAAAGCGCCATGCCAAATAGGTGGCTATAGAAGTGTATCAGTAGCGCAAAGGTCATGAGATCAAGGGGGAATGATCCCACATCACCGAAGATATTTTTGGATTTCTCTGCAGCAAGCGGTCGGGATCTGGAATACCTGAGAGTGTGGTGGAGGCGGGTTCAATGGAGGCATTGAATTGGATTATTATCTGAAAAGGAAGAATGTTATGGGGAGAAGGTGGGATAGGCATTAGATGAATTGCTCCTTCAGAGAGCCAGCATAGAAATTAAGGTAAAAGCAAAATACTGAGGATGATGCTGGAAATCTGAAACAAGAGCAGAAAATGCTGGAAAGACTCAGCAGGTCTAACAGCATCTGTGGAGAGAAAACAGGGTTAACGTTTCGAGTCCTCATGACTCTTCTTCAGAGCTAAAGAGGAGTAAAAATGTGAGGAACTTTATACTGTTTAGGGGGGTGGGGGGGTTGCGGGTGGAGCAGGTGAAGCTGTATAGAAGGCCAGCGATAGGTGGAGGCAAAGGAGACATTGACAAAGATGTCATGAACAAAAGGACAAAGGGGTGTTAATGGTAGTGGTACTGGCTAAAGGAGGTGCTGATGGTGGCATTAAGGTCAGAAAGCAGAATGTGGTAATAGCAGGACAAGGGCAAGCACCCTGGAAAGAACAAGTGACAGATGGCCATAGCGGGGGTGGGTTGGGGGAGGGGACAGTGATGGGAAAAAAGATCGAAAATAGGATAAAAGGTGGGGATAAAACAATGAATAAAAATGAAAAGAAATAAAAATAAGTGAAGTGGATAAGAAATAAAATTGAATACTGAAAAAAGGGTATAAAAAAGGGTGAGGATGAAGGAATGAGTTCATGGTTTGAAGTTGTTGAACTCAATGGTAAGTCCGGAAGGCTGTAAATGTCTAATTGGAAGATGAGGTGTTGTTCCTCCAGTTTGTGATGAGCTTCACTGGAACATTGCAGCAGGCCAAGGATGGACATGTGGGCATGAGAGCAGGGTGGTCTGTTGAAATGGTAAGCAACAGGGAGGTCTGCAAAGTGGTCACCCAGTCTGCATTTGGTCTCTCCAATGTAGAGGAGACCGCATTGGGAGCAGCGAATGCAGTAGACCAAATAGTCCTGCTATTACCACATTCTGCTTTCTGATCTTAATGCCACTATCAGCACCTCCTTTAGCCAGCACCACTACCATTAATATCCCATTGTCCTTTTGTTCATGACATCTTTGACAATCTCTCTTTTGCCTTCACCAATCGCTGGCCTTCTATCCAGCTTCACCCGCTCCACCCGCACCCCCCCCCCCCCCACCCCGCTAAACAGTATAAAGTTCATCACATTTTTACTTCTCTCTCACTCTGAAGAAGTGTCATATGGAGTTGAAACATTAACTCTGTTTCTCTCTCCACAGAGGCTGTTAGACCTGCTGAGTCTTCCAACATTTTCTGTTTTTGTGCCAGCATAAACATGATGGGCTGAATGGTCTCCTTTGTGCTAAAAATAACCTGTGATTCTGTAGTTTTGAACTCTGCTGACACTACAATTCCCAGAATCCTCTGGGCGGTGGGCGGTAACACCCCGGCCCCGACTGGGGCATTTTGGGAGTTGTTGTTTTACCGGACTGACCACACCCCAGTGTGTGCGCGCGCGCGTCACTGGCGGGGGCCCCACCCCCCCCCCCCCCCCCCACCATGTCTGCCGGGAATTGTAGTTCCCCCACTGGCTTCGCGGCTGGACTTCCTGCCTACAGCTCCCGACACGCACTGCGCCAAGGGGGGGGTGGGGAGGGGAGGGCCTTCCGGTTGCATCCAAACGGCAAGATGGCGGACAGGCGGCGGCGACGGGCGTCTCAGGACACGGACGAGGAGGATGAGGAAGTGCCCCGGTCGGAGGTGGAAGCCGCCCCGTCCGTCAGTTGCATCTTGGACTTATCCGGCGTCCAGGCTCGCGAGGCCGAGTCCGAGTGTGTGAGTGTTCCCCGGGTGGGGGAGTCAGTGGTGCGGCGGGATGAAGGAAGGAAGAGAGCGGGGCCTGGGGCCCCCGAGCGGGGCCTAGAGGCCGGGGTGGGGGGATCCAGACTCCAACCTGCAGCCTTTGGGTCCAGTTTGTAAGACAGTGGCCGACCTTCGGCCAACGTGGATGGTTTAAATGCGCCGCTCGATGTGTTACCCGCATAGAATATGGAGCTTCTTATACTAGTTTAAATGAATTAGGTTTGAGTTGGATGGTATTGCGGCGGTGCCGGGGAGCTTTCAGGCTGTGAGCAATGAGGCTTTAATTCGCAGTCTCTTTCTGATGGCCTCTGGAGAGCGACCTCTGGAGAGCGACACCGCAGGTCTGAGCTCCGGGTTGGTGTGTGAATCTGGTGTTTGGCCTCGCCGTGTGATGCCCGTTATTTGCGTGTGTGTTATAAAAGCGAGCCTTGCTTCATGAGAGGGCTGGGTCGAAGTTGCTGAGGCTTGTGTAGGAGGTAACAATCTGTCCATATTCTGGGTTAGCTGCACACCTCGATCCCCCACCCACCACCACCACCACCACCACCAATTGCAATGCGTCTTACGCTGTGCACTTGGGTTCCGAGTTTTGCCAACTCTGCACTTTTTTTCTTCCACAGTGGATGACTTGCTGATCTTGGATGTGTTGTCGGGCTTAGGTTTGAGGAAAGATTGTTCTACCTCTGCTTATGTTTATAGCAATACTGAGCAGCGCTGAGAAGAGATTTGGAAATGCCTGGCTAGTTTGGTTCAGAGTTGCATCGGATGACGTCTATGGATGATAAATAAGTTTGCGATAGTTTGTGCCTGTTTGTTTGCTACTGACAGATTAAGGTTACTTGTATATTCATGAGTTGTTAAACGATGTATTTTGGAAATGTGTTTCACACACTTCCAAGTGTAAAGATTTTTTAAGTGAAGCTTTCTGCAAATGCTCCCTGTGGATGTAAGATTGGCCTCTGCATTGTCTGTTTAATTGGTCTGAAAAGTGATTTTATTGCAGTGTACGTATCTTACGTGAATGCCTTTTAAAATGCATTAATTTGCATAAATTGATGTATCTACTTAATTTCTGGTTGCCTATCGATGTGTTTTAACATGGACTATGAATGAGGTGATGTGCATTGGACACTTAAATATAAAAAACATAATTTTCCTACTGGGTTTGTTTCTATTAAAAACACTGAAACTTGGAGGAAACAGTTGGATGCAGTGTAAAGCAGTAAGAATAAACACAGAAAATGTTAAAATCTACTATCCCATCTGCATCTGAAAAGAGGAAAGATAGGTTAATGTTTTGAGTGTGAGCCCTTCATTTGAATAGACAAAGTAAAGCCAGTACAACTTTTTACAATTCTGACCAAATCCAAGGAAAGGAACGAGCAACATTTAAAGGGTTGCAAATGCAATCAAGTTAGCTATAAAAGAACAGCTAGTGGTTTAATAATACTTATAAAGCTGCAAAGCAATGAAAAAGTCTGGATGATATGTATAGATCATCTCAATTCGTCAACCATGTTGTTTTTGATCAACCTAAGAGGTTGGTTCAAAAGAGGTATAAATGGGCTTACTGCCCTTTTCTTTGGTTTTGATAAAGGCTCTCAACTGGAAATAATTATCTTTTTACTTCAAATGCTGATGGACTTACTGTGTATTTCCAGCACTTTCTGTTTTTATTTCAGCCCTTTTCATTTTAGTTCCAGAGTAAAACAGTAGGACTTTCAATAGTGCATTCACATGCATCAAAATATTTTGGCTCATATTGAATATGACAATAAAAAAATCATATAAAATAATTCACTTCATTTTCTGCTACATCAGCCAAACTGATCCAGACATTAGTTTTTTTCAGTTATATTCTCTGCAGGGTTTAAGGGAAGCTCAATAGTGGTGTACAAATGATAAGAGTAAGAGTTACAAAATTATGATATCATCAAACTTTTTGATCTTTTATGTTTTTGATTTAATATTTTTAATCGCTAGTGACATCATCAGGGGGTCTGCCTTGTGCGAAGGAGATAAAATAATTTCCAGTGATACCATCTTGAGTTACTAAAATAATGATTTGTTTCTGTTCAGTTGTCCACACTCTCGGCTATAGCATACCACCCCACTGCAAAGTTGTCACTGATACTTTTTATGTAGAACTGGGAGGTCAGCAGCCTAGAAAGGATATTAATCCACACTTTTAAAACTGGTAAAAGGGTCACTGATGCTGAGATTTCTTGTTTAATAGGTATTTATGGTATATATTTCATGTTGCTATAATTTGTTTTTACTTGTAATTTGTTGCATCTGTAGAAAATATATGCAGCCGATAACAATTTGGACACAGGACAAATCCCAGTAATGTGGAAGAAGGCCCTTTAAAAAGTGCCTATGGGGATCGCCCTCTTACTCTTACAGTTGCTGCTTGCTTGTCTTTGTACCTCTTGTGATTGTAGAAATCATTGGATTAAAACAAGATGACCACTATTTCTAAGCTATCCCAGCTCAGAACAAAGAGCTGGTTGTTGCTTCTAAAGATCGGGCAATAGAGTTTTGAATGAAAAGGCTCAGTGGAGCACTGAGTCTGATTTACTTAGCTGATCTACTTGGGGAGAAGACTGCAAGATCAACTAAAAAGCTAATGTGATAACAGGAATCATCCTCTTTTTAATATTGTGGCATCACCACGTTAGCTCAAGTTGCTAACCTTACTGCTTCTGCCCACTGTTGGTTGGCTGAAGGTTTCTGCGGTCTTTGGCTAATGTGTATAGACATCCTTTGTTTTCACACAGATCTCACTCTTGTATGCTAAAAGAGTATCAAGCTGGAAATTCGAAAACCACTGGCTTAAGAACCAAACAGCATTGCTGCTTATGTCGCGAAGAGTGTTCAATTTGGAGTGCACAACAGACCAGAATTATTAACCCTAACCACAGAACACTGGGAGATGAATGGTCATTTAATAGGGCTAAGAGCTGTGTTTTATGAAACAAACTATTCACTGGTCAGTTTTTCATCGGACATGATTACGTTTTCAGTTTCTGCCATATTGGCAGGAAGGTCCATTTTAGTTTTATGGACTGGAGACTTTTACGAACGCTGCTCATAATGTCAAATTTAGAATCATCGATGGACAACTTTGAAGATTCTGGTTAAAGGAGGTTCCATAACAGAAGTTCCCCTGACAAGTTCAATATGAGGGAAAAACACAGTATCCGTCGTTTCACTTAACTCAGACCGGTTCTAGTCTGCCTAGCTCTTTTACCAGTAAAATCACTTCTTTATAATCAGTAATACAGCAGGTTTACTCTGCTAGATTCTTCCAGAAGGTCTTAAGTTCTCGTTGTTTCTGATATGTGAATTGATGTGTATGGTTCACTGTAATCGTCTAAGCCTCCTGTCCCAACCAATTTGTATACACATCCATGAGACTTTCCTGTATTGCAAAATGTATGGCTTGGAGATTTTAAAGATATATTGTGTATAATAATGCTGTATGGCTGATGTCTTGAGTTCTTGACTCCTGTATTGAACCTGCAAGAATTTCCTACTGCGTGGGACTCTGAAACATATTTCTGTATGTATGAGGGATCCAAGAGGAATGGTAATTTTTGAGATCATGCAGGTAAATCTTTTACAGATTACATAGCAAAAAAAAACAATGTTTTTAAGGCCTATTACCAATGATAAAACAGGGATTTTTTTCTCTTTTTAAAAAAAAAAGTAAAGTTTGCTCTAGTGAATACTCATAGTAATATAGGATAGCAAGTGCCTTTTCTTGCAGCATCTATGTGGTGAGGTTATGAATTTGACATTTTTTGGCCAGTACAATATTTGTGCTTGGACAGGTTTTGCTGGATGTAACTATAGTTATCAAAATATATTGAATATAGGAAGGTGCAAGCTGCTGGAATTCTACTGGGTATATTTAATTCCGATTTTAATCATGGTAAAACTTTTAATCTTTCATTCTGTATAATTTGATGACCTACATTGTTAGTTTGTTTTAGATTGGTAGCTGTCACCTTATGGAGTTTTTGTTGGGAATAAGAAATTATAGTCCTCCCCAGTAAATGTCAGTTTTGACCTTTATTTAAATATGAGATGTGGATAATATGTTTAAATGTAATGGTTTAAAATGTGCTTTGAATCAGTGTTTGAGATATTTCATGCTGTATAGGGTTCTGTGAAATGTCAATCTTTCAGGTTTTCATTCCAAGATTGAACTTGATGTGCGTCCCAGAAAGGCAGTAAGCACAGCAGTCAGTTCTGTTGGTTTTGTTCTGTGGCAGACGTGTAATTTGCTTAGAATCATTTACTGAACCTGTGAATTACAGTGTTATGAAGAACTTTTGGATAGAACCTGTGCTGACTGCACAAACCATATGCTTACAGGTTTGCTGTGCCGATTTCCATGCTGTGGTGGGATGTTTTTTCACGTTTTGCTAGAGTTGCTGATTTCTGATGTTCTGTCCTAGTTACGTAGCCCAGCAGTTGTGTGTGTGTGTGTGGTGGGGAAGGGGGCAGGGGGGGGGGGGGGCGGTGAGATGTCTTGCTAGTCTTTGTTAATGGTTATATAACTATGTGTGTAGTTGGCAGTGGTGGAAGATTGGTGCTAAGTATCAACTCTATGTAATATTTCTGAGTCGCAGATCACAGGGGCCATATACATAAATTTTAAAAAAGAATTTACCGTAGGATGGATACTAATAAAAGTTTCTTTCTTTCACAGGAGAGTGAAGATGGCATAGAAGGTGATGGTAAGTACCATGGCTACACACAAGCTTTATTGGTTTCAGCCAGAATTCATTACAACATATTAGGGCATCACTTCAGGTGCTACCTTCTTGTCCCCTATCTAATTTGAAAAGCAATTCTCCTAATTAAGCGAGACTCAGTTTGCAGATAATTTACCTTTTTATGCAGATGAAAGGCAAGCCTTTGGCCTACCTGTCCAGGCACACTGACTAATGCTGGGATATAGTCCCACAGGCAGTGGCAATGAATGTTGGCAGGTAGCTTTACCATTGTAGGGTCTTGCAACACAATCTGATTGTGTCCTCAACCGACATTCACAGCATTTTGCAGCAGAAAACATTGTGTAGTGATCAGCACCACCTGCTTCTTCCTATCACCAACCCCCCTCTATCGCCAGCCTATAGAGACGGAAGCCCTCGTAGCCTCCCCATGCCCTCACCCTCTTATACTGCAGCACCAAGTCTAGTGATGCTGTGCCTTTCATTTCCTCTTCCTCCAATAACGGTATTGTTGCAAACAGCAAACCCAGCACAGGGTCAGAAATTGAATCAGGGGCTATTAGTCACACAGCAGACAGTATATTTATCTATTGAACCACCAGATAAATCTATCTAATTATGTTTTCTGGTTGATGAGGCTGTTGGCTTAAATAAAAAATCAATGATTGGTTCTGTGTTCATTTCCTTGGTACTGTTGTAATGTGTTGCAGTACTTTACTTTGATTACAAATTTGCTAATTTTTGTTCTTTGATTTCAGCTGTTGTGCTTTCAGACTATGAAAGCGCTGAAGAGAATGGTTCTCAGAAATCTGTAAGTCCAGCAATTGATAACTTCAAAGCCTGGAGCTGTGTACGAAAAGGGATAACATTGTACCATTCCTCTGCTGGTAGTGGGCAGGTGGTATTCTGTGAATATTATACATTTGCTGCCAATAGCAAGGCAGAGTACTGTTGCTGTAGTAAAGGTACAGTACTGTACCTCGTCATACCTATGCTGGTAATATGGATGTTACCATTCTCATTTAATGGCAAGTACTACCGGTTGCCAAATTTTCACGTTTCTTTTTGGTTTCCATTGTTTTTGTGTGTTGGCGTGAGTGGCAGAAGTTAAGAGTAGACCTATGGTGCATTTGCTCTTTGTGGCCTTCCACCAATTGATTGCACTCTGCACGTGCACTCTTCTCTCCCTTCTCTCCTGGCTCTACGCTACAGCTCCTGTTCCTGAGCCCTGCTTCTCATCCGAGCTTCTTTCTGTCTTTCTCTCCCTTGGTGAGAAATTGTCTCTCAATCTGGCTCCCTTGAGCCTGCTTTTCTCCTAGTCCTGGGCAGCCTGTTTTGTCTGATGTCTCCTGAGTGGTCTCTGCTGTTGTTTTGGCTTCTTTCGCGTCTTTTTTGATGAGCTTGCCTGTCTCATCTCTTCAAGTTCATTTTGGCTTGCTTCCATGCAGCATCGCAGCTGCACTTCCTTTTGATCTTTTTGCAAGATCTAACTTGTTCTGCTCTTGATTCTTATTTCGTTTGGCAATCGGAAGTATGATCAGCAACTTGGATTTGATTATTCCTCCCAATGTTTGTATATACAAAAATAGCTCCACCAACAGTTTTTATACTGTATTTTTTTAAGTTTTTATCTGTAAGAATTGTGTAGAGTACAATTTTTAGTCTAAATATAATGTTAAATCAATCAAATGTGTACAAGGGAATATATGCACTCAAAACAATGACCTGAGTGTCAGAAATGGTGGTTCTGGATGACTACTCTTTAGAGGTGGTAGGGGAATTATCCTTAGCTAAAATGGCAGGCAGATGCAATTTGTAACAGCGTAATATGACTTGAGCTAATATGTGTTGGAACATTTCACAACAGATACATTTTATATTTAAAAGCATCTCAAATTTTGCTGGATGTCCATATTCTATGAGCCTTAACCTAGCAGATGTAACCGGGCATGTGTTCAGAGACTGATGGGGAGGAGGAAGGAAAAATGCTGACTTACTATTGAACAGAAGAATAATAAAAGCAGTGTATTATATCTTAAATTAGGATTTTGTCAGTTGTATGTACAGTGTGACTGTTTAGCTATATTGTTTGCTGGCTTCTAATCAGATATAAAATTCTATTAAAAAAACCAAACTCAAACAGAAAACAAATTCTGGAATACTGTGAAATCTCTGTTGTTCCCAACACACACATTCCTGTATTGCTGTTTCCTTGGTGAGGTATTTGCAGATTGATGTTATGCTACAGCTCACATTTTATGTAGGCGAAAGTTAGTCAGAAGTCCTGCTGCTGCAGTAAGATGGCCAGGCTGAGATCCACCACTCCTCACAGTTATGTTGCCTGTTCACTGTTCTGGTTCACACATGAACAGTGACCATTGAGAGGAGGAGGAGGGGGTGGTGGTGGCAGTGTCAGAGGGCTGCTGGCTGGATAGAAACCAATGCAAGTCAAGACTGAGGAAAAGGGGAGTAGTTGGGGGAGGTGGGTGGGTTTGGGGTGGGGGGTGGAGAAGGGAGAATAAAGTGCCACAGCCTTTTCTGGTTTAAGGATGGAGGGGAACTAGACATAATGATGAGCACACATGATATTCATCTGATCATATCACATTGTATTGTGCAAGCAAAATGGTATTCTTTGAAGGCAGTTACCCCGCAGTATTCTTGCACTCAGTATTTTCTAATGACATTGTCCTTTAACCATGTATATTTTAATTATTTTTATGCTTGGAATATAATTAATACATTAGTGTATTGTACATAAAGATCCATGTTAACTTGGTTAATGTAATTGAGAGAGTTAGTAGTATTCACAATTTATTTAGTGGGTTTCTGTATTTTTATGGTACAAATGTGCGAGGTAGGCAAAGCCAACTGCAAAAAAAGTAGCTGACCCAGTAGTCCTGCTAGGGCTATCCACTTTTGCCCCAACATCTGTTTGATGAGGTAATTTCAGAGCATGTAGCCTATTTATGTAGCAGCACTATTCTGTTTATCATTGTTTTAAGGCCGCATTGTTTGTCCTGTCAGCAGCACAGTCATTCCTCCAGCAGTATAAATTTATCCATCAGCAGCCAGGTTGCAATCTTATTGCTGTCAAACTGAGCAAACCAGCTTATGAGGCCAAGGATTTTTTGCTTACTAGCTAGTTAAATACCTACCCTCAAAGTTTGAGGGGAGGGAAGGCAAAGCTGCTAGAAACATTGGTTATGACTTGATTAAAATGCAGATGCACAGTTGTAGTTAAAGTTCCAATGATATGGAATAAAAATGGTGTTTCTGCATAAGAAGTTTTGGGTAATTACCGGTTTTTGAAATGGTCCTAAAATGTCAATACATCTGTTGGAAAGAGAGTAAGTAGATCTGTTCTGATTTTTTGGGGGGAGTGGTGGGGGTGGTGCAAGTATGATTCCTGTCAACTGAAGCTAGATCAGTATTCAGATGAGTGTTGATGTTCATGTAGGTGTTGGAGGGAGGTAGTGAGGGTGTTAACTTCAGTTTAAAAAAAATGTTAATTTGCCATGATTATATAAAATGTTTGATTTGAATGGTTGAGGTGAGTCCTCCGTTACTAATGCTTAAAAAATCTTTGTTTGCAGGGGGATGAAGAGGAAGGCGAATATAGTGACGAGGAAGTTCCAAAGGAGGAAGTAAAAACAGGCAATGAAGGGAACGAAGATGAATCGTCCAAAGAAGGAAAACCTGAAGAGAAAGGAGAGATTACTGGAGAAAGACAGAGTGGCGATGGACAGGTAACAGAAACTGCTGCTGTTTTGTTTTGATATGGACAGGGAGCAGGTTTGAATCTTTAATAAGCCTAATAGAATTGGAGGAATTTATTTTTTGGTAACAGTGTACACCGGAAGAGTGGAGAGAGATGTAGAACGACACAGAAGCAGAGGTATACATCAATAAAATAATTTAAAACATGCATTTTTATTGCACCACTTCACTTTTCTTGGAAATATGTCAAAATACTTCACAACCAAGGATTAATTTGCACTGTCATGACTTATGTCGGCAAACACAAATCATTTGACTAGTTGATTTGTTTTTGATGCCTTTGCTTGAGGGAACAATGTTCTAGGAGAACTTCTTTCTGAATAGAGACATAGAATCTTTAAAATCCACTGGAACATGTAGAAAGACCTTAGTTTTAATGTTTCACCTCTGACAAAGCAGCACTGTACTGAGTTGCTTAGTTTGTGTGTTCAATTCTTGGAGTAAAGCTGCAAGCTTCTGACTCCAAGGTAAAAGTGCTACTTACTGAACCAAGTTAACTGCAATGCAAAGTTCTAGACACAAACGCAGAGAGCTATACACATCATCTTTGAAAGAGAATCTAGATGATAAATATAATGGAAAGACTAGACTAAATGGAGCCCAGTTAGTAAGGTATGAGCTTGTTGATTCATGTGGCTTTTTCCAGTTATAAAAATGAGATGAAAGGTGACAAACTGTGGGACCCCCCCAGGAGTTTCTTGATTAATTCTCATTCTGACCAGTGTTTACAAATTAATCTGAAGGCTGTCATCCCTTTCTACAAAATTTCAAGGGCAGGAAGAAGAAAAGAATGGCCTGTAAATTTTGTAATGGCATTCAAAAGAGATGGGGAAAAAAATCGGGTGCTTCTTGATTTATATCTTGAGGTAACTGCTGAATGCAGGAGTTGTACAGCTGGAAGCTCAATATTAAATTGCTGGACTCGAGCAGCTATTGTGAAGATACATTTTTAGCACATCTTCAAGAGTGTCATGTCCATTTTACATGGAAATGTTGATGTAGAAGAGTAGAAATGCCCTCTCTGCAAAGTGTGCTCGCCAAAGGCTCAATTGAAGCATTTGGTTCAGGAAGACCCAGGTACAATTCTAGCCTGTACTGAGTCAGCTAATCTCACACAGAGTGCTACAAGAGCTCAGTGTCTCTGAGTTAGTAAAGAGAAAATTGGCTAGGGTTCCTGCTTCTCATCTCTAGCCGTTGACTGCTGGTGGAAGTGTATGTGTGAAAGAGCATCCAGCTAGAACAATGATAGGCTGGACTATGATGCTTGCGTCAGTATAGCCAGCAGGCAGACGTCAGTCTTTACGCAAAACTGCCAACTCGTGTGAGCTATCTATGGGACTATTATCTCCAGCAGGAAATCAATGACTTCAGGAGAAAGGAACGTTAATAAGATTTTTAAGACCAGTCCTTACTCAGAATGACATCATTTAGCCAAGTTACAGAAACTGGTTGCTGCTATATCCTTTTTAAAGTCAATATAGATGAAGGCTGCTTAATTCCTGTCCTGTAGATTGTTGTCCTGTAGATTGTTGCTTTTTGTGCCAAGACCTTTAACCTTTCCTCTTTTTTTCCCTGCAGGAAAGTACAGAACCTATTGAAAATAAAATAGGTAAAAAGAACAGGCGGCAACTGGACGATGATGAGGATAGAAAAAACCCTGCTTACATCCCACGGAAAGGACTCTTCTTTGAACATGATCTCCGAGGACACACTGAACCTGAGGAAGTGAGGTTTGTATTCCTAGTTTTAAGCCTGAGTTTTAAATATACTGGAAAAGTTAAAAATCTTAGATTATTGTTGTAATGTTCAGGTAACCAAATCATTCAGGAGAGGGAGCCATTCATGAGGTGAGTGTATTACCCTTTGTAACTAAAACTGTAGTAGAATCATGCCTCTTTTTGAAAAAGGCAAATGTTTAATTTAGCTATATGCCTTCCAATAAGTACATACCAACCAAAGGATTGACATTTAATAAGCTATTTCCTGTAAAATTCTTGATTACAGAATGGCCAATGACTGCATATACTTACACAAATAGTGCCTTAAGGTAAAAAAAGAAACTTTCCAAGCTGCTTCACAGAGGGGTAGTTGGTTAATAATCAATTTTAAATAAAAGATGCAGATATAGCCTACATAAAAGATGCAGATATAGCCTACAGTTTAGTCTAGAAGTTTGGTCAAAAGGTGGGTTTTAAGAAAAGTATTGGAAGGGAGAGGAAGGGCAAGGGAGGGGAATGGGGATTAATGGGGAAATTCCAGAGCATGGGGCCTAGACAGCTGAAGATATGGTGCCAATGGTGGGCCAAAGTAAAGGCGGGGATACGAGGCCAGAGGCAGAGGAACAGAATGTTCCTGGGGCAGAGGAGGAAGTGAATGAAGGGATTTATTAAACATGAAAATTTGAAATTGAGGGGTTAGTGGGCCAGGAGCCAGTGTAGGTCAGCATGAATAGTCGCATTGGTTGAGCAGGACTTGGTGTGGGGCTGGTTCTTCCACAGTTTTTCTGGAGGAAATTGGAGCTCATCCTATGCTAGAGGCCAAATGATGAGTGGCATCACAGGTAGCAGAGGGGTCGAGTCAGATATCATCAGAGAACGCATGGAAAAGCTAATCCCATGCCTTTAGATGATGCCAAAGGACAGCATGGAGATGAGGAAGGGGCCAGGAATGGGCCCTAGGGGTAACAAGGCAGGAAGAGAAGCTTCCCGAGGATGCTCTGGCTAATTGAGTGGAAGAAAATAATGGCAGTCCCATTGAGATGGAAATCGCAGGTAAGGTATCAGCGGAGGATGATATAGGAAAAACTTTTTACCCAGAGGGTGGTGACAGTCTGGAATGCGCTGCCTGGGAGGGTGGTGGAGGTGGGTTGCCTTACATCCTTTAAAAAGTACCTGGATGAGCACTTGGCACGTCATAACATTCAAGGCTATGGGCCAACTGTTGGTAAATGGGATTAGGTAGGTAGGTCAGGTGTTTCTCACATGTCGGTGCAGACTCGATGGGCCAAAGGGCCTCTTCTGCACTGTGATTCTGTGATTAGTTGACCATGTCAAAGGCTGTGGAGAGGTCAGAAATAGGGGAAATGCACCAATGTCACCGTATGCAGATGTAATTTATGACGTGAAGCCGTTTCAGTGCTAGGGAATGATGGGCATGCAGGAATATTTAAAATTATATTTGGCATGTTTAGATGGAAACATAAGCAATCATCCAAGCCCTGTAATTATATTAGTTAATAAAAGAGACTTACATAGCATTTCATGACCGCCAGATGTCTCAAAGCACTTTACAACTAATGAAGTACTTTGAAGCATGTACACTGTTGTAATGTAGGAAACAGCAACCAATTTGAACCTGGGCTTGAAACCAGAACCTTGTGACTCAGTGCTACTCATTGAGCCATGGCTGACACTTTTAGCTTTGAAGTTTTAGTTTTAATTTTTAAATAGCTTTCTTGTATCTATTCATACCAGTTTCTATTTTGTGATTGATCTGTAATCAGTCTTGTGTAGAAATCAAAAACAAAAACAGAATTACCTGGAAAAACTCAGCAGGTCTGGCAGCATCGGTGGAAAAGAAAAGAGTTGACGTTTCGAGTCCTCATGACCCTTCAACCGTTCTGTTGAAGGGTCACAAGGACTCGAAACGTCAACTCTTTTCTTCTCCACCGATGCTGCCAGACCTGAGTTTTTCCAGGTAATTTTGTTTTTGATTTCCAGCATCCGCAGTTTTTTGTTTTTATATTTTTATGTAGAAATCAACTGCCCAAGCACATTGCCATTAATGTTTAATTATTTTCATGTTTAATTTTTGTCAGAGTGGGCATAATAAAATGTTTTCTTGGCTTCTTACTTTTGCAGCTAACCAATGTCAAACAAAGCACGGATGTTGTCTGGGGCAATTGATTTATCACTCATTTTTAATTGCAAAATTGGTTCTTTTCAGTAAATCAGGCTGTACACAGTAAGTGCAGATATTTGTACACAGATTATTTACCGTGACGGTGGCTCAATTTTAATAAAAGTGCAGAAACAAAATGGAAAACAAGACAGGCTGGCGTCAATATTTCTTGCTCTACAACAGTTTGTCGTTTTCTCTCTCTTTCACCACACCTCCTGCACCCCCCCACCCAAACTGCCATTCCAAAGGCCAAAAAGGGGTACGGCTGTTCCTGTCACTAAAGACATTTAGTATTGGGCCATTCCATGTTCCTCATTGATACTTCATTAAAGGTACTGCAAGATCTGATGGGTCAGCTGTTATTTATATTCTAGTGCAGACCCAAGCTTACTGCAGTGGGTTGAATACACGCCACCTCCATCTACATTGTGTAGTTGAAAACATTTGCTTTTAATTTTTTGCAGTAATGACCTAGTGGGTTTTTACCCCCACATTTGAGTTTTGTCAGCTACTATTTGAGACCCAGTGTGCCGTGCCATGAGTGCGAAATTTAGGATTGAATCCTGCAGTGTGTTCATCCCACAGGTGCAGATCAAGATGTATGAAAGATGTGTGGGTTGTACCCCATATGTGTGTTCATGCTGGTCTGTTTGTGTTTTAACACTAATTGATGTGGTTGTAAAAACCCTAATTTGTTCTGAACCGGTCAGTGTGATTTTTATTTTCCTTGTTTACAGACCCAAAGTCCGCCAGCGGAAGCTTTGGAAAGATGAAGGGCGATGGGTGCACGATAAGTTCCAAGAAGATGAGCAAGCACCTAAATCTCGAGATGAACTAATTTCCCTGTACGGTTATGACATTCGATCAGACAGAAACCCTGATGAAATAAGGCCGCGAAGGATAAGAAAGCCAAGGTTTGGAGAATTTCAGGAATCATTGAGTTTTCAGTGCATTGATGGAATTATAAATATGCGAACAGTGCAGCTCTAGTCCCTCACGTTAATTTCTTTTTCTCAAAGCACCTCGATTTTAATTTATGTACTTGTACAGATATACCCTCAACCGCCATTCTCTTACTGCTGCCCCCTTGGCTTTCTAGCCCCCACCCCTCTTTTCTCCTTCTGCAACTATGGTAGGGGCAGCTGGGGGGGTTTGCATCATTGGGAGGTGGGCCAGAAATTTCTTGTAGGCTTGGTAGCATTAAGGGAAGGGCCCTAAGCTACTATAATGCTGGGTAAGAGATGTCTGGTTTGGTAATCTGAGAGGAACTCCTAAGGCTGGAATGACTTTTGGGAGGATATGGTGTAGGCCTGTGATGAGATGAGGTACCTGGGCTTTGGCAGCACAAGAAAGAAGCACTGGAGTCCATCAGCATTTGGTTCTGGGTTCCGGCAAACTCTAAAAGGCAATTACTACAGCCTGGCAACACTGGGAGGTGGAATCCTGTGTGTATGAAAGCTGGTAATGGGAAGATGGGCAGGTTGCTGATTTCTGAGACAGCTGAGAAACTCCACCTGCCTCTGATGCAGAAATGGTAGCAGGAGGGCATGGTGGAAATGCAAATGGGCGGAAGGCGGAGATTAATTCTGACTTAGAAGAATTTGAGAATTAAAATTACTTAGGAAAGCATATCTCCAAGACTGTGAAATCCAGCTAGGTGCCCAGAATTTCATCTTTGTTGGGGATGGACCTAGGAGTTCTCATGGGTAAGTAACTAACTGCACTACCTACCTTGGAGACCAAGAAAGGAGACTGAATAAGAAGCAAGTAGAGGCAAGAGGCAGTCCTCAACATGCCAAAAGTTGTGTGAACAGAAGCAAGTGTGACCCTTGCACATAGAACAGATCCAAGACTTTTGCATGATAGATGTAAAAACTTCCTTGATGTTTTCTGTTAGTTTCAGTGACCATTGTGGATTGGGACAACATGCCTGCCTTCACAATTGGCTGCAATTGATAGTAACATACATATTTTAAATGTTAACTTGCTGTCACCTTGATCCTTGGATATAAATCTGTTTCTTTTTAAAGGTTTAGAAGTCCTCAAAATCGAGACCCTGATTGGATGGATGAACCACCACCAAGGCCTTACATGCGGAAGCTTGGCAATAGTGTCCCTTCTGCAAGAACTTTTAACCGAAAAATGGGAGGCCCCGAGCGGAGATCTCCAGCAAAGAGCTACTCCAAAAATGCTGCTTATAGTGAAGACCGTAATAATATGAAACCAGCTGAAGTAAATAGTTCAAAAAGTTATCACTCTTCCGGAGAATTATCCACCAGTGAAAATAAAATGGATGTGAAGAATGTTGAGCAGAGTCATTTGAGGGAGAGTGTGATTGTGACAGACAACATACAGCCAGTGAAGAACAATGGTGTGGCAAGAGAGGATGCCCCCATACAAAATCAGTCTCTCCCTGCTGAGACTGTGCCCCAGGTACAGGAAAAGATGATAGAAAAGAAATCCTATTCTCGTATTCGTAGGACCAGGAACAAGGTCACTGAAGTAGGAAAGCCACAGGCAATGGAGGACAGTTCTGTACCAGGTTTGGCTGCTCCAGCTCAGCAGATCCCTGTTCAATCTGTCCCTCCTCCAGTACCAAAGACAGGCTCCTGGGAGACTCCACCTGTAGACCCCACTATGACTGGGCTAGAGCATGAGATGACCCAGATTAATTTATCAGGGAAAAACTGGACGGCGAGCAGTCAACCACAGTATGTACAACCACGAGAACTCCGCGGTAAGTTCTGCTTGATGCTTCCGTTTTCTGCTTGACCAGTTTGAAGTGGCTTGCACTAGCATTATAATGTTATGATCGTGAGTGTTCCTTATATTGGAGAGGCATTAACACGTTTTTTAAAAACTGCGTTAAGAGATAATTTCTTTCTTGAAAGATGGGGAAATGATGGATGTTCCCTATAATGATGTAATGGCCAGGATTTGATTTGACTCTTCTCCACACTCCATCACCTCTTTCCTCTGGCATGTTTTCCACTTCTGAATACTTCACCATTTACCAGCTCCTACCTCCTCTTCAAGTCGTTACCATTCACTGTCCTCAAAAACGCTCTTGGGGCATCCCGAGGTGCTTCATACGTATGAACAAAAGAATTAGGAGCAGGAGTAGGCCACTCAGCCCTTTGAGCCTGCTCAACCCCACATTCCTGCCTAGCCCTTGTTAATCGAGAATCTATTGTTATGATGCCAGCTGAAGTTACCCCTGGACAAGCCTGATCCCAGAGTGAAATTTTTTCTCCAAGGGTTGTGTGACTTTGGAATTCTCTGCTTCAGAAGGTGGTGGAGGCGGAATCATTGAATATTTTTAAGGCAGAGGTAGATAGATTCTTGTTAGGCAGGGGAATCAAAGGTTATCAGGGTTAGATGGGAATGTGGAAATCAGAACACAAGAAGATCAGCCATGATATTGAATGGCAGAGCAGGCTCGAAGGGCCGAATGGTCTACTCCTCCTATTTCTTATGTTCTTATGAACCCAGCTTGATAGATCCTAACTTTAATTTTGTTTAGGTATGTGAGAGTAGCTACTGAACAGAGTCACAGGAGTCAGCTGATGAACTTTTAACAAAAGAATAAAACACTTATTCAACAAGAAAAGATGAACTATATTACAATACTCCTTCACCCACACCTATACCTTTACAGATGAATACAGATTTGTAAAGATAACACAAGTTACAAAAGCTATCTCATGCCTTTAATGTTCACAGTAAGTATATAACCCATGTAAACCAATAGGCACCCTGTTTTCAGATACCCACACTGTGAAATCAAGTGACAGATGCCACCTCAACCAGATGCTATGGATCTCTCTGCAACTCCCCCCAGATGCTTGTCACACCGTGATCCAACCCGTCTCTCTGCACTCTGTCTTTCAAACAAGGGTTTCCTTTCACCACTCTAAGACCTCACCTTAGAATCTTCTTCCAAACTGCCAAGTTCTCTCAGACTCTTTCCACAAGGGTTCACCTCCAGAGTTTCAAACTCTCTTTCTGATGTTCCTCTTCCCTGGGTCACCACATGCATTCAAGCTGTCTCCCAAGCATACTCTCACTGACTCAGCTGTCACCAGTACACCAATGCTTCACATCCCCATAGCAAAGAGTTACTGACCTACAGTTGTCTCTTTGGACCTTCTTGCATCTTGCAAGCTGTTCTCCCTCTAAATCTGCTTTCTGCAGCTTTTGTCTCTTTAAATCTGAAATTTGGAGCCTTTCTCTCTGCTCCTTAGAATTTCACAGGACCTTTTGCAGATTCCTCTCCTTCCTTTGGCTAAAAGGTTTTCTTTGGACTTTCTACTATTCCACTTCCTCGGATTTTGGAGTCTTTAGCTTGGGACTGGCTATCTGTCCCCTTTGCTCCAGTCTCTCCTGGCAGTTATTTTCATCCAATTTTAGCTTGGGGGCTGGCTATCTATCCCTTCTAGGTGGCTCCCAAACCAGCTGAACTCCAACAGCTTCCATATCTAACTACTGTTTCTCCTCACCTGTGTTTGTCTGTGGGAGGGACCTGTCTGTATGGACCCCTGTTGCTAGGCAATAGTCCAACTCTTCTACCCTTGTTTGTTTAACTTCGCTTACAGTCATAAAAAACCTCATTAGAAATGCAAGCACCCTTTTAAAGTGAAACTAAAATTTGATTTGACCTTTCTTAACACACCAATGCAAAAATACAAATCAAACTTAAACTTTAAAGCTAAAACTCATTCTTAACCCCCACAAATATAACTTAAACTATCTCGATTTCCTAACACTATCTAGCTCTGCCTTAAAATATTCAAAGTCTCTACTTCCACTGCCTTTTGAAGAAGAGAGTTCCAAAGACTCACTACCCTCAGAGAAAAAAAATTCCCCTCATCTGTCTTAAATGAGCCACCCCTTAGTTTTAATCAGTGGCCCCTAGTTCTAGATTGTCCCACAAGAGGAAACATCCTCTCCACATCCACCCTGTCAAGACCTCTCAGGATCTTAAAGGTTTCAATTAAGTCACCTCTAATGCTTCTAAATTCCAGTGGATACAAGCCTAACCTGTCCAGCCTTTCCTCATAAGACAACCTGCCCGTTCCTGGTTTTAGTCTAGTAAACCTTCTCTGAATTGCTTCTAACACATTTACATCTTTCTTTAAATAAAGAGACCAGTACAGTACACAATACCCCAGACTTGGTCTCACCAGTGCCCTGTACAACTGAAACATAACCCCCTACTTTTGTAATCAATTCCCCTCGCAACAAATGATAACATTCTATATCCCTCTGAGTCTCAGAGCTCTGCAACCTCTCACCATTTAGATAATCTTCCTTTTTATTCTTAATGAACAATTCCACATTTTCCCACATTATATTCCATTTGCCAGATCTGTGCCCACTCACTCAACCTATCTATATCACTTTGTAGCGTCACGTGCTCTTCGCAATTTACTTTCCTAACTATCTTTGTGTCGTCAACAAATCTCACCACCGTTCCTTCGGTCCCTTCATCCAAGTCATTTATATAAATTATAAAAAGTTGAGGCCCCAGCACTGATCCCTGTGGCACACCACTTGTCACATCCTGCCAACCAGAAAAAGACCCATTTATGCCAACTCTCTGCTCCCTGTTAGCAACCAATCACAGCCTTTGAAGTGTTCCCAGTGTTGCAATATAGGAACCACAGAAACTAATTTGCACACAGCGAGGCAATATGATAACAGCAGGTGATCCAATACTCATCAACAGGGGTGCAATCCATTGTTCCATGTTGAGAAATAGTGCTATGTTAATGGACATAGAGGCTGTATCTAGCACAGGGAGAGAGCAAAACATTTTAACATTTAGCAATAAGTTTTGACCGGTTTTGCTGTTGCTAAGGAAGAAAGGTAAAAGCCAGCTTCATTAGCCTGACACCTATCTTGGATAGCATGGCACAACATTTTATTATCGTGCATTTAAGGGAGGGTACTTAAAAACACTATTTTAAATAAATATGTATAAGTATCCTTTATGTTGGGGTAAACTAAAGTAAAATAATACTGCTGAAAATATTAGTAATTGATAAGTAATCATTCACCACCATATAATAGATAGGAATTGACTACTCTTGTTTCTTCCAGGAATTCCCAATGTTCCTACATGTAACCTGATTTTTCGAATGTGATCTGAAGCAACAGTCATGATATATTTAATATTGATTTTTATTGTTACATTGGAAAAATGCTTACTGTGCCAAATAGTGCGGGATGCAGTGTAGGAAGTGATTTGAAACCATGCTATCAACATCAGAAAATGTGTAATTTTGACATTGTGCCCATGCAATAAGAATTCAAAGCTGAATGTGTTTATTGAAACTGAGTGCAGGGAGAGAGACTGCAATCAGTTGCTATTTGGGTGATAATTAGTAAGGGCTGCATGGAAATAAAAATCAGTCAAAGCAGAAATGGAACCAATGGGCTCTCAAGTTCTGTTTTTTTTTTACAAGAATGCTGATGGTAACACTTCTTCCTATAAATGCTATTTATTCAAGTAAAATAATACTGCTGAAAATATTAGTAATTGATAAGTAATCATTCACCACCATATAATAGATAGGAATTGACTATTCTGTTTCTTCCAGGAATTCCCAATTCATTACATATTGGTGCTGCTCCTGCCCAGTATAACCGGGTGGAAGAAATGGTAAGCTGAGCAGAGTTTGCCTTCAATTACTGGAATTTTCTGACCATAATTAATTCTGTTGTGCCATAACGATCGAATGACTATGTATAAAATCATTGTTGTTATGTAACCTGCATTATTTTTTAAACAGTTTTTTTTCCTGGAAGCTATTTGCGCAAATTTATTTATTTATTTATTTATTTGAAACACCAGACTGACATTCTAGATTTGTTATGAGCAACAATTGTTGTCATGTGGAATAGGTGGCGGATAAAATCTTTAGAATCATTCTAGGTGGGTTATAATCCTGGAACTCCCTCCCTAACAGCATTGTGGGTATATCTACACCACAGGGACTGCAGTAGTAAGTGGGCAGCTCACCACCTTTTCAAGGGCAATTAAGGAAAGGTAATAAATGCTGGCCTAGCCAGTGACACCCACATCCCATGAACAAATTTTTAAAAAGATTCTATATGTGGCAGTTTACTAAAATGTAGACTTATAATTTTAACCCAGGCCCCTTCACTTGAGAGATACTTAATTATTGCTATGTGTGGTTGTTAGAAGCATTAGTATCTTGGAAAAGCTCTAATGCACTTCAGCGGCTTGGTCTTACGAGGAGCTAAGTTGGCAAGGTGATATTCATAATGAATAATGTAGTGTTTCTGAGTTGAAAGTATTGGGGAAGGGACAAAACAGATTGTTACGGGTGGGAAAAATTGAGGGATGGGCACCATGATCTGTTACAAAAACAAAAACAGAATTACCTGGAAAAACTCAGCAGGTCTGGCAGCATCGGCGGAGAAGAAAAGAGTTGACATTTCGAGTCCTCATACCCTTCGACAGAACTTGAGTTCGAGTCCAAGAAAGAGTTGAAAGAGTTGATCTGTTGTTTTATGGAGTAGAGAAATACAGCCTACACACCTCTGTTGAATTGTTGATTTTCTATGAGGAGTATTTAACTTAAAATGGTTGAATGTGTTACAGGGTAGCCAAGGAAGACGGGCAAAGCGCTACTCATCTCAACGGCAGCGGCCAGTACCTGAAGCACCTCCACTACCACCACCACCACCACCTCCTCCTCCTCCTCCTCCTCCACCAGCACCTGCACCTGCACCAGCCCTGGGACCGGCACCAGCTCCAGCCCCTGGACCTATGCACATCGGCCTCATGGAAGGACACTATTACGATCCACGTAAAGGGATTTGTTTCTAATTTTGTCTTGTAACCTGGTCTTCAAATAGCAAACTCGGTTTAAAATTAGCTTAGAATGTTGGGATCACAAAATACCAACTGAGATTATTCTAGTAAGATTTCTTTTGAACTTCACGATTTGACTCGTAATAACATCGGAGCAATCAAAAACCAGCTTTTAAATGGATTTCTCCTCGAACTAAATATTAAAGACAGATGTAAGGTTTACCGTTGGCCCTAGAATATTTTGCTAATGGGTTGGAAAAGAAAGTTTCTTTAAGAATAAATGTTGCTGTATGTCTGTTTCACAACGATTCATAAATGAGAATTACTTTGGCGTTTCCACACATACTGGCTCACCATGTGTTATATTCTACATACATCAAATAGGAGAGGGACTGAAGGCCAGTCAGTATAATTGGAACCATTTGCAGAGTTTTTTTGCGAGTTTTTTATTGTGCTTGTGAATAAGTTGAAGATAGTTATTTTGTTCACGATCATTGTTTAAGTAGCTGTGACAATTAAAAGCAGATCCCAAAGGATTGATATGCTAAGCTAATGCAGTATCTTTGGAAAAACTAACCTTACAGCAATTTATTATGAATAAGTACCTTTAAGCAGATTTTCAGTCCTCTGCTCATGATGCTGTGACCTGTCAGCATAATCTAAACTGTGGATTCTGTTTGCAGTACAATTTCAAGGACCAATATATACCCACAATGAAAGTCCAACTACTCTACCACCCCAAGGCATGATTGTCCAGCCCGATATGCACCTCCCTCATCCAGGTATATTACTCTTATAAAACAAGAATGAGAGATTGACTAGAATTCGGATGCATTGGTAGGGCGGGGGAAAAGAATCTTAATTGAAGACTCAAAGATAATCTATCTGGTTGATTGGATTCATGTTTGACTGCTTAAAAAGAGTCTCACCGTCATCAACTGAATTTTTCCTTCATTAAGCTTTTTAAAAAAAAATCTTTCTTTTGGATTTTTGTATCTGTTAATTTATGTCATTGGTTCTAGTGTTTTTTAAAAAAGTTCTCTGTGTTCTTATAGCATTCTATGCCGTAGCTTTTCTTTGTAACCATGTTTATGGATCGTTCCTTCGAGCCTTTGTGAATTATCTTAAGCTTATTCCTCTGGCTAACTGCCGATCATTATCAGTTCCAGGTTTTAATCACCATCAGTCTCCTGGCCACCTAACCAACCCCGGCCTCTATGCTCCTCAAGTCCAAATGCCAGCTGGACAACCACCTCCACCTCAGGTGCTGCCCCCTCCCTTCTTCACACCAGGAATGATGAACTATGGAAACCCCAGTTATCCATACACAACTGGGGGCCTCCCACCTCATATTTATCCAACCACTCAGGTGAGGATACCTGCAGGGTATAGTAATGGTTGGTATGTAAGAGTTTATAGATCAGAACATGTTCTTTGGTTTATCAATGTGGAAAGTTTTACCATCAAGGCAAAAATCTGAATACAAATTTGGAGCAAGTGCAATGTTTTTTTTAAAAAAAAAAGAAACAAAAATGTTTGCTTTTACTTCTAAGTGTTGACTGCAATTTCACTGCCAACTTGAGTATTTTCAAGGAAATGGAGAGCAAACCAGACTGTGCATTGTAAGCAAATGTCATACTTACCACTATTCTTTAGTGCACATCAAAAGAAGGATTTGTATTTGGCGTCCTGAGAGACAGGTTAAAATGCTGTACAAATACAAATGTCTTTTTTTAGTCTGTTATAATTCCTCAGTAAATACATTACTATTCCCACATGGGAAATTAGGTTATGGGATGTGTCGCTCCTCTATTCAAGATAACAGGGAGACAAAAAGCAGAAAACTACAGGCCAGTTAGCTTAGCATGTCAAGCGTGACAGGACCAAATGTATGGTTGCTAAGTTTGCTGATGACCCAAAGGTAAGTAGGAAAGTAAGTTGTGAAGAGGACATAAGGAGTCTTCAAAGGGATCTAAGTTGGTGAAGCAAGTGGCAAAAAAATTGGCAGATGGTGTATAATGTGGGAAAATGTGAACTTGTCCTCTTTGGCAGGAAGAATAAAAAAGCAGCATATTATTTAAATAGGGAGAGATTACAGAACTCTGAGGCACAGAGGGATCTGGGTGTCCTGGTACATGAATCACGAAAAAAATAGTATGCGGGCACAGCAAGTGATTAGGAAGGCAAATGGAAAATAACAGTAGCGATGCTTTGCTACAGTTGCATAGGGTATTGGTGAGACCATATCTAGAGTACTTTGTACAGCTTTGATCTCTTTATTTAAGAAAGGACATAATTGCATTAGAAGCAGTTCAGAGAAGGTTCACTAGACTAATTCCTGGGATGTGGGAGTTGTCTTATGAGGAAAGGTTGGGCCTGTATTCATTGGAGTATAGACGATTGAGAGGTGAACTTATTGAAACATAAGATCCTGAGGAGGCTTGTCAGGCTGGATGCTGAAAGGATGTTTTACCTTGTGGGAAAGACTCAAAATTAGGGAGCGCATTTTCAAAATCAGAGGTCTCCCATTTAAGACTGAGATGAGGATAATTTTTTTTCTGAGGGTTGAGAGTCTGTGAAACTCTTCCTCTGGTGGAGGCAGGATCATTGAGTATTTTTGAGGCTGAGTTAGGTATATTCTTGATTGACAAGGGAGTCAAAGGGTATAGGGAAGGAAAATGAGTTCAGGCCACAGTCAGATCAGTCATGATCTTATTGAATGACGGAGCAAGCTCAAGGGGCTGAATTGCCCACTCCTCCTAATTTGTATGTTTGAATGTGCAGCAATGGTAAAAATTAGGTTGCCAAAGCTTTCTTGTCTTTTGCACACAGTTCCTGCTTGTGCAAAAGTAGCGTTTTTGGAACAATTCATCATACTAACCAAAGTTGCCTTTGCATTTATTTGCTGTCTGCTTAAATCAGTGTTAATTTTGAGGTCTTATTGTACTTCAGGCTACTATTATGCATTAATTCACCCACCATAAAAAAATGGTAGCCCACTGATGAAAGCACCGTAGAAAATTTTTTTTTTGTTTGTTGCACATCCTGTTTGTCATGGAAATAAGAAATTTCAGAAATATTAACTGTTTGTTATGTGTGGTCAGGCCCAGTCTCAGGTCTTTGGTGGAGTCACGTACTACAACACTGTACAGCAGCAGGCCCTGCCTAAACCATCACCTCCACGGCGACAATCGCAGCCTGTTACTGTTAAACCACCGCCACCTGAGGTACTTGATACATCCGTCATCTGGTTTCCATGCAGCTTAGGTACAACACCATCTGAAGCTGCAAAATACCATGTTGATATGAAGATAACTTGTATAGATTCATGTATCACCAATCTCTACTAATATCTTATGTCTGGTTAATGTTTTTCTTCTCTTTCTCTCTACTTAGAATATTTCCTTTTAAGTTCTCTTCATCAGTTGCTCCCCTACCCTGCCAAGGATTCATTCTTTCAATTCCCTCTGCTGTGCCCTCCCAAGCTGTGCTGTTCTTGAATTAGGTGGTTAATCTTTTCTTTCTCTCTCACTGTCCTTCTTTCTCCATCCCTTTTCTCCAATCTTCTCTTCCATCTCTCTCTTTCACCTAATTTATAAATTTCTATCATTTATAATGTATGCAAATGATTTTTGTTTTTCTTGAAGGATTTCTGTACTGAGAGTTCAAAATGGGAGTATCATTTAAAACAAAGCCACATGAAAGGCTTCTTTATGACTGTGTATCAATGCACCATTTGATATGGTACTGAGATATATAGAACCGTGGAAAAGTTATGGTGCAGAAAGAGGCCATTCAGCTCATCATGCCTGCACCGGACATGTTGTATAGTCTAGGAAGTTCTCCAGTTGTCCATTAATACCGGTGAGGACACCCTGATTGTCCTTTATTTGTTTGGATCAGAAGGTGGGAAATTTGGCCACGCTACCCGTATACCTGCACGTGGACTTCAAGCATCAAGTTTTTCTATGATGCCCTCACAGTGAATAACTTACTCTCCTTCATCCTCCACCGTTCCTTTCAAGTGACAAAGAGCCTGGTTAACACTTGCTATCACTCCTGATAACTTGGGTGGAAAATTGGACATCAAGCTCATGTCACATAAGCTATCCCAAATGTGTTGACAGTTTTTGGAATATAGCTCCACAGATGTCTGAAGCCCTCTAAGTAACTCACCAAAGTAGTCATTCTTCAATTATGAACCTTAGCAGTGGCTTTTGACAGGCAACTTCACTGTGGAGGACTATACATCCGAGTTCACATATCCTGACCTGAGATGCACATGTACAGTTTCCAGTAATGGTCACTGGACAGTGAACAGGATTAGAAGTCCAGGATCATTTTTCTTCTCCCTGGCCCAAAGATCTTGAGGCTATTTGTATTGCTCCAGAATGCTCATATTTAAAGTAATCAAATGCCTTTCATTAAAATTTAATAAGAATATCATTGTGGCATTTATTTAACTTTTAAAAAGTATTCTGTGGTTCCAACTTGTTGAATTTAGAAGTTCTCCAATTTATTTTTTCAGGACAGCCGAAGTGAAAAGCTGAAAGAAAGGAATGAAGCTTAGAGACGGGAGAAGTCTTTCTCTATGAATTTAAACGGAAAAGAATCCACGTAGAAGTGGACAGAACTTTTACTGATAATCAGAGTCCTCTGCTCGTGGTGTTGGGCAGCCTGCTGGCTTGGCAGTGTTGCTGGCGTTGCTAATGTTCACGGCCGTCATTTAACTCTGGCTGCAGGATTTGTCGGTCCTTGACAAAGCAGGGCATTGAGCACATTTGACTTCTTGGGTGCTTTTCTTGCACCTGTTCATGAGCTTTGTTCCTTGGGCTGCTTTCCGTTAACGGTGTGAATGGTAACATTGCAGTAAACCAGCAATCAATTCCACCAGGGTCTGATTTTGAATACGAGTCCTTTGTGATCAAGTGTGACTTAGTAGTTCCAAATAAGTACAGCAATAATCTCCTAACCACTGAACCTTGATGTTGATTAACATTGACTGATTTGTGGGTCAGTCTGCTCTGGCCTTGACTTTCTGCATCAAATGATACACATTTATAAATATATGATCCAAAAATTTCTTCAGCTTGGTGTATGGTCAAACAGTTAACTGATTTTGTCTTTAACAGGGAGAGAGGAAAGATGTAGCCATAAACAGTGTACATACAGTTTAGATTTCAATCTGGCTTTTAAGGTGCTCCTGTGTGTAGAGTATTAGTTCAGAGAAACAATTTCTCTCTCGTTTTGCTTAATCTTGCTCTTTCTTGAATATTGAATTTCTCCTCAACGTCCCTTCACCCAAGTCAGGTGCCGAGGCCACCCAGCCACCATTCTACAAGTGTACTTCAATCAGTCGTCCTTTTTTAAAAAATAAATTGGTAATCAAAAACCTGTTTTCTCCATGTAAATTAGCTTTTCTTTTGCGTTGTATTAACTTTTGAAAGAAAAAGCATGCTTTTTCGTGCAGGAGAATGAGGTGAGTACAAGCTGGTGAAACGCAGTTGGCTTATGCTATTTCAAATCAGATTGTGTTTCAGTTTGTTAATACCATCTGCCACTACTGAGGGAAGGATGATTTTTTTTATCCCAATTGTAATTACAATACCAACCTGAAATCTTGATCTGTTATATAAATAATGCATTCTGCATTTGCTATACAGGATAGAGCTGACATTACCATCTCATGTGCATCAACTCATCTATGTAATGCATTCATGCTGTATAAGAGCACTTTACTTGGGGACATTCTTGACTTGTTGGTTTGTGGCAATGTGACCATTGATACAGTAAATAGAAACATGAGCAGAGTAGCATTGCAGAGAAAGGCAAGCCAGGTCCATGTGTTGAACGTTTCATTGGCCAACGATTTTTCAACCTGCTTTTTAGGTCAAGACTGTGAAAATTATTGATGTAAGTTTAATGAACGATAGGGGATTATGAGTAGTGAATTGTAGTGTTAAATTATCCATTCTGCTACATGCCATTGCTTCCCAGGAGGCTGCAGAGGCTAAACATTGATATTGTATCACCACATTTACCAGGCCACAGGCCTGTATGTTTCTTTGTTGTTTACAGACCTGAACATTGATGCTGTTAACCTGGATTAATGTGTCCGCTACCCCTGTGGTCTGTCTAGCCTGTACCTGTTAGGCTGCTTTAGACAGGTTGTTTATATGTTAAATGCTGACTAATAAGTGTGTAATTATTCCTTCATAACAGACATTTTCTAGTTTGAAAGAAATATGTCAAGTATTGCAGAGTGTAAACACTTCCCAAAATGTTGCATTTAAATGTAATAAAATTGTTTCTTTTCCTTTTTATTTTGCCGATTGAAATGTATTTGTCAATTTCACATATCAGTTGTGTGACTAATCTAGACCCCAGAACACTGTGATGGCTAGTTTTTAATCTTCTTAGAAATGGAGATTTGTAATCAATATTTTTGTTGCCATTTGGTGGACACGGTTTAATAAAGTGTGAAAAAAAATAAAAGTTCTTATACTGAAGCTTGTTTTACCACAGTGGAAGTCCAGTCTTTCAGGTCGCACAGGTCAATTTTGTGCTTGCATTCCCAGCTAGTTTTGTTTTAATAGTATAAATGGCCAATCTTTCTCCCCTGCTCCCAGCCTCAGACTGGGCTCTTAAGCCAGCTATAAAAGTGCATATAAAAACAAAAAATGCTGCAAAAACTCACCAGGTCTGGCAGCGTCCGTGCAGAGAGAAACAGACAATCTTTTGATTCCAATATGACCCTTTATTGGACTCAAAAGGTTAACTCTGTTTCTCGCTCCGTGGATGCTGCCAGACCTGCTGAGTTTTTGCAGCATTTTCTGTTATTCCAGATTTTCAGCATCCACAGTATTTTGCTTTTATTAGAGCTTTGAGTGCCTTAGGATAACTTGGTTTACTGATTATTCTTACTACTGTGCTCTAACTTAGCCTGTCATTTCCTTTTCATAATGCAATTCTGAGCCTAGGAACTCGCCATGTGTTGAGCACTGCTGCTGAGCAGCACCACACAAGTCTCGCATGTAAACATGCTAGAAACAGGGATTAGTCTTGCCAGTGCCCAGGTGAATAAAGGCGCCATCTAGTGAGCAATGCACAGCAGATCTCGGGTCTAGTTTCCTGCTTTCTGCTGAACTAGCTGATATTATCTGTGGCAGCAATTGACTAGGAAGAAAAATTTGGAGAGTTCGCCACATACAGTGGCTATCCGCTGCCCTCTGCTGGAAATGCAGTACATGGCTGTCAGGTCAAATCAGAATCTGGCTCTGTCTGCTATGATGGTGTCTCCTGTGGATGTTAGGAATACAGAAACAGGAGTAAGTCGTTCAGCCTCTTGAGCCTGTTACACAATTCAATTAGATCATTGCTGATCCTCACTTACCTGACTTTGATCTATATCCCTTGATACTCTTTTCTATTAAAAAAAAAATCTGTTGATCTCAGTCTTGAAGATTACATTTGACCCTGAATCCAGGGTCAAATGAATTTGTGGAAACAACCGTATATTTCTATGCCCTGAGAAGAAGCGTTTCCTGACTTCACTGCCCAGTGCCTAGCTGTAATTGTAAGATTATGCCTGCTGGAGCTGCTCAGTGTGATCTCTTTCCGTGACAACATGATGGGTAAGCTTAGCCATGACAGCAACATTTTGAGAACTACAATGGGGTCAAACAGGGTTGTATTCTGGCACCGAAGCTCTTTGCATTATTCTTCCCTTTGCTGCTATCATATTGCCTTCAGGTTATCTACAGAGGGTGTCTACTTACATATCAGAACACACACAAAGCTGTTCAGCCTTGCTCATCTGAGATCCAAGACGCCGATGTGCCAAGTCCTCAGAGTTGCTTAACACTGCCGATGCCTCACTAGCATTCCATACTGAGGAACACCTTCAGTGGCTAATGGACAGACTCCCTCATGCCTGTAAAGAGTTTAGTTTGACCATCAGCATCGGAAAGACAAATGTTATGGTCCAGGAAGTTGCCACGCTGCTGTCTATCAGCATTGACAATGTGACGCTGGAGGTTATTGATGGCTTCACAAAGCTCGGGTCCACAATCACCAACAATCTGTCACTTGATGCTGAAATCAACTGGAGCATCACAAGCTGCAGCAGTTATGTCCAAACTGAGTAAGAGTGTGTGAGACAACAGCAACCTGACTGAGAACAACTAACAGTTTACCAAGGCTGCTTCCTCAGCACACCTCTACAATGGTGAGACCTGGACAACATATGCTAGACAGGAGAAAAGACTGAATGGTTTCCAGCTTCGTTGTCTCGGATGTATCCTTAGCATCCCTTGGCAGGACAAGGTCACCAACTCAGAGGTCCTGGAGCATGCTAATACTATCAGCATACGCTCATCGCTCAGCCAACAACATCTGTGGTGGCTCGGCCATGTTTATCAGATGGACGTTGGCTGTATACCCAAAGACCTTCTGTACAGTGAACTTGCTAAGGGGAACTGTCCAGTTAACATTGGGAGCTCATCATGTGGGGAACTGCAGGTGCAGCCGTACATCTCATACTATGGTGCACAATGCTAAAAGAATCCCGAGCGTGGCCTGCAGGATTCATTAGGGTCTTTGGGCTTTGAAACAAGATTGGGTGAGTAACAGTGCGCATGACCTTTGGATAGGCCTTCAGACTTGTTTGTTAAATTTCAGGTTAACTTGTCACTGGGTCATGACCTACTGAATGTCCATACTTCTACTAGAAGACACTTGCAACTGAGATGTGACGATGGGTGGACATTGACACTGACAACTGCGACACCGTTGCTGATGGCCGTGTCCTCTGGAAGGGCATTGGAAGAGGAGCAGAAATGAAAAGCTCCGCTGGCCGAAAGGAGGGCCCAGAGAAAAGAGGCCAGCGAATTGTGCACCTTCTCAGCCCACTGCCTTCCTCAGCAACCGATGCAGCAGAGATTGCAAGCCAGAGTGGGGGTCCTGAGCCTCAGCAGGCGCTGCTTAACAGTGGGCTGCCCACCACTGTCCACCTTACGAGATGGAAGGCTGCTGCAAAAAAAATGCCACCTTGTTTTGGATTGTCCCACCAGAAGAAATAACTTCTCCCTATCGAATACTTTCATCGTTTCAAACACCATATTGGATCATCCCTTGACTTTCTAAATGCAAATACAAGCCACGACCACTACCATCTAGAAGGAGAAGGACAGCAGATAGGTGGGAGCACCACCACCTGTAAGTTTTCCTCCAAGTCACTCACCATCCTGAGTTGGAAATCCTGGACCACCCTCCCTAACAGCACTGTGGGTGTACCTACACCACATGGACAGCAGCAGCTCAAGACGGAAGCCCACCACCATCTTCTCAAGGGCAACTTGGGATGGGCAATAAATGCTGGTTCAGCCAACGACACCCACATACCGTGAATGAATTTTTAAAAAACCCTCATAATTTGACCACCTAACCTCTGGTATCACTCTGTGTACTGTATCCCCTTCCACATACCCTCATTGTCTTTATTTTTGAGTGCCCAGTATAATTGAAGCTTCATCACCTCGGTTCTGCTTAGAAACTGGCCTTACTGCCTCCACAACTTAAAACAAAATTGTGACACTCAGGCAGCAGTCAAGTGACTTGTGCTAAGCGTAGTATTTTGCAATTTGTCATGCAGTGTCTTGCCTGAGGCATTGCTAGTTTGCTCCCTGGTCTTTCACCAGACATGTAGTTAGCCTTGATTTAATTGGTCTGTAGTTTCCTTGTTTATGGCTACGAGACATCGAACAGAGCTCTCAGTTCAAAAATCCTCGCCGCACAGGTACAAAGCAATCAGAAAATACACAGGATAGCAGCTACAGGTATTATCTGATTGAGGAAAGTTAGTAGTTAAATAATGCATTGAAGCGAAAAGGATTTGAGGACTTACAGTGGATTAGCAAGATAATTACTGCTTGTTCTAAAAGATGTAGGTACATTGTTGTTATTGATGCAGTTCAGTGGATTCATGTCATAAAACAAAAGCCTTCTGTGGAATCTGTCTTCATGTCACTATGCTCATGCTGGAAACCTCATTATTCTGTACCTGGAGGTAGAAGTGAGCACAGTTTGATGGGACATTGACCATTCTTTTTTCATTTGCTCCCTTTGGTGTTAACTTATGCTGAGGTAGAATTCCAAAGATGTTTGCAAGGCTATTTGACCCTCTACTGATTCTACCTGCTGTGTATGCCCTTGTGATTGTATGTTGGAGATTTTTAATTCCCAAGTGGCAAGGTTCATATTGGCATTGAATTTTGTATGTTGTCAAGTTACGTGTCATTGGTTGACGGAGCTTAAAATGTAGGGAGCATTACACCCGGTAAATCTGACTGCACCGGCAGAAGTGAGCAAAGTTCAGTTAGAGGTTTTGTGTGCATATACTGCTCAACTTACAGATTAAAAAGGAAAATTGCTGAAAATCTAAATTAGACACAAATGCACAGCTAAACTATTGTCATTTGAAGGAGAAAAATAGGATATGTCCCTTTTTAAAAATCTAATCTAATCTTTTTTATTATTTTCTGAAATTGCACCTGATACTTTTAAGTATTCCTATCATATCCTATCATATCCCATTTATCTACTGCAGCCACTTGTTGCTATCTGGCAGGCACTACATAATGCAGGTAGCTTCTGGTACTTGGATGAAAAAACACAGCTTTCTATGCACCTGCTCCAGGTCAAATTTGAAGCAAAAATAAAAATGATCTTTCTTTGGATTGGTGCTGATTATCCTGAGATTGCCATAGACAGAAAAGTGATGCACATCATTTAGGTTCAAATACCCATGATTGCATTGTCCAAATTCGCAAATACAAAGCTGCAGTCTGCAGTTGCAAGATTAATTGCAAACAATCTTGATTTATTGTCAAGATATAAAATTCCTTTATTTTCTCTGACTCATAAACCAGTTCAGTCACCAGTCTGCGTTAAGTCAACAGATCTTTCTGGGACAGTGGTAGAAGCAATACAACTACTTGTAACACCCTGGGTTTAAGAGAGAATGTTAGCCAAGGCTGCCAGTTCTACTATGCCTTCATGTGGCTCAGGTACTGAAAGGTGATTGCCACCCTTGGGACAAGACTTTTGTGGACTGGAGAAATTTGAGTGAGGTTTAACAAGTTAACCAATTTCTCAAACAGATTTCAGCATTGAGATTAGACTTCGTATAGACAATGAGATACCTTGCTCTCAATTGACTGCTTATGATAACTCTGATTTTGTCTTTCATATGGAAGGAATGCTTTTGTTTCCCTTCTGCACTGTTGATCTAATTTTTTATAGCCTACCTCTTGCTCCTTAAATCTGTTGTCAGTCAGGTCAGACGAACTGCCAAGACCTGATTCTATGTTTGAAGATATTCCATTAATCACTATTTCATTGCTAAAGCATCTGTAACTTTACAATTCTGTGGTGTAATGTATAATTAGTGGTTTCTGCATTGCAGAGAAATCCTTCAAACTGCAGATATCGAAGTAAAATTTGGGTTTGGCACTTGTTCTGATACTCTATGAATTAATGATCTGTATGCACTCACTGTCAGGGCTCACACATAAAGAATGCACATTGGGTGGGGTATCAAACTGGCAGAGGTGGATAGATTCTTGATAAGCAATGTGGTGATAGGTTATCAGGGGTAGGTGGGATGCAGACTTCAGGTTACTATCAGATCAGCCATGATCTCATTAAGCAGTGGAGCAGGCTCGAGGGGCTGAATGGCCTACTCCTGCTCCTTGTTTGTATATAACTGCCACTTCTCAAGCGACTGTACCTCAGCAAGAATGGACACAGGAAAGGAGAGATTAGAAAAGGAACTTCCCTAATGATAATTTCCAAACTTAACTGATTTTTTGATGTACAACATCTAGTGGCTTTCAACATACACCCCATGACATGATATCGGAGAGAGACTGGTCACACTGTAGAGGATCTTGGAGAACTGGTCAAAGGCACAATTTTAAAAAAATAGATGAGCCATAACTTTCACCAACATTAGCAAAGATCTAACTATTCAATTTATGTCTTGGCTGAACTCATGGGACAACTGCAATTGTTTGAGCTTCAAATCCCATCCCATTGCAATTCATTAGCAACACTATTCATTTTCATCACTGTAATCATACTCACTTCTTCCCCTACCTTAATCCCACTGTTATTGAAAATCCTCTCCATGGCTTAAAGTTTTCTGTTGCTTCCCTGGCTTACCTCCGAAAAGTCACTGGACAAACTTAATTCAGCCAAAACTCTGCCACTCCTATTCTACCCTGCATTAAGTCCCGCTCACCTATCGCCCCAAATCTTGTCAATTGCCACTGACGTTTAGTCCAGCCCTCCTCTCTAGTGCAGTGATTCAATAGCCTCTTCCACTTTTCCAAATCTCTCAGGTGTCAGTTGTGGCTCAGTTAGTACACTTTTGCCTCTGAGTCAGGAGGACCTGGGTTCAAGTCCCGCTCCAGGACTTGAGTTCAAAATCAAGCCTAACACCTCAGAGCATTGTCAAAGATGCTGTCTTTTTGATGAGACATTCAACTGAGGCCCCATCGTCCTCTCAGATAGACATAAAGGATTCCATGATACTATCTCAAAGAAGCATAGTGGAGTTATCCCCAATGTACCGGCCAATATTAATCCCTCAGTTAACATCATAATGCAAAATATCTGATCATTTTATCACATTGCTGTTTGTGGGGGCTTTCTGTGCACAAATTAGCTGCTGCGTTTCTTATATTACAACAATGCCTAGGCTTTTTCAAAGTGCCTCTACCATTACTATTCATAGCTCCAGGCTACAACATGCATGCAAAAATGCATGTTGCTACAGCAACTCAGATTCCTCGGGGGGTGGGGGGGCGGATGGGGGGTGGGGTGGGGTAGCAGATGGCTGGTGTGGACCAAATTGGTGCCATCAGTACATTGTTCAATCCCCATTCCGCCTGGATGGATTTGGGACCTCCCAACCTGTGGCAGGTGTTGTGGCACTGTGGGTCAGACCTGCCTTGAGGCAGAGAGCTCGAGAAGGAAATGCTTTTTACATTTATTAATTTCACTGTGGTCTTTGAGAGTTTCATTTGGCTTAAACAATGGCTGTCAACTTTTTTTAAAGAACTTTATTTACTTTGCTGCGACTCCTAAATGAAGAGCTGAGACCCATTATGGAAAAGGTTAAAAAGAAATTAGACCAGAGGACAATGTAAATTGAGAAGCAATTGTCAAGTGATGCTATTTTGGATTTTAAGACTTGTAGCTTGTAGGAGATTAGGAAGTTTCAGGGACAGGTGATTTGATGTCTTAACTATGTGCCTTTTGTACATCTTATATGTATCTTGATTGTGCATTACTGTTTACGTAACAAAATAGATTTAAAATAAAGTGAAACATTTGCCTTTCAGATAGAGGCAAATGTCTTAGCTCTTTCAATGTATCCAGTTCTACTTTGTATCCTTCAGGAGTTACTTATATGGACATTACATTTGCTTCACAAAGAACACATTTATTATAGAATTCTGGACGTAAATGAGAAAATGTGACTTTCTAAAAGCAGAGTCTGATCGGTCAGTGATATATTTGTATTTCTGTAGGATTCTTGTACTTGCAAGCAGTTAATAAACAAACCCTTTGAACTGCTTGGCAGTAATTGGGGAGCATGTCCAACCAGAAGATCCAATAAACTGCAATAACGTTTTTCCCTGTTTGGCACAACCAATTGAAACTCAAGTCCAAGATTTCTGTCATTGGTCCAAGTAAACATCAGATAATCTGCTCTTAAGTACATACTTGATAGTGAAAGGGTGGGTCTAAAAACTCAGGTTTCAAGTATCAAAGGTTAATCTATGCGGCACAAACTGGTAACTCAATTTGAACCAAAATTCTGACAGGACAGAAGTCTCGCAACAAGGTCTCCCCCCTGGCCCCCCAACAACCACCACCCCCACAAACCCACCCCGATATCCCTCCCACCCTGGATATAGGAATATGTATGTGAAGAGGAGACTGAATCAGTAGTCTGGACCTTTCTTGTCTATTTCTCAACCATCATTTGAAATTTAGAAATGGCTCTGGGGTTCTCAAAAGCCTTGAATTTTCTCGTGCTGTGCGCTTTGCTGTCTCATGGAAGCGCCCAATGGTGGAATATTTTTAGGGGTGAGAAAAAGGTAGAAACTACAACAGTTCAGCCTACAGAAATTGCGACAACTCAGCTTGCGGAAATTGCACAAGATCAATCTTCAGAAATGGCGACAACACAGCCTGCAGGAATTGCGACGACTGAACCTGCAGGAATTGCGACGACTGAACCGCCAGGAATTGCGACGACTGAGCCTGCAGGAATTGCGACGACTGAACCTGCAGGAATTGCGACGACTGAACCTGCAGGAATTGCGACGACTGAATCTGCAGGAATTGCGACGACTGAACCTGCAGAAATTGCGACGACTGAACCTGCAGGAATTGCCACGACTGAACCTGCAGGAATTGCGATGACTGAACCTGCAGGAATTGCGACGACTGAACCTGCAGGAATTGCGACGACTGAACCTGCAGGAATTGCGACGACTGAACCTGCAGGAATTGCGACGACTGAACCTGCAGGAATTGCGACGACTGAACCTGCAGGAATTGCGACGACTGAACCTGCAGGAATTGCGACGACTGAACCTGCAGGAATTGCGACGACTCAACCTGCAGCAATTGGGACGACTGAACCTGCAGAAATGGCGACAACACAGCCTGCAGGAATTGCGACGACTGAACCTGCAGGAATTGCGACGACGGAACCTGCAGAAATTGCGACGACGGAACCTGCAGAAATTGCGACGACGGAACCTGCAGAAATTGCGACGACGGAACCTGCAGGAATTGCGACGACGGAACCTGCAGGAATTGCGACGGCACAACCTGCAGAAATTGGGACGACTCAACCTGCAGAAATGGTGACAACACAGCCTGCAGGGATTGCGACGACTGAACCTGCAGGAATTGCGACGACTGAACCTGCAGAAATTGCGACGACTGAACCTGCAGAAATTGCGACGACTGGACCTGCAGAAATTGCGACGACTGGACCTGCAGAAATTGCGACGACTGGACCTGCAGAAATTGCGACGACTGGACCTGCAGAAATTGCGACGACTGGACCTGCAGAAAATGCGACGACTGGACCTGCAGAAATTGCGACGACTGGACCTGTAGAAATTGCGACGACTGGACCTGCAGAAATTGCGACGACTGGACCTGCAGAAATTGCGACGACTGGACCTGCAGAAATTGCGACGACTGGACCTGCAGAAATTGCGACGACTGGACCTGCAGAAATTGCGACGACTGGACCTGCAGAAATTGCGACGACTGGACCTGCAGAAATTGCGACGACTGGACCTGCAGAAATTGCGACAACTCCGCCTGCAGAAATTGCGACAGCTCAGCCTACAGAAATTGCGACAACTCAGCCTGCAGAAATTGCGACAACTCAGCCTGCAGAAATTGCGACAACTCAGCCTGCAGAAATTGCGACAACTCAGCCTGCAGAAGTTGCAGAAGCTCAGCCTGCAGAAGTTGCAGAAGCTCAGCCTGCAGAAGTTGCAGAAGCTCAGCCTGCAGAAATTGCAGAAGCTCAGCCTGCAGAAATTGCAGAAGCTCAGCCTGCAGAAATTGCGACAACTCCGCCTGCAGAAATTGCGACAACTCCGCCTGCAGAAATTGCGACAACTCCGCCTGCAGAAATTGCGACAACTCCGCCTGCAGAAATTGCGACAACTCCGCCTGCAGAAATTGCGACAACTCCGCCTGCAGAAATTGCGACAACTCCGCCTGCAGAAATTGCGACAACTCCGCCTGCAGAAATTGCGACAACTATGGGGAAAGTGAGTAGAGTTACTACACCTACTGCATTCTTCCCTAGCTCTGTGACAAAAACTACCCAGCGCATCCCTGGGATGTTAGAAACCTCCATGCACCTCCGACCTGATTATAGCAAAGGAAATAGTGATCATGATTTGGGAAGTGAAGATGATGAAGAAAAAATGGAACTTGAATCTCTCAGCTCTGTTTCATCCTTAACTGGAAGTGTCACAACCCCAACATCAGAAGATAAACCCCCAATTCCATCAGGTCAGTGATATGTTATACAAATATTTCTCTTTCCCATTTCTTATCCACTCTCCATTCTGAAAGCACAAAGCTACTTTCTCTTTGGATCATTTTCTTTAGATATTATTCAGCTGAACAAGAATTTTAACTTCTCTTGGGATATTGTAGAAAACAGAACATTTGAACATTTTATTCCTGATAAAGATGCTGACGTCTTCCTCCATCTCTGCCTGGTTTTTCAGTCGGGGGTCATACTCCAGCCACCCTATCCCAACTCCTACTGAATCTGATTTATTTTCCTGTGTCCAGTCTTCCTTATCCAACTGGACATTTTCCTTTGGCTTCTTACCTGCTCTTGATCCTTCCGTCGAGAACTGACACTGTGATATTAACTGTTTCTCTTCTTCCCTTAGCCACTCTAATTTACCTTCTGCACTTGTAGCTCTAATTTCCAAACTTAACATTATTACAAAGATGTTACTGTGATAGGACAGAAGGAACTTTAGCTTAATTAAGCTAAGTGCCAATTTTTAGTCAACTCTTCACCCTCTGGCCCACAGCAGTATGTGACTCAGTCGGTAGCACACCTACCTCTGTGTTGGAAGGTTGTGGTTTCATGTCTCACTTGGGGACTTCACAAAAATCAAAACTGACACTCTACTATAGTACTGAGGGGGTGCTGCACTGTTGGAGGTGCTGTCTTTTGGATGAGATGTTTAACTGAGGCCCCGTAAAAGAGCTCTTGACACTATTTTGAAAAAGTGCAAGGGAGTTAACCCCGGTGTCCTGGCCAATGCTTATCCCTGAATCAAGAAAAAAGAGCAGATTATCTGGTCATTATCACATTTGTGGGAGTTTGCTGTGCACAAATTGGCTCCACATTTCCTACGTTGACAATAGTGACTACACTTCGAAAGTACTTAATTGACTGTAAAGTGCTTTGAAATGTCTGGTGGTCATGGTTGGCACCATTTAAATGCAAGCCTTTCTTTTCATCCACTACTGAAGATGAAATGATTATTTTCATTTTCTTAAACCCCTCTCCTGCGTCCCCTCCAATCTCACCACCAACAACAAGTAAGAGGAGCTCATGGACTTTTTATCAAGGAGATCAAGACAATCCGATCTGCTTCCCTCCTTCTGCTAGCCCACCTGGCCAAGCTTCCTTTAATGCACCCCCCTGCTCTAGCCCTGAACTTGCATCTTTCCCTAGTTTCTCTTCAATCTCCCCTTAAGGCCTCATGAACCTTGATCCTATTCCTACTAAACTACTGTTTCTGCCAAAACAGCTCTCATCAAAGTTGCAAATAACACTGTGTGAAGTGATAAACATAAACTTTCCCCCCTCGTCCTTCTCTACCTATCTGCAGTCTTTGACATGACATGGATCACACCATCTTTGGCTTTGACATGGCTACATTATCATCCTCCAGTGCCCCTCCACAGACATCCAGCTGGGTGGGACTGCTCACATCTGGTTCCATTCTTACCTATCTTATCGTAGCTAAAGAATCACTTGCAAAGGCTTCTCTTCCTGCACCTGCACCATTATCTCTAGTGTCCCCCAAGGATTTATCCTTGGCTTCCCCACTCCTTTTTCTCATCTACATGCTGCCCTTCAGTGACACCATCCAAAGGCACAGTGTTAGTTTTCACATGTCTGCTGATGACACCCAGCTCTACCTCACCACCCCCTCTCTCGTCTCCTCCACTATGGCTACATTATCAGACTGCTTATCTGATGCCCAGTATTGGATGAGCAGAAATTTCTTCCAGTTAAAGATTGGGAAGAGAGAAACCATTGTTTATAGCCCCCGCTTCAATTTTTGTTCCCTCGCCACCAACTCCATCCCTCTCCCTGGCAACATTGTGAACGAGTTGCTTTGCAACCTTGTAATAGAGCTGATCCCAAGTTGAGCTTGCAACCTCATATTCGTGCCATTCCTAAGACTCCTTACTTCCACCTCCGTAACATTGACCGACTCCACCCCTGTCTCTGAAACACTCATTCGTGCCCTCGTTACATCTAGACTTGACTGTTACAAAGCACTCCTGTCTGGTCTCTCCTATTCTACCCCCTGTAAACTTGGGTTAATGCAAAACTCTGCTGCCCATATCTTAACTCACAGCAAGTCCTGTTTCCCCAACGCCCTTGTGTTCCCTGATCTATTTTGGCATGTGGTCAAGCTAATGTCTTGATTTTAAAATTCTCATCCTTGTTTTCAAATCCTTCCATGCCCTTGCCCACTCCCTATCTCTATCATCTCTTCCAGCCCCACAATCCTTGGAGATATCTGCACTCCTCTGAATCTGGCCTCTTGTTTGTCCCACATTTTAATTCCTCTGCCATTTGCGGCCACACCCACAGTTGCCTAAGTTCCAAACTCTGGAATTCCCTCTCTCTGCCTCTCTACCTCGCTTTCCTCCTTTATGACACTTCTTAAAACCTACCTCTTTGACCAAGCTTCTGGTCTTCTGACCTAATATCTCCTTATGTGGCTCAGTGTCATACTTTGTCTTATAATGCTCCTGTGAAGTGCCTTGGAATATTTCATTATGTTGAAGGTGCCATACAAATATAAGCTGTTATTGTTATTTCCCATACCGTTATTATTCTTATCCCTGCTGGAGATCACCATCCTTGTTTCTCACCAAACCCACACAACCTATTCCTACCCTCTTTTCTAAGATCCAGAAATAAGACTGTCCTGGCAGCCTGATTGCTTCAATTTCTTAGAAATAGGCTTAAGCAATGAGACCACTCAAAACATAAGGGTTTACAGTTCTTTCCACAACCAGTGCACTGGAACACTTTCACTCAGGTGTGTGTGTGTGTGTCTCCTCCTGGATTCAAAGGCTGGTGATGTTTAGCCTGTGATTGGAATTGCAAAGACTTAAGTACTTATATCTGTAAAGTCTAGAAAGGGGTGTTGGTGGTGTTAATGGTCTGTTAATTTTATTGTTAGGATAATGGTATGTTAATGGTAAGTTAATTTTATTGTTAAAATACACAGGTGAAAGGCATTTTTAAATTAAGTGCTATTAAGCACATATAAATAGGGGCTGTCCCTCAACTTTTGGTTGCACTTCAGCCCCACACTCCTGACCTTTGTCCGCCCACCGCAAAGTGGGGGGGGGGGCGCAGAGTGGGGAGGCAAGGAGGGCCTGGTCACATTGAGGTCCAGTCGGTGGGCCGTTGAGGGGGGTCATCCAACCCGACTGTCTGCCCCTCTTCTGGGGCTGTGCTGGTGGCCAGTTGGCCCTGGAGAGGGAGCGAGCGTTATTCACTAATACGCTAAAGACCTTCCACCACCAGTGGGCACCACAGGGGCTGACGTGCATCATCAGCCCTGGGAATGACATTTTGGTTTTATTGGTTAAGTTTCCATTGACGTTTTGTTTTAGTTACAGTGCCTCATCAGGGGCTGTCACCCGCTTCAATTAGTTTGTTTTAATTGTTTATAGGTTATTCTTAAAAGAGAATATAAATAGGGGATGGCCCTTTAAGTTTTGACTGCATTTCAGCCCCATGTTCTTGATCTTTGGCCTCCTGGTGTGGAGAGGGCCGGTTGGGAGGAGGTGGTCCTCGTTGGCCTGCTCCTGGGCCTGGCCAAGCCGGCCATTAACAGGTTCAGGAAACAGGCGGTCAAGGAGGTCATCTGGCCCCTTTTCCATGGCTGGCTGGCCCTGGGGAAGGAGTACGCGGTGTCCACTGGCACACTGGAAGCCTTCAGTGACCAGTGGGCACTTCAGGGGGATGGAGTGGATTGACAGCCCTGGGAACACCATTTTCATTTAGTTAGCTAAGTTTCCTTTTAAAGTTTTATTTCTGTTACAGCGCCCTGCCAGCGGCTGTTACTCCTTTTATTGGTTTATTTTATCAGTCATTAGTTCACTTAAAAGAGCATAGAAAGAGGGAATTTGCTGCACTGGGGGGGGTGGGGGGATGGGGTAGGGGTTGGGTGGGGGGGTTGGGTGGGGGGGATGGGGTAGGGGTTGGGTGGGGGGGTGGGGGGGTTGGTTGTGGGGAACAGGGAAGAGAGACCTCTTTGTAAGCCTGCTCCTGGGCCTGGCCAAGTTGATCATCAACAGGTCCAGGCAGATTCGTCAAGGAGGTCATTTGGCCCAATTGTTTGCCCCTCTCCGGCAGCTGTGTTCACGGCCAGCTGCCCTTGGAGGGGGAACGCGTGGTGTCCACTGGCAAGCGTGAGGCTTTCCACATCTGGCAGGCATCATGGCAGCTGGAGTTCATCATTAGCCCCCAAAATGACATCTTAATTTGATTTGATAAGTTCCCTTTAGTATTTTTGTCTTTTGTTACAGTGACCCTTTAAGGGGCTATCACTTTAATTTGATTTGTTAATTTGCGAATTGTTTAACCTCAAAAGAGTATAAATAGGGGATACTGAGACACCCTCAGACTTGGAAGTTTCCCACGTCTGGAGATGCAGAGGAAAAAGCCGTTTTTGTAGCTTGCTTTTTCCTGGAACAGGTCGCCGGTCTGAAGCCAGAGGCTATAGCTTGAGGGGTGCCAGTCTTCATCAAGCATGGCTGGCCAGGAGACTGGCCCACTCCTACCATTGACTATAGATGCATTGGAAGGATTTGCAGGTTAACAGTGAACAATTTTGGCCATGTTATGAACTTCCGTGGCCATCAAGTCCTGGAGTGGGACCTACTCACCATTGCCTTCCTCTGCCTGGCTGAACCTTTTTCTCACTTGAAGCATCCTCTGCACTCGCTTCCAGCAGACGATTCCTGTGTGCGTGACAATGGGAGGCTGCAGGGGGCTCAGGCATGCCTTGTTTCTGTAGGATAGGTGGAATGTTCTTAGCTACAATCCTAAAGAGGCCTTCCCTCACCTCTACTTCTGTCGTTACACTAACAATGGTGTTGGTGCTTCTTCCTGCTTCACCCCGAAACAGGCAAAGATTTTTGGCCTTACCACCATTGTTGGCACCTAAATTGCTCCCTGCGATGAATATCTAGTTCATGGTTCATGTTAATGTTTTAGAGGTGATGTTTAGTTCTGGGAAGATTAAAGTTTAACTGTAGAAAATGGGATAGATGCAACAAAAGCAGCTTGGAGTCTATTACGCTCAAAAGGTTAGGGCCAAGTTGGCTTAAGGGGTTATCAGCCAGAAATGTGAGATCGTAAAACAACAGGTGGGCTTAATTAGCTGGAGCTGTTGGTTGCAGCTTGGACCTCGTGTGGTTTTCAGTTCACAGAAATGCCCTAGGAGCTGTTAACAGGCTGCAGGTGGTTTGGGCTCAGAAGTCCTGGGAACCATTTATAGCTCAGTGCAGCCAGGACTCTTGAGTTTGGAGAGGCCTGAGAAAGAGTTGAAAGTGTGCCAGTAATTAGCAGCAGATGTGCAGCTTCGTGAATCCTATGGAGCGCAGTCTCAGAAGGAGAGATTGAACCATTGGGAGGTGAGCAGTCACTGAGGCAGTCCAAGTTGGAGTGGCTTTTGAGGGAATTCAGAGGCTCGATCTTCAAAAGTCAAGAGTTTAAATCCCACTTGAAGAAGACAACATTTTAATGAGATTATGTGAATTATAGTGGCCACTGACACCTTGATGGGTTGCTGAGAAATCTGGCGTCAGGGCTGGCTCTTTGAGGTCTTGCAATTGGGTGCATGGTGAAGTATTAAGGTCTGGCCATTCCCCCATGGAGCTCAGGGAGAAGAAGGACATGTCATTAACTTAAGTCATCACACCATCACTGTGCATGCCAGGCACCCTGGTGAGGCCAGGGAGATCCGCATCATGGTGCCATTGTCTTTCAATGATCAATGGGGAATCCAGTTTTGAAGTTCCCATCAATGATGAGACTGCACAGAATGTTTGCACCATCCGAAACTCTCACCCCTGTGCACTGCGCTCTTACCTTCGTCTGACACTCCAGCCTCTCCGCGGCTGGTTGACCAAGGTTCCTTTCCAGTTCCAAGGTGCTCTGCTCATACTGCATGAGGATTAGGAGGTTTTGGGGCCTTCACCAGTCTGTGACCTTTCAATGTTGTCACAGCTTGTCTTCTCCTGAAAAGACAGAGGAGCATAGATTAGCCCATTCTCTACCTGCAGCCCCATTGCAGCCTGGACAACCCCAGCTGAGGAACACCTTGCAGGGCACATCCGAGTAGTGGCCCTCGAGCCACAAGGCACTCAGTCCAAGCAGCCAGGGCTCACCCCTTTGGCCAGCTCTGGCGTCATTGACGGTTGGCATTCAGACCCTAGCACCTCTGAGCTCCATGGGGGGAACGGCCAGACCTTAACACTTCACCACATTGACCCATGCCAACATGGTACTTACCCTTCCTGAGCGCAGCAGCTTGTTAAACCTCTTGTGGCACTGGACCCAGGTGCACCACACAACATCAAGGCTGCTGACCAGTATTGTCACCTCCCCCCGAGCTCTTTTTGTAAGGTGCAGTGGCCTCCATCTCCCATCCTTGGGGACAAGGGTGTCCCTCCTGGCAGCCATCTCCTCCAGGAGGATCACGAGGCACTCATCAGAAAACCCTAGGGTTGGGGAGTGCCGAGTGCCCACCTGACCTGCCCTCCCATCTGCAGCTGCCCTGGAAGCCATAATTTCCTGTTGACAACACCAAAGATGTCGTCTTCACTGGCAGCCTTCCAGGGGCTGCCTGGGCTGTTTGTAAACCAGCCGCCGGGTCACCATTGGGCCTGGTGGCTAACAGGCCCCAATGCCTGCTCGGCCCTTCCCGAATTGGCCTGCCAGCATGAAATTGCGCTTAAGATCGGCCTGTTTTCAGGCCGCCCCCCCCCCCCCAGGCGCGCTGACCACATCTGCCTGCCAAACTCAAAATTGTGCCCAGGTCACACTAACTTGAACACTTGTTCCTTCACCATCACAATGTCAACATCCTGGAACTTACTGCCTAACACCATTCTGGAACACCACTGCTGTAAGAATTGCAGGGGTTCAAGGAGAAGGCTCTCAGCATCTCCTCATGGCATCTAGGGACGAATGGTAGATGTGGTCTTACCAACGCCACCCACATCCCAGAAGCAAACAAGTAAAATGGTCACACTCTCAAAAGTGAATCACAGATCTCATCAGGAGACTAGAGTTTGTGGTTGGAATTGGTTGCTATGTCAGGTGAGAGGCCTGGTGATCTGGCATAAGTGGGAATTTATCCAATCAAAGTTTGACCTCGGAATCACTTTTGTGGTAGAGACTTAGGACAGTGATCTGTGGGTAGGCAGGAAGGTAGAACTTAGCGAGTCAATGAGGTGTATAACAAAGGTTTCACAAGTTAGCTCAAATATGAGATTGCATTTTTTTCTCATGTAAAATCTCACGTGCATAATTTCAAAGACATTGTTGTTTGAATTGGAGCTGATGATGCTTTATCACAATTATTCAATTATTTCTTGCTTGCGCACTTAATCCTTTGTCAATCTGCATCTTGCTAACTTAGACTTTTCTGTGAGTTATATTGAAACTCAGCTGTCCTACACAACCATGGATGAGGGACTTTAGCCGTGTGGAGAGACTGGAGCAGTTGGGTTTGTTCTCCTTAGAGCAGAGAAGGTTAAGAGGAGATTTGATAGGGGTGTTGGAGATTTGATAGGGGTGTTCAAAATCAGGTAGCATTTTGATATCAGTGAAAAAGGAGAAATTGTTTCCACTGGCAGATCCACTGGTAACCAGAGGGCACAGATTTAAGGCGATTGGCAAAAGAATGAAAGGCAACTTGCAGAAACATTTCTTTACGCAGTGAGTTGTTGTGATCTGGATACACTGTCTGAAAGGGAGCAGATTCACTAGTAATTTTCAAAAGGGAAATGGATAAATACTAGAAGGGGAAAAAAAATTACAGGGCTGGGGAAGAAGCACAGCTGTGGGACTAATCGGATCGCTCTGCCAATGAGCCAGCACAGGCATAAGGGCTGCATGGCCTCGCTCTATATTGATTAGATCCAAGCAGAGTAACAGGAAGATGATGGTGTAGTGGTAATATCAATGTAATAGTAAGCTAGCAGCCCAAGCTAGTGTCATGGGAATCAAAACCCACCATGGCAGTTAGTGGAATTTAAATTCAATTAATAAATCTGGAATTGAAAGCTAGTCTCAGTCACTGATTATTGTAAAAACCCATCTGGTTCACTAATGTCCTTTAGGGAAGGAAATCTGCCGTCCTTACCTGGTCTGGCCTACATGTGACTCCAGACCCACAGCAATGTGGTTGATTCTTAGCTGCCCTATGAAATGGCCGAGCTCATCATGACTGAGCCTAGCTTTCAATCCCAGATTTATTAATTGAATTTAAATTCCACTAACTGCCGGTGACGCCCATATCCCACAAACAAAAAAATAACTCCACTACTGAGGTATTACTGGGCATATTTGTTTAGCACAATTGTTAGCTGGTTTTGCTGTTATAGAATGCTCCATTTTACAATTCAAAATTGTTGTACTGATTTTTGGGATAATCCCCCATTGCTCCCCAAGTCACAGCCCTCAGGAAGTTGGAATAATTCCTGTCCATCAGATCTTTGCTCATTGAATTCTCTGGTGAACAACTATACAAAAGCAACTCTGCATCACACTAGGATTCTGCAGCTTGAAGCTTAAAGCTATTACTGTTATTTGCTTTCATTTTGTTCCATGCTTGCAATCTTTCAGTTTTTATTTTCATTGCATCTTTATGGCCAAGAAATATTTCTTCACAATCAAATTGCTTGTATCAAAATCTAGTATGTGAGCGTATGAGTGGGCATCACACCTAATTAGCAATCAGAAATTACCTGAATTAAATTGAGGACAGAAAACACTTTAATTGCAAAACAGGTTATGAAGCATCTAAATGTAAAAAATAGGTTACAAGAAAGACTTTCATTTATATAACACCTTTCACAACCACCGAACAACTCATGGCGCTTTACAGTCAATGAAGTACTTTTTGAAAAAAATGCCATCACTGTTGTAATGTAAGAAACGCGGCAGCCAATTTACACACAGCAAGCTCCCACAAACAGCAATGTGATAATGACCAGATAATCTACTTTTGTGAAGTTGATGGATAAATTCCTGCTCTGCTTTGAAGTAGTGCCATGGGATCTTTTACATCCACCCAAGCAGAGAGATGGAACCTCAGTTTAACATCTCATCCAAAAGATAGCACCTTCAACAATGCAGTACTCCCATGGAGTGTTAGCATTGACTTTTGTGCTCAAGCCCTGTAGTGGGACTTGAACCCAGAAACCTATCACTTAAAGGCCAGCCTTGGTTTTCTTACACAAGGCTGCAAAGACTTGAAGGTCAAGCAGCAGTGGGATTCAATCTCAGTACATGTTTGATGAGAGGGTCTTGTGACACAATTGATGGTCTCCCCGCCTCTAAGCCAGAAGCACTGGGTTCGAGTTGCACCCCAAGGCTTGATGACCGGTGAAAGTGCATTTGTAACGCAACCAACATATGAAACCATCCAACACGCAGCAGTGGCAGGTGGTAAGAGTGGGAGAGATTCCTGGTCAGCCGTGTGATGGAAAGAGAGTTGGAGCCTCTACCATCACTGTCCGTGGCTCCAGACTACAACAAGTAAAAGTGCATGTTGCCACAGCAACTTAGACTCCCTGAGTGAAGTGTAACACATCACCACTACACATTTTATGTGACTGAGGGACTGGATTACCTGCAGGGCAGTGATTAGAATCTATAACTATACTCGTTTGACTCCTGCAACTTGTCAAGTATTTTTAAATGAAGAATTGGTTTGAAAAGAACTCAATTTTTATTTAGGTTTTAATTTAGTACTTTGTTACAATGTGTACGAGGGCAGGAAAGTAGGAAGAATAATTAATCGTCCTTTAAGAAAATAATAAAGTTTATAGAAAGTAATGTGACTTTAAACCTCAATCTATTATTGAAATATAAATATTCACCTTCCAATGTTTCTCATCCTATTAAGTGGATTATATAAGTAAAGATAAGTTAAATAAACTAATGGGGTAGGAGTGAATTCATGGTCTTAAATCCTCAATGACTACACACTGAACAGCTAGCTTCTTAAACAGAACAAACTTCTGTGGTGTTGTTGGGAGTGAGCCAGACAGTCATCCTTGACATGTTATCAGGACTTGGGGACGATAACAAAATGTTTGAGAGGCGCATTTGAGCTTGTTGCAGACTTCAGAGCAAATTCCCAGCTAGCATTTTGTGAAGGCTGACACCGAGTCATCTGAGCGATCCTGTACAAGCTTCTTCAAAAAAGCAGTACTGTTCCAGTTTCAAATCCTCTCTAGAGGGAGCCTCAACCCTGCAATGCCTCCTTCCTTCTTCAGTCTCTTGGGTTTCTTGATGCTCTGCGGCATCTGTCGCCCAGCGAGATCGTGGTGGTGGAACCCGTTCGAGGATGGCAGCTCACCAACCACCCAGCCAACGGAGCAACCTGAAGTGACAACAGCCTCCTGGGGTATCAAAGATGATGATTTGCAGTTAATTCACTCTTCCGTGAAGACAGTTGGCAGAGGCAATGCACAAGGTATCGAGTTTTCTCTTTTGCCAAGATCAGGAATAAAACTGTTAGCAAAAAATAGGGAGAACACAATTGGGAGTGGTTGGGGCGTTACACTTGAGAACAAATCTCTTGAGCTGGGAGGGCAAAATTAGCCAGAGTTCCTGCAATCGAATGATCATTGCTGGAAAAATGCATTGTGTGCATGTCCATTGAGGAGAAAACAAGACTTGGCTGTGATGCTTCATTGGCTGAATAGTCTGCTGTTATTCACTGTCTAGAGTCAAACATGAACAAAGGTCATTTTGGGGAAGTACTAGAGGGGTGCTGCTGGTAAATGCCTTCACAAGCTGGATAAATAGCACAGAAGATGCATGTAGGCATTCCATTACCTTCTCCTTGTTTCCCTCAAATATTCTGCTCCTATATATGTAAAAAAAAATCTTGCTACTTTTTCCAACAATGGAATCAATTGTATAATACAGTCAGTGCTGCAATCAGGGAAACAACATATAGTTTACTGAGCCTGTCACTGATAGAAGTCTTGTTCAGCTGGCATAGGTGAGCTTACTCACACATCCGTCTGCTCATACATCCGTCTGCTTACACATCTCCCAGATAAAAATGGCTTTGAGAGTGCAGGAAATAGTGCAATTCCACTTGTAATTACTTTTGTTCAATGTTTTCATTAAAAAAAAACTGACCATTGTTAACATTACAGTTTTTGTGATTCTCGTTAATTTTTTGACACATTTTTGGTTGCTGCTCATCAATTTGAGTGACAGTGATGCTGATTTGACAGCTCTTGCTGCATCAAAGCCAGTGGTCAGGTGTTGTATGGGTCAACTGTAGCCGAGAGCCCTACAACACTGACAGCTAGTAGTAGTTTGCGATGCAACTTACCATTTCATCATTGGTTTGAATCCAATCTAGACTGAAGGCTGGAAGTGTTACGAGAAATGAGTTATGTGGAGTTTCAACCCAGGTACTGGACAACAGCATTTACGCACTCCTCTGGTTAAATGTCTATATATTAAGTACTGTTTAGTTTTACATTTTTTAATGCCTGCAATTCATGGAGCTAGTGACCCTGAGAGGGAACCCTTGAGGACTTGCTTCTTTCTCCCTACCAGGGACACTGCAATTAGTTGTGACACTCATCATGTCCCTCCCCTTTGAATCTGGCTCCTTTCTGATCTCTAGCCACACGCTACAGTGTTCATCCAGTCACTGAGCCATTGAGGAAGTTAGCAGAGACCTCTTAATGGAAGCAGTCACACCGAGATTAAAAATTCTATTTGTTGAGTTGCTCTTGGCTATGTAACACTTGTACTGAAATGAACCAGTGTCCAAGCAAGAGTTCCCTTCCAACAGCTCTCCCCTTTTATGTTGTACAGTCTGTCCTTGCGTAACATTATACTGCAATAACTTTGGATGTGTACATGATAGAAGCAACCTGTAAACAGCATATGATAACATAGTTTATAACCTTTTAAATGTTAATAGTGTTAATGTTCTTGCTATGTTAATTAATGAAACTGATTGAAAACGGTGACAGTAGAAGATAAGGTAAATCACTGAAAAATTAAATTGAACGACTGATCACAAAACATAGTGCTTATGCTGAAGCCTAGAAATTTGAGCTCAATTGTGTTAAAACTTCATGCTTTCATATTTTGCAGTTTGCTTCTGTAATATATAAATCCAAAGTTATTACAGTTTAATGTTGCATCAGGACTTTAAGAACAGACTGTACTTATTGGTCCACATTCATTACGTCATGAGGAATGGTTTCCTCATGTTAGTTTTTATTTTCTATGTTTCCTTTTCTTCACTCTCACATAATCGCGTGCTGTTCCTGAGGGGTGAAAGCTTGCAGTTGACTTCCTTTCAGGTTTTGGTTCATGCTGTTTCTATTTTAGCCTGCATATTAGGTGGTGTGTTGGAGTAGCCAGGAATGACCCATGCTGGATAGGGTGGGGATTGAGACTGACAGGGTTGCTCTACATAGGGTTTACATAGACTTGGTTGGGCCGAATAGCTTCCTTCTGTGCTGCACTGTTTCAATGTTCCAAACTTCCCTCCCAGTCCTCTTCCCCAACATCCATAAGACGTGGGAGCAGAAGTAGGCCATTCAGTCCATCGAGTCTGCTCCACCATTCAATGAGATCATGGCTGATCTGATAATCCTCAACTCCAATTTCCTGCCTTTTCCCCATACTCCTTGATTCCCTTACTGATTAAAAATCTGTCTATCTCAGCCTTGAATATACTTAATGACCCAGCTTCTACAGCCCTCTGCGGTAAAGAATTCCACAGATTGACTACTCTCTGAGAGAAGAAATTCCCCCTCATCTCTGTTTTAAGTGGGTGCCCCCTTACCCTGAGATAATGCCCTCTGGTCATGAAATAAAGGCAAACATTCCATTTACTTTACCTGCTGCACTTACATGTTAGCTTTTTGGGATTCATGCATGAGGACTCCCAAATCCCTCTGTGCTGCAGCTTTCTTCAGTCTTTCTGCATTTAAATAATATTCAGCTCCTCTATTCTTCCTGCCAAAATTCATTACCTCACATTTTCCCACATCATATTCCATCTGCCACATTTTTGCCCATTTGTCTATATCCCTATGTAGACTCTTGGTGTCACCCTCACCATTTGCCTTCCCACCTATTTTTGTGTCGTCCACAAACTTGTCGATAGTACATTCACTTCCCTCATCCAAGTCATTAATATATATTGTAAATAATTCTGGCCCCTGCACTGATCCCTGTGGCACTCTAGAAGAGAAGGTCCAATCTCCACTGAGCATTCAGTGCACAGAGGTATGCAGAAATTATCTAAGAATTGCCTTAAATGTGCCCCTAAAATGGAATCAGTCATCAGATTGAATGCAGGGAAGTGAGTGGAATGAAGATGGTGAAACCCTAAAGGCTTTTACAAATGAAGCTTACTTTATCCGAAGTAGAGAACAAACCATCAGGAGCACAGGTTGACAGTTGGCTTGTTAAATGGGATTTAAAGGTGTGCTTTCCTATCAGGACTTTGTTAGCAAGAACCTGAGAATCTAGGGAATTAATAAACAACTTGGCATGTCCCAGTGTCAGTGCTTCATTGAGTTGGTCATCATCAAAGGTACCAAGACAGCTTTTTGATTAACATCAAAAAGGCTGAACCATGTGCCACTCAAAGTTGTCAACAGAGTTACTGGGTCCCTATTTAAATTAAGGATAGATATTTTTGAATTTCTAGTCTTCAGTTTTCAGTCCTTAGTTCTTGATTTTGTTCTAGTCAGTTAGTTATGTTAGTAATGTTGTAATCAACGTGGGAGTTTTATGTTTAGTATCTGTGCATCTCCTACAGAGAAAGTTACAGAAGTTAAGGTTGTAGGTAACCATCAGTGTGTCACTTAGTACAAATTTCCCTGAGATCATGGGAGGTGAGATTTAAACCAGCAAGCTATAACCAAGAATAGCTAAATAGCGCAGGATATGAATTGTTCCAGGAGACGAGGACCCAGTAAGAATGGATGACACTGCTATAGAGAGAGGTTTATCACTCTGTCCTGTGAGGTGGCTAGCATTATCTCCCAAGAGAGAGGCAAGGCAACTAGTTCATTCAAGGCAGCTCATAAGGTTGAGACTTACCAAATTCTGGAAATGTTGCTAACTACAAGTATGTAGGTACACCGACACTGTATGGTTTGTAGCAGTTCAAGTCGGTGGCTCACCAATACCTCCTCAAGGGCAATTAGGGGTAGGTGATAAAAGCTGGCCTTGCCAGTGTGCTCACATCCCATGAACGTATCAAAGATTGACTTTAATCAATTCAATAGACTGACCATTTAAAACTATTTAAGAAGTCTAATCGTAAATGAATTTCACCAATTTATATAATCTCCCAACTGCAAATTTATAATTAGCAAGTTAATACTTAATTACTCTGACGTAACTGAATTTCCTTTTTAACCTCTTATTTATTTCATAATTGACCCCATCAACTAATTATTTGCACCTTCATTGTTTAAGTGCTGCTACCTATGATTGTTCTTAGTTTTGGTGTCTGCCTTTTCTGATAATCGGCAAATTGGGATGAACTCATTCACAGTCTAGATTGTGTGGATCCTGACGGGAGGTTGGTAATGTAAATGTGAATTGGTTGAAACAGTTTTGTTTGTTGATCCAGATTCAGACATCAGCAACTCTTAGAAATAGGTTGCATTGCTTTATTCTCTGCTTTCCTCAGGCTTTCAAACTCTCTAATCTTTACCAGTGTACACCTGTGCTGACCTCGCATAAAAAATAAAACTCAAAGTAGCAATGATGGGGGAGCAAATAGCACAGAAAATGCTCCTGAGGAAAAGGCCAAGCTGTAAAATTATAGAGTGCAATTTTTTGGAGACAATTAGTTGCCCCAAATGTCTGGAAAAATAGTGTGCCGATGTCTATCTCCAAGTTCCTCCTTCTCCTGAAGCTTTTGTCTTCCTTTGTTGGTGACCTCTCCTTTAATGAAGAGTTAATATGAAGGGCTAATGGTTTGCCTGCTGCCCTTGTTGAATATTATAGTCAACATATCGATCCCAGTGTCCTTGAAGGTGCTGGAGGACGAATGGTGTCTGTGTTGTTATGTAAACAAACTCTGCAGTTGATTTGTGCACTGTACGGACATTACACACAGCAAGAGAGAGAAATGATTAGTTAGTCAGTTTTGGTGGTATTACTTGAGGGATCAATATTGGCTAGGACACCAAGGAAAATTCTATGTTTTACTGGGTAAAATGCCATTGGATTCTCTACATCCATCTGAACAAGCATCATTATAACAGCTGATGTAAAAGGCTGCACAATGATTTCATAAGGAAATTGAATGGGGACTTGAAGGAAGTAAACTTGCAAGGCTATGGGGATATGGGATTGAATGGATCACGTTACAGAGAGCTGGCGTGGAGTTGCTGGGCTGAATGGCCTCCTGTGCTAGAAACTTGCTTATGTCTGTCAGGCCAGGCGGGGGTGGGCTTGGAGCCAATTGCTGTCCAGGATCGGCTGCGCACAGCCAATTAAGGCCCACCCAGTGTAAAAGGCGTTCTGTAGCGCTCAGCGCTATCTGTGGGGGTGGTGGGGGGGGAGGAGGGAGAGTTGGGGCTGGCCAGTGTCACATGAGCTGGGGCACGTTTGTCAATTTAGCAAAATTTATTTATTGATTTTTATTAAACCTTCAGGAAACCTCATCCCGCCCGTGGATGAGGTTTCCTAAAAAAAACATGAAGGCCACTTGGGCTCTTCACCTGCCGCCAACCTTAAGGTTGGATGGGCAGCGCTGTTAGTTAGCTGAATTACTTTCCTAATGGCCTTAATAGACCTTTGACAGCTCGGCACGCACGCAGCTGCCTCCGGTATGTGCCCGCCGAATGAAATATCTAAATGACACCCGATGACTTCGGGACGCGCGCCCAACCTCATCGCGCATCGTTTTGTGGGTCACCGTGTCAGGCACGCCCCCGCATGCCGACAGCTATATTCTGGCCAATGACTCTAATCTCCCAGCACTACGCTGATAGATCAACCTAGGTCTCGTGGTCACATGAGGTTTGAATCTGGACACTTATAGCACAGATTTGAAAATGCTATCATTGAGCTATGCTGACTTAAAACAGGGCTGGAATTTGTAAGCGACACACAATATGAAAGTGTCCAAAGGAAAGAACTGAGCTGGGAGGAAACAGGGCAAATTGCTACATGTTGCAATGGACAATATTTGTAGTCCATGAGTTATGTTGAACCAGCACAAAGTGAGGATGAAAGAAACCTAGGAGTGTTAGCACCTGTGCATCTCTCCTGAAGTGGTTTCATTGCAGGCCTACCTCCACAAATGATCATTCTTTATTTATTTTATTTGTTCTTGATAAGGGAACATCACTGGCAAGGCCAGTATTTGTTGCTCATCCCTAATTGCCCTTAGATGAGCCATCTTTTTGAATTGCTGCAGTCCTTGTGGTGTAGGCACACCCACAGTGCTGTTAGGGAAGGAGTTCCAGGATTTTGGCCCAACGGCAGTGGAGAAATGGCGATAGAGTTCCAAATCAAGTTGGATGGGAACTTGAAGGTGGTGGCATTCCAATGTGTCTGCTGCCCTTGCTCTTCTAGGTGGTAGAGGTCAGGGGTTTGGAAGATGCTGTTGAAGGAGCCTCAACGAGTTGCTGCAGTGCATCTTGTAGTTGGTACACACTTGAGCCACTGTGCACCAATGGCGGAGGGAGTGAATGTTTAAGGTGGTGGATTGAATTTTGCTGAAGTCGGCTGCTTTGTGCTAGATGTTGTTGAGGTTCTTGAGTGTTGATGGAGCTGAGCTCATCCAGGCTACATGCCACACGGTATATGTGTCAGGTAAAAAATACAATTGAGAACAAGGCTGAATACAGAAGGTTTCAAGGGAAGGTGAAAAAGCAAATTAGAGAAGCAAAGAGGGAGCATGAAAAGAGACTGGCAGCTCACATAAAAGGGACTCCCAAAGTCTTCTATAGACATATAAATAAGGGAAGAATAGAGCCAATTAGGGACCAGAAAAGGGATTTACACAAGGAGGCAGGGGGCATGGCTGAGGTATTAAATGAGCACTTTACATCTGTCTTTATCAAGGAAGCAGATGCTACCCAGGCCATGGTGAAAGAGGAGCAAATTCAGGGTTTAAAATTGATAAGGATAGGCTGTACCTACTTAAAGTTGACAAAACACTGGGACCAGATGAGATACATCCAAGGATACTTCCAAAAGGCATTTGATAAAGTGTCACACAACAGACTTGTAAGAAAAGTTATAGCTCATGGAGTAAAAGGAACAGTAGCAACATGGATACAAAATTGGCTGAGTAACAAGAAACAGAGAATAGTGGTTAATGGATGTTCCTCAGGCCAGAGGAAGGTTTGTAGTGGAGTTCTTCAGGGGTTGATATTGGGACCCTTGTTTTTCCTGATTTCTATTAATGATCTAGACCTTAGTGTACAAGGCACAATTTCAAAATATGTGTACAATACAAAACTTGGAAGCACTGTAAACTGTGAGGAGGACAGTAGAACTTCAAAAGGATTTAGACAATTTGGTGGAATGGGCGGATAGATGGCAGATGAAGTTCAATGTGGAGAAATGTGAGGTGCTACATTTAGGTAGGAAGAACATGGAAAGACAATATAAAATAAAGGGTACCACTCCTAAAGGGGGTGCAGGAGCAAAAGGACCTGGGTGTATATGTAAATAAGTCATTAAAAGTGGCAGGGCAGGTTGAGAGCGCAGTTAATAAAGCAGACAGTATCCTGAGCTTTATTAATAGGGGCATAGAGTACAAGAGCAAGGAGGTTATGTTGATATTGTATAAGATGTTAGTTAAATCTCAGCTGGAGTATTACATACAGTTCTGGGCACCACATTTTAGGGAAGATGTGAAGGCATTGGAGAGAGTGCAGAAGAGGTTTACGAGAATGGTTCCAAGGATGAGAACCTTCAGTTATGAATATTGATTGGAGAAATTGGGGCTGTTTTGCTTGGAGAAAAGAAGACAAAGAGGATATTTGATAGAAGTATTCAAAATAATGAGGGACCTGGAGAGAGTATACAGGGGGAAAGTGTTCCCATTGTGAAAGGATTGAGAACGAGAGGGCACAGATTTAAAATAATTGGCAAAAAAAGCAAAAGCGATATGAGAAAAAACTTTTTCACGCACTGAGTGGTTCAGGTGTGGATTGCACTGCCTGGAAATGTGGTGGAAGCATTCAGGAAGGAATTAGATGTTTAATTGAAAAGAAACAATGTGCAGGGTTAAGGGGAGAAGGTGGGAGAATGGCACTAGTTGAAATAGTCATTTGGAGAGCCGGTGCCGAGATGATAGGCCACATGGCCTCCTTCTGTCCTGCAACAATCCTGTAATTGGAAGCTAGTTGAGGTCCTCAGCTGACACTGACAGTGTGCATTCTTCCCAGAGGCTGCTTATCTGTGCTGGGGATAGTGGGGAAACCACCAGCAACTTGCATTTGGCAATAGGCACTACCATAATCAACAATATATTTTTCAATCAGTGGCGTATAATTCAAAGAATTCCATGTTAAAGCTGTGGAGTGCTCTGGTCAGAGTGGTTTTAGTTACAAATAAATGAGAGAAACATTCCAATCTCTAATATAAAGAGAGGCATGAGACTGGTCCCTAGTATCAGGAGGTGAACATAGTTTTCAGAAGGCCACTGGGAGTGACCTTATATGAATACTTGACATATTAAACAGTATAATTTAGTGAATCTTGAGCCCTATTCACATTAGCATGAAGAAAAAATAGATACAAATTGGTTAAGAAGTCAGGAAACATATTTGCACAATGAGTGGTGGACACGTGCAATGTGGGTGTAGTTGCATTAATTTAAATGACAGTTGAATGCCCTGATGGGGAATGGGGTGAGAGAAGGATGGAAGGGTGAGTCAATCTGGGGCAAATGGTTTTACCATCCCAACACTCATTTTGTGATCTGGAATGTGGAGTCTAGCTTCCTGTCTCTCTTATGTCTTCAATCCCTTCCTAATCTGTTTAGGCAGACATACTATCTGAAGCTGTAATCAGTTTTGCCTCCTTTTGCACTTCCAAGGCATGGATTATTATTGTGACTTATTCAGAGTCTTTAACATCAACTATTTGTTATCATGAAATTTCCCCTTGAATACATTTCTTGTTTCCAGTTTTACAGGCGCTGCTGTGCCCAGATAATCACTCATTTAGTATGTTGAAAAAATTGTGCTTGAATCAGGAACTTTAGAGGCCTTTGAATGGAAAGCTGGCTTGCAAATTTAACACCATATTTCTTTTAACTATTCAGACAAGAACAACAGTATTTACTGAAACAGATACTCCCTCACCTGTGGCAGCACCTGTGACACAGGCATGAACCCAAAACCAGTCCTCTTTGCCCTAATTTTCCAAATTGAGGATGAGCGTGATGATTACTTCTTCATTCAGCTGAACTCTGAAGTTAGGATAAGACTGCAGTTGGCAGCCCGCACTTTGAAAATTCAGCAGCGGAACGGCTAATGATTCCGTTTATCCTGTTGTCTAGACATTCCTGGAATCCTTCCTCTGAGGAATTGTACCCTGTCTTGTCTTGGAATCAGGCTGATCACTGAATCTGTATTAACACTACAACTACAGGGAATGTGCAAAGCTAAACCACTTTGTACCAATAATTTTGTTGCAATGTTAATGTGATCGCAGATACGCAAATACTTTAACCATAAGGGACTGGCAGATGCTCAGAGAATGGCTCACCAACAAGCTTTCTGGTGAATCCTTTTTACTCTAGGGTCAGTCACCCTTTCTAATACATCTGGTTTCTTCTTATGATAAAAGATGTTGTTCTAGGTACATAACAGAAAATCAAGCATCAAAGATTGTGTTTATCTCCTTACGCAAGGTCTTTGGTAGGGATTAACCACAACACCTCAAGTATAATTTAGAATATAGTCCTGTCCACTGACTGAGTATTTTACAGAAACCTGGTATTTTCAATCCTAAAGTTCCAACTTTTACAGCTTGTTGAAAAACCTGCTGTTCTTACTTGGTCTAAGTGTGGGTCTACTTGTGACTCCAGACCCACACCACTTAACTGAACTTGAGGTGGTCCTACTAAGACACTTAGGTGTCTCTGCAACTAGGGATGGGATGGGAATAAAGGTGTTGCCCTTGCCATTGGGCAGCTGTGGCTTCAGCTACCTAGGCCCTGTGGTCTAGACACCCCTCACTGAGCCCACTGGCAGGTCACTAGGTCAACGCAAAAGTGAAGTTACATTACCACAGGAACCTGGGTAAGTCCCAGCCATTTGCTTTTCTAACTACAGCCAATGATGAAAGAAATGTGAGTTTGCCATCAACTGCCTTAGTGAGATCATACCTTGAGTATAATGTACAGTTTTGGTCTCCTTGCTTAAGGAAGAGCTTCCTTGTCCTGGAAGGAGTCTGGCAAAGGTTCACTGGACTGATTCCTGTGATGAGAGGATTATCCTATGAAGAGAGTTTGAGTAGACTCGCCCTATATTCCCTAAAATTTTGAAGAATGGGAGGCGATCTCATTGAAATATATAAAGGTCTTCAGGGACTTGACAGTGTAGCTGTTGTGAGGATGTCTCCCCTGCCCAGGGAGTCTAGAACTAAGGGTCAGTTTCAAAATAAGTTGTCAACCTTTAAGGACTGAGATGAGGAGAAAAGTCTTCACTCAAAGGATTATGAACCTTTGGAATTCTGTGCCTTGAGAGCTGTGGATGTTCAGTTGCTGAGTATATTCAAGATAAGCGATTGATGATTTCTGGATAATAAGGAAATTAAGGAATATAGAGATAGTGCAGAAAGGTGGAGTTGAGGTTGAAGATCAGGCATGACCTTATTGACTATTGGAGCAGGCTTGAAGGGCTGAATGGCCTACTCCAGCTCCTATTTCTTATGATCTTATGCTTGCCTGAAGTTTCCATAAAAAAAATATAGGAAGAGGAAGATTAAGAAAATCAAAAGCCACAGTACAAGCAATGGCAGATTTTTTTTTTACAAGAGGTAACAGTGGGTGGTATTTAATGGTGGTGACTGTGGTCCTGCCCACCAGCTGGTGAGATCCCCGTGTCGCCTTTTTTCCAGAAGGTCCACTGTATTAAATACCTCTCGGGCACTTAACTGGGCAGCAGCAAGCATCAAGGACTCCAGGCCGGAACTCCCATCGCCTCTCCTCCCCCACCCCCGAGAGCTGCCAGCCAATCAGAGGCCAACAGCTGTGCATTGCTCACAGCATCAGTTGGAGTGTTGGCTGCTGCCAGCAATGCACCCTGCAGAGGCCCAGGATCGCCAAGGGACCCCAGGCCACTGCTGAATAAGGGTGGGACGGGGGTAGTGGGGGAACGGCTGAGGAGGGTGAAAGCAAAACAGAAACAAATACCTGGAAAAACTCAGCAGGTCTGCCAGCATCGGTGGAGAAGAGCACAGTTGACATTTTGAGTCCTCGTGACCCTTCAACAGAACTAAGTAAAAATAGGAGGGGTGAAATATAAACTGGTTTAAGGTGGTTGGGGGGGGGGGAGGTGGAGAAAGGGGGCTTGGTGATTGTAGGGTTGTAGGGACAAGCAAGCAGTGATAGGAGCAGATAACCAAAAGATGTCACAGACAAAAGAACAAAGAGGTGTTGAATGTGGTGATATCATCTAAAAGAATGTGCTAATTAAGAATGGATAGCAGGACAAGCAAGGTACACATAGCTCTAGTGGGGGTGGGGTGAAATAAGACTAAAAGGGCATAAAAGGTATAGATTTAAAAATAATGGAAATAGGTGGGCAAAGAAAAATCTATAGAAATTATTGGAAAAAACAAAACGGAGGGGGAAGAAACGGAAAGGGGGTGGGGATGGAGGTGGGAGTTCAAGCAAAAGCTTGAAAGGTGAAAGCAAAGCAGGGGTGTGCTCTTAGCAGCACCCACCCCACTTCCCGATGCCATGTCCCTCAATCAGGCACTGACCTGGTTTGGTAATTTTGGACTTCCTGCATGACAAGTCCCCCATCCACCCACCCCCAGCCCCTGGTATTTCCAGCCTGGAGTTAAGTTTTGTTACAGCTTGATTAATTTATTGCTCCAAGGAAGGTTTGCTTTTTGTCCTTTGTGCTTGTCATACAGAGCGTATTTCTATTATGATTGATGATTATCAGCTTCTATAGGCAATTTGAAGTAGTTTATATTTAACCAATGTTGTCTATTGAAGTAGTTTGAAGTGGTCTATTGAATTTGTTGCAAGTCAAAAGTTTTTCTCTAGGAAATTGTTCATTTCTGTACAAATACACAATGCTTATTTCCTCCTAAACCCAATTTGTTTATTATCCACTGCTTAAGGGTCTTTTGCTGCTATTTTTGAATTTTTTTTTGAGTTGTGTGAATCTTGCTCTCAATAAGATGAAGGATCTCTGAGCTGAGGAACCGAGTATATTTTCCATTTCAGTTACCTGGCATCAGTCTGTGGTGTACACCTGACATATGTGTTTTGTGTAAATCTTCCTGCAATGCACAGTGAATACCCAATGAAACATCGCCTTTGGCACTGGTGACATTCTTTATGCCCCATGCTAGTTATCCTTGTGACCTGACTAGCTTTGAAAAATCAGGGGTATTTATTTAGTAATGCAGACTAACTTCCCAAATTCTTGATTTCTGAAAAGCATAATTAAGTTTTGCACCACAATTGGAGATGAGTGTTCTGATGGACTGCAAGTCTCTCTTTACGAAGACGAGGAATGAGTCAGGCTGGCTTTTTGTCTTCTAAGTTACTGGCCTCAATAGACAGCGGGATGGGAATGCTGCCCTGGTCTTAATCAGGGTCCCCACCCACCACCCTCCCACTTGATTAAATGTTCCAAACTTGCCTTGGGGAGGGTGTTAAATTTCACTTAATATGTTTTTTATAGTCCACAATCATTTAAAACCAGAACATTGTGCTTTGTACTATTCGCTTGTACTTCTCCCCTCTTGTTCGTTTGCTTTTACTGAGTTGTGTTGCTAGGGGCAAGAAGCACAAAATCTGTTTCGTTTTCTCATCCTCTCACAAATTAACATGTTTGTCTTCCAGGCATTACACTAGAGGAAGAAATCAATCTGCTCAGTCTAGTTTCTGAAGAGTCTCCACATGTGTCCACAGTTAAAGGATTGGATGGCAGAACAGCGCTTAATTTTCACACGGGTTTCACCCCCACACCACACCCAACTAGAACCCTCTTTCCCGATCCATTTTATGAAGATTTTGCTGTTCTAGCCACACTGAAGCAAGCCAACCTGAATGGTGGGGTGATCTTTGCTGTTGTGGATCCTACTGAGAAGGTCATTAGCCTTGGGGTTAAACTGTCCTCAGTGGAGGATGGCGTCCAGAATATTGATCTTTACTACACCCCACCTCATTCGGGAATTTCCAGAAAAGTGACTTCCTTCAAAGTGCCAGCCAGGATAAAACGATGGACAAGTTTTGGGCTCCATGTTGAAGGCAACACAGTGACTCTGCATCAGCAATGCCAGAGACCCCAGCGACTTAAATTCAAAAGGTCATGGGAGCCTCTGCAGTTTGATCCAAATTCTAAAATACTCATCGCTAATGCTGCAAAAGCCGATTGGGACAAGTACATTGTGAGTACTCCTGATGTACATACATCTTTAAGATCCAGTTTAAGTTTTCAATATATAACATGACAGGGGAGGTGGTGGTGCATTGGTAATGCCACTGGACTAGTAATACAGAGACCTAGGCTAATGCTGTGGGGACAAGGGACAAGGGCCAAATCCCACCATGGCAGTGGTAGAATTTAAATTCAGTAATAAAATCTGGAATATGGGCTAGATGCAGTAATCGTGCCCATGAAACCATCATCGATTGTTGTAAAAACCCATTTGGTTCACTAATATCCTTTAGGGAAGGGAATCTGCCATCCTTATCAGATCTGGCCTACATGTGACTCCAGATCCACAGTAATCACAGCACTGGGAGGGGAGCTCATCGCTAAGAATCCATCTCCATCACTCACACCAGAGACCACCAAGACAGGAGTGCTTAGTCAAATCATTAGCTGCAGAGCTAACACAGTACCTGGTTCATAGTTTTCATGTTGATGAGCAACAAGTGCATGAATAAAGACACATCATGAATAGAGAGAAACTCTTCCCATTGGAGGAAGGGTTAAGAACCAGAGGACATTGATTTAAGGTGATTGGCAAAAGATCCAATGGCGATATGAGGAAAACCTTTTAACGCTGTGAGTGGTTAGGATCGGGAATGCACTGCCTGAAGCTGTGCTGGAGGCAGATTCAATCATGGCTTTCAATAGGGAATTGGATAAGCACATGAAGGGAAAAAAAATTGTGGGGCCACAGGGAAAGGGCGGGGGAGTTGGACTAGCTAAATTGCTCTAGCAGTGAACTGACACAGACTCCACTGGCTAAGTATCATCCTCCTGTGCTGGAGCCATTCTGTGATTATATAAAGGTGTTTGGTTTTTTTTGGTTAGCTGGGAATGGTTTTAAATCAAAGGTCCTTTAGGAAATTGCTTTGAGTGACTTACATACCCGATTGCCAAATTGTCCCAAAAATTATGGGAGTAATTTTTAACGTACCCACCCATTATTTCTCAGGATGGAAATTTTGCAAATTTGGTGCCAGGCTTACTCTAGACTTTTAAATCTTTAAACCCTTCTTTGCTAAAGCTGCAGAGAACCATATTTCTCTGTTAATGCCTGAGTACAATTGTTCTATGCTGAGGTGGTCTGTCCTCCAGGAATACCTTCCTTTCGCAAGGTGTCACATAAAGTAATTCAGCTTAGAGCTGAGGAAACTCATTACACAAAAGCCTGGAGGATTGGCTTGTAGGATGGGCTAGAACTCAGATTCATAGTAAATGTTGCTAAGTTATCAGGGAAATGAGGCAACATTAGAATGGTATCTGCCTGCTTGACTAAGGAATTAGCATTTCAACAATGCTGACACTCAGAATCAGCACATGAATGTTTGGGGGGACTCAATGCTGGAACTCTCATAGGATTGTATATGATGCATGGCACAGAGACAGGCCATTTAGTCTAACCAGTCCATGTTGTTAATGCTCCAACTGAGCCTCTTCCTATCTTTTCCAATCTAAATCTACTATCGTAACCATCTTCCCTCATATGCTTGTCTAGTTTCCCCTTAAATGCATCAATACTATCACTTCAACCACTCCTTGTGGTGGTGAATTCGACATTCTCATCACTCTTTGAGTAAAGAAGTTTTTTCTGAATTCCCTATTGGATATCTGGGTGACTATCTAATATTGATAGCCTCTAGTTATGCTCTTCCCCACAAGAGGAAACATTTGGTAGATTATTGGGTAACAATGAGATTTTAATGAGTGACACTGGCAGTGAGAAGTAAGTGCATTCCCAGTTACCTAGTTCATTAAGCTGGGATTTGCATTGAATTTTGAAGTCTAAGAAAATGATTTGGTTTGCAAGTAGGTTGACAGCAGTAACAACAGCAGCTCTCCCCATTAACTGTGTCACAGTTCTTCTGAACTTCTTGTTCCTTCTATGTACAGCTTTGCAGACAACATGACATCAAAATAAAAGATCTGACTTTTGGAAACTATAACATAACCAAAGAGACAAAAACAAAAGACTTTATAATCTCTATGTTTAGACTTTCAGAAAATGGAAAACCATGCTCTAGGAAATATTTAGGACACCTTGTATCTACTGTGATGATGTGGGGCAGTAATAATACACTGCTGGGACAGTCAAGGTTGGTTCAAACATACAATGAATATTTCACATTTTTTAAATCCCTTTCCTTAAAGGTAGCTGTCTAACTCAATACAATTTAGAAAATAACACAGCCTCAATGATATGATTTGGGGTTTTTATAGAGCTATTTATTTCTCAACTGGAGGGATAGAAAGGGATCTGAAGCACAAAACATTTGGCAAGGCCTAATAAAAGCCACCAATAAAATTATCCTCCTTAAGACCAGACATTGTGGTTGAACAACAAATTCTTAAAAGGCAGGTTGCTCCCATTTTTTCTTCTTATGACTCTTTTATTGTCGTGTTTGATTTAAATATAGAGGACTGGTAAAATCTGCGACCCGTCTAGTCAGTCCTAGTCCCACAATACTCCTCACACTCCACTTTCAGATTTTCCACCAGGTGCTTATCCAGCTTTCTCTTGAATTTGCATTGGGCCTCGGTCCTTAATCCCTTCCTTAACAGCCCATTCCATACATAAATGTTCCTCTTTCGCTGGTGAGGTATTAAAATTCTGTCTCTGAATTCAGATCCAAGGGATCTGAACTCAGACCCCCTGAGGCCAAATACATGGTTAAACTTTATCTGCATGTGCCATCCTTGCTTGTCTGTTCTGCCCCTAATGTCATGTCTTTATTTTATCCAGGGAGCCATTCAGCATTTGTCCATCACACCAAACCTTGAGGATGCGGAGAAGCCAGAATACATGAAATGTGACAGCCTGGTTATTGAAGATGATGATGATGAAGAAGACGACTCAGAGGTACAAACTGCAGTGTTAGTGAAACTGGATGGTGCCGAGTGTTAGAACATTACCCTCTGATATGCCCATGGTCAAATAGGGCTTGATTCACAGATGTGAAAGTGTTTTTTTAATACAGAGGTTGGTCAACACCTGGAATAGGTTGCCAAGAAAGGTGACTTAGTCCAGGTACTGGACTAACTTAGAAAACAGATGCTCAACTGGAAAGATGGCTGGGTTCTTTTGCCTGAAGGGTGAAATTGCATGGGCTGGAGGGATTTCTTCACTTGGGTTTATCTTCTTGATCTTGCCATTTAGTAAACACCATCCCTCCAGCTATGGATCTTGACCATTCCAAAATGAAAGTTTGCTCTTTGACAACAGTTGGCACAGAACTGACAGTGGAATTAATAGTAGAACGGTATAGGAAAAGGATGATTCACTCAGGTATGGCTGTACAGGTACCCCCCTTCTGAGGTTGGGGTTAAGGTTCACATTAATCCCAGCAGAACAGAAGGACTTAACCGTACCGTGCCTGTTCCTGGCATTGACTGATCTCTATCCTTCACCCTAACTAACACTAAAAAAAATTAACTCGCTACTCAAACAAAAGCAAGCATTTCGCAATTATAGAATGGTATTAAGGCATCATATGACTTTAGTTTTAACTCGTGAACCATTTGTTGCCTCCTGCCTATCAATTCCCTCCCTACACCTCTCCAGCTCTCTGATTCGCTTTCCTTCTTTAAGACATTCCTTAAAACCTATCTAATCATCGGGTCTAATATCTCCTTATGTGCTGGGTGTCATATCTTGTTTTATTATGCCCCAGTGAGGCACCTTAGCACTTTTATTACATTACATTACATGCTATCTCAATACAAATTGCTGTTGCCAAAATTAACTGAGTTTTGAAACAGTTCCCACAGAAGTATAAACTTGCTACAAGTAAAATGTTAGGTTTGGCTAGAAGCCCAGTTCTACAGGTCATTGACATACTTAAGAGGTCAGTTCCTGATCTCAGCTATGCTACCAGGGGAGGTGGTCCAGAGACAAATTTCTCAAGCAACAGGGGAAATCAGAGGGAAAGCTACCCCAGGACATCCATATAGAGCTCAGCTCATGACCATTGGTGTGGATCAACTCTCGGCTAAAGGGATGGTGCGGCACATTGGGCAACCTACAGTCACATGGACTTCACAATGAACAAGCGTTAAAGCAGCTCGCTTTCACCTCCAGTGGAGTTTTTCTCCTATTGCTTTCCTGGGTCAGCTTGCACCCTCATCACCAAATATGACAAAGTACAACCATGCAGAATAGCCTAGAGAGCTGAAAGTGATCACTTCAGGCCTGGGAATCAGGTACATCATCTTGGCATTTAGTATAATTCTGGGGAACAGTTATATACACCGAATACTGTTATTAGTTATTATAAATAAAGCTTGTTATAAAAAAAAGCACTTGGGCAGAGTCATGAATGGAGTTATTGTTGCTAGGCTAATAATCCTTTGTTGAGACAATTACCACAGGGATATCTTCACTCTTTCAGATTGAACTAACTGGTATCTTTTCCACCTACAGTTTTCTGGAGATATGCAGGAGGTCAAGGACCCAGACATTCAAATCACTACATTAGAACCGGTAGGTGGTGGATATGTAATGTGGTCAGTATATTTTTAAAGTCTTGTTTTACATTTGGGAGGTTTTCAGCTGTTATATTTTTTGGACATTGCCTGATGGGACCTGAACATAAGCTCCTGTAGTTTAATATAACATGGCCCCAAATGTTCTCCAGTGGGAGAACGGAGGAACCTACCGGAAAACAGCAGAAACCAAGCTGTCCCTGATGAGGCAAGTGTGATCGGGATGGTGGGTGGGTGAGGTGGGGAAAGGGGTGGAGGGTAGGTTGGGAACATGGGCAAGGACTCCCTCAAACTGTGAGCTTTGACTAGGGTCGGGTCTAGGAAGCTAGTTTAGGATTACTCAAGAATCCTGTCCTGTCAGTCCACCTTCTCGCAGCTATGCAGTTTGACACTGCTATATTTATAACCTGTCATCAAGTTACAGAGGGTTGATAATCAGAGCATACTCTGCACATAATCCCAATGTGTTGGGTCAAATAAGTTGTCAGCTGATTTATTGGAATACTCATAAGCTGCGAGGAGTTGCTGCGTAATAGCAGCCTTGTAAACATTGCAGGAAGAATTCCTACCCGTACATTCCTCCTTATGTAGTGGCAAAGCCTTTTTTTAATGATTTTACAAATTTGCTTGAAATAGTGATCAGAGTTGGCAACGCACTAACACAGCCACCAAATGGAAACACACCCCAGGCCAGAGCTGAGTAGATGGGGCTTAGGAGTGATGCCACTGAGATTTTAAGATTTCCATGGCACCTCCTATTTTGCACAGTTTGATTCTGTGGGATATAACTGAAGCTTTAGTTGACTTTAACTGTAGGCTTGGAGCTCAGAACAAGGTTATTCCAGATATATTGAACTATGCTTGAAATCTGGATAGCATTTTTTTTCTACTCTTGCAACCTCACCATTCCTCTATTGAAGGTGGTTACTCCTGCTGAAGTATTGTCCTCTGATTCTCCAATGCCATCCATATTGTTTTTCTTCATATATGATGAGCTCCAACCTGCTGGGGTGGCTCACTGGGTAACTCTCCTGTCTCTGAGCTGGAAGGCCCAGGTTCAAGTCCCACTCCAGGACTTGTTGGCTATGAAAGAGCCCAGCCATTGGCGCAGACAAGCCAATGTGTACCAGTGCTGGCCCCCAGCCCAGATAAATGGGGAGGGTTAGTGGTTGGAGGGGTATCTGACTGTAAACCACCTGCCAAATCCAAAAAAAAAAAATGATGGCTCATCTGAAGGTGATCAACCCAGCATTGTGGTGACCCCATGTAACAGAGGAAAAGCTGAAAGAGGAACCAACCAACTATAATGAGCTCCAACCCCAAGGGTCAATGGGCTTTTGACCAATGGGGAGGGTTCAGAACGAAACCTAATCCTACTCCCCTGACCAATCAGGAGCGAGGAACACCAGCCTATTTTTCTGCTTCCAACCAAGGGACGCCAAAGCCAATTGTAGCCCCCACTGCCAACCTAATCAGCATCGATGAGCTTACAACCTTACTGATCTTTATGACTTGGTTCCATAGAAGCAGTGCATTTATTGACTAAGCCAGTGAGTGCAGTAGCCGGCAATCCCTTTAGGAATTTGAGGGCGTCTACTCTTTAGCTTGTCTACGTACCTTAGATTATTCCGTGTTTTAAATCAAACATTGATATAAGGTATCTGTGTCTGATTATGTTCCAACCTTTGTGATTCTACCTGTTTGCTCTCGGTTATTAATGCGGACAACAAAGTTGATTGCTAAATTACCGTAGCCTAGAGCAACATGCTGCCCTGCACCCTCCTCCCTCCTCCCACCTCCTCCCTTACTCCCAAACACAAGATTTTTAAAAATTACCTTTTCTGCTAACGAGAATAAATCGCAAATTTGTAGATTCATGACATGATCGCTTATTGCAAAGTTTCCAATCAAAGGTTTTTTTTTTAGCCCCAGTAAGGGCTACACTTACATGTTTGGATGTCATAAAACAGTCCAGACAAAAACACAGACGTCCTGAGCTCAGGATTCACACCAATCTCCAGGAGCATTTATTGTCTTATTACGCAGGGGATTTTCTTTCACAGTTTATTATTCTTAGGTGGAATCGTTAATCTTTTGAAGGATAAAGGTGATTGCGCTAACATTATAAAGAGGGTTACAGGGATGCCAGAAGGGAGAACTGGGTAACTGTAGAACAGTCAACCTAATATTGTTTAGGGTAGACTTCTAAAAGCCTTTTATGGAATAAAGTTAGTATGCCTTTAGAAAGACATGCATTGATGAAGGCCAGCTATAAAGATTTGTAAAAGGTAAGCTATGTCTAACAAATGGAATAAATGTCTTAAAGGAAAGTAGGAGCAACTGTGACAGATTGAATGGTTTCCTGCTACACTGTAAGACACAATGATTCTCAAATACTGATGATGATGCAAAAATGCATCAGTCGATATTCATCATCTCAGTCGAGATTGAATGAATAGGAAGGTAGAACTTTTTAAAAATTATTTTGAGATGTGAGCATTGCTGGCTGGGCCAGCATTTATTGCTCATCCCTAATTGCCCTTGAGAAGGTGGTGGTGAGCTTCCTTCTTGAACTGCTGCAGTCCATGTGGTATAGGTACACCCACAGTGCTGTTAGGAGCAAGTTCAGGATTTTGACCCAGCGACAGTGAAGGAACGGCAATATATTTCCAAGTCAAGATGGTGAATGATTTGGAGGGGAACTTGCCGGTGGTGGCGTTCCCATGCTTCTGGTAGAGGTTGTGGTTTTGTAAGGTGCTGTTGAAGGGCCCTGCTAATAAGGCAAATTGAAAGTGATCTGTGCAAGGAAAAATGGTCTGATGACTTTTGCAATGTATATGGCAATTGTTCTCAGTTATAACATGTAGTTACACACATGACCCAGGATATCAGGACAAGTGAGTGGTAGACAGACATGCATTCATATAACTCCCTATTACATCACTCCCCAAACACCTAAAATTATGTTGTGTGCAAGAAGTTATTGAGTGCAGTGAATGATGGTGTGTCATCAATTTTCATTTTTGCATTTAGCAATGCCTCAGTGGTATGTTGAAGCCATGTAATGTATGTTTTACTTTCTGTTGTAGAAAACCTCCAATCCACCAGAAACCACTTCCAATCAGAAATCCATGCCAGGCTCTGGGGAGGAGGCTATCACGAGCATTCCCATCAAAGTGGACGCCCTAGGTATTAAAACAGATGAACATTGAATCCCTGCAATGTTTCAGAATCACTGGTGGTATCCACACTAAAGACCATTCATGTGAAATCAAGTCCATAGCTTTTTTTAAATCCAAAAATATACTTTATTCATAAAATTTGTAAAGGTACACTACATAACAGTTCAAAATTGACAATAAGTGAAGTGCATTACAGTATGTGGCATTCTAAGTCTAGTGAGGCACCTCAGTTACAGGTGATGTTTACAAGATGCATTTCATGTCATACAGCTCAAGGGGTCCTCCATGCCTGTGGTGTACTATGGTGTGAGAGCCTTTCTCCATTGAGCCTTTGTGGTGGTTGCCTCAAACTTCAATGCGTCCCTCAGCACTTTATCCTGGACCTTGGAATGTGCCAACCTGCAGCACCTGGTCTTCGAAAACTCTTTGCACTGGAAAACCAACAACTTTTGTTGATCTCAGTGTGTGTCCCTGGGAACAGAATCACGAAAGGCTAGTGTGCAGGTACAGCAGGTAATTAGGAAAGCTAATAGAATGTTATCATTTATTGTGAGAGGCACTGATTGCAAAAGTAGGGAGGTTATGCTTCAGCTGTACAGGGCACTGGTGAGACCACATCTGGAGAATTGTGTCCAGTACTGGTCTCCTTACTTAAGGAAAGATGTAAATGTGTTAAAAGCAGTTCAGAGAAGATTTACTAGACTGATATCAGGAATGGGTGGGTTGTCTTATGAGGAAAGGCTGGACAGGTTAGGCTTGTATCCACTGGAATTTAGAAGAGTAAGAGGCGACTTGATTGAAACCTTTAAGATCCTGAGAGGTCTTGACAGGGTGGATGTGGAGAGGATGTTTCCTCTTGTGGGACAATCTAGAACTAAAGCTCACTGTTTAAATCGAAGGGGTCGCCCATTTAAGACAGAGGTGAGGAGAATTTATTTTCTCTCAGAGGGTTGTGAGTCTTTTGAACTCTCTTCCTCAAAAGGTGGTGGAAGCAGAATCTTTGAATATTTTTAAGGCAGAGCCAGATAGATTCTTGATTAACAAGGGGGTGAAAGGTTATCGGGGAAAGGCAGGAATGTGGGGTTGAGGTTACAATCAGATCAGCCATGATCCTATTGAATGTTAAGGAGTGTCGAGGGGCCAAGTGGCCTACTCCTGCTCCTAATTCGTATCTAAATTTGTTTGTAACAGCCCCCAAAGAACAGAGTCCTGTGTCAACACGGCTGCTTGGGATGAGCCTTGACAAAAAACACTCTTTCCAGACCTTCTTTGAAAGGTCATAACCATCAGCAACAGTAATAGTAACAGGAGAGAACAAACATACTAAACCAGAGGCGCCTGTGGTGCCTTGACCCAGAGGAATCTCCCTACAAGGTGATGATGACCTTTGGGCCTATTAGTAACAAGTGGGAAAGTGGAGTCTCCATAAGCAGCCATTTACACAGTTTAACACTCGTGTGGACTTTTTTCATATATAAAAGGGTAGGTCACCTTCGAGCAACACCAATCCTAATCTCTTTCATCTAAACAGGAAGCAGGGTTATATTTACAGGCCAACCGATTTTATTTGTGATATCCTGCTCCTTTGAACTAGTCAAAGCTTTCTCCTGGCAGGACTATAGCTGGGCATTTGCCCCATATTGAAGAACATTGTTATTTTTAGCAAAAGGCACCAGGCCTTCACTGCTAATGGGGCCTCTGCGAATTTAAACATTTAAATAAATGATTTGCATTATGCACTGGAAAATAACTTGGATGTAGACGTTGATTGAAAAAAGAATTGTATAGTTATAGCATAACTTCTGTCCAGGAATAAAGAGCTATGTAAGGCCCTGATTGGATCACACCTCAAGTACTTTGAGCAGTTCGGGGCACCACACCTTAGGAATGATGTGTTGATCTTGGAGGGAATGCAGTGTCGATTTACCAAAAGGATATCTGGATTCCAGGGTTTTCAAGATATTAAGAGAAGCAGATAAGCTGGGTAGGGAGAAACTATTTTCCCTGGTTAAAGAGTGTCTAGGACTAGGGGCAAAGTCTACAGATTACAGCCAGACCTTTCAGGAGTGAAATTAAGAAATACTTCTACGTACAAAAAGCAGCAGAAGTTTGGAGCACTCTTCAAAAATGATAATTAATGCTAGATTAATTGTTGATTTTGAATCAGAGATTGATAGATTTTTCTTAACCTGAGGTATTAAAGCACATGGGGGAAAGGTGGATAGCAGATCAGCCATGATCTCATTAAATGGTGGAAGATTTGAAGGGCCGTATGATCTACTCTCTATGTTCGTATGTTCGTATTTCACCCAGTCCAGGGGAAAGAGACCACAGTGTAACTAGTTGTGCTTCAATAAGTTTGTGGGTTTTTCTGCTGCTTCTCACATACAGGCACAGCTTGGCTGTAGGCAGGCTGACCCATGGGAGATCTTGCAGCAGAAAGTACAGGCACCAAGAGCAGGTCCATCTTACTCATCAGCCATATACACAACAGGACATCCCTTTACCACTCAATTACAGACAGCAAAAAGAATTGCTAAGAATAACAAGTATGCACAATAGAGTGTTCTCCTAGTGTCTTGACCAACATTCTTACCTTAACCAACATTACCAAAATTGGATTGAATTGACCATTTACCTCATCAATGTTTGTAGTAATTTCAAAATGCCAGTCTAATTCACCAACTTAAAAATAATGACTGCACTTCATAGTAAATTATTTGATATCAAACCCATTGAAAGGATTGGAGGATGTGATAACAGGCTATAGCATGTCACCCTTGGTGACATCATCCACAAATACATTGATGGCACCCAGCACTTCTTCATCATCATATGTCCCGACTCCTATGCAGCTTCTGATTTGTCATGCTGCTTGAGCGCCACCTGACACTGAATCGTGGTGTGCTATTTGCTGAGTTTCTGACCCTACGTCCTCTCTATCACCAAGATCATCTACTTCTGCCTACGTAACGTCACCCATCTCCACCCCTACTTCAACTCATCTGCTGCGAAAATCCTCACCTGTGCCTTTGTTCCCTTGAGATTTGATTGCTCCAGTGCTCGCCTGGCCAGCCTCCCACATTGCACCCTCCGTAAATTTGAGCTCATCTAAATCTCTTGTGCTCGTAACTCACATCCAGAGCCGAAGGAAACCTGCCATCCCTACTTGAACTGGCTTATCTATGACTTCCAGCCCCACACCAACATGCTTGACTCTGAAGCGATTGGTGAAATGGCCTTGCAGCTGTATCAAAAGTGCAACAGTCCCTGCCTGACAATGTTGTGTGGGAGCACCTTCACTACACAGGTGGTAGTGGTTCAAAAAGAAGACCCTACCACCACCATTTCTAGGCAACCCAAAATGGACAATAAATGTCGGCCTTGCCCAGCAACGCCCGCACCCTGAGAATGAATAATTTTAAAAATGATATGTTACATTCAGTGTTGCTTTAGAAAAATGATAGTGTGAGAAACACAGAATATATGTAGAACTTGACGATAATATTGATAAACAATCATAAAAGATGATGCTAAAATGATTTATTTGATGCTAGATGCGGAGGAAGACAATGACATCAACTCCGAAGATGAAGAGACATCACCATTGCCAAAAGAAGACAAGGTAAATTGAAGTAGAAGAATTGTCTAGAATGTTCTAGTGGCCCTTAGATCATCAAAATTAAAATGTCAATTGACAAATAGGTTTACTTGTTACTGGGTAGAGATTTACTTATTTTTCCCTCCAAGTTTTCTCATTTCTCTTTAGCCTTAAGTCTCTTTCCACCATTAATTCTGTTCCAGCAGAGACTGCAGACAATAAAAACGGAAATTGCTGGAAATACTCAGCAGGTCTGGCTGTATCTGTGGAGAGAGAAACCAAGTTAACGAGTTAAAAGAAACAAATAAACCATGTTATGATCCTAGGCCAGACCCCCAGGTTTTTTGTAAGATCCAGTTAGGGACCAATAATATTTTGTTTAAAGTAGACAAAGTTTGAGATTCAAGACACTTACTAAGCGAATAAAGCTGCAAGATTCCATGGGGTTTTCAACAAACAAAAATAAAGTTTATTATACAAGGTCAAAAGATAAAACAAATTACAATATATATCTTATGCTCTAACATTCAGGGTTAATATGAGTTACATGTGAATTAACAGGCAAACTATGGCCAAACACACCACACTGCACATTACAAATGTGACCAAGACAGAGTCCATGGATTTCTCAACAACCCACTCAGACATCAGTAAACACTGTGAGTCAACAAATCTCACTGAAATTCTGTCTCTCTCACGAGGAATTCCAGTCTTCACCTTTGAAGATCTAACCTGGGAATTCTCTCCAAAAGTCGCTCCAACTTGGACGGCATCAACAACGGCTCACCTTGTAGGGCTTCAATCTCGTCTCTAGAGTTTCTGTTCCCCTGGATTCCCAAGCATGCACTCAAGCACCAACTCACAAGCACAACCTTAGCTGTTTAGCTGTGCCAAGCAGAACACCACTGCTCCAAAGGGGCACCTTTGTCCCATTGGCCTGCAGCATGGAGTCATGAACATTTGGCTGCCACCTTCAGCTAAAGTCTACTCCCTGCAGCCCTTTTCCTGTTTGGAGCCTGTTTCTCTGCTCTTCTCTTTTTAACTGAACTGGTACATTTTGCTGTCCCTATCCCTGTCCCTGTTCCCTCTCTGGGACTCTTCTTTTGGGATCTCTACCTGACCCCTTTCCCTGTCCTCTGCCTGGGACATCAGTCTTCCATGGCGCTTTCCTCCTGGTCACCGGACCCAGATTTTATGCTTTTTTTTTCTTGCACAGACGCGAACATAACATAAAAATTGTAGAACAGCTCATGTGCAGCCAGTTCCCGAGGTCCGTCGGGAGTTGAAGTTCCTGACCCCCTCTCTCAACAAGGTAAATACAGCTTTCATAACAACCATTACCACTCCCTTTGGCTCTGCAGGACTAGTTCTTTGCCATTCAGTGTCTCCACTCTATCGCAAAACTTTTGTTTATCTTCCCACCCTCTCCCATTTTGCTTGCTTAACTTTACCAGTTCTGATGAAAGGTTAACTCTGTTTCCCTCTGCCACATCTGCTGAGTATTCTCAACGTTTTATGTCTTCATTTCTGATTTCCAGCCATATTTCTTTGCTCCTGGACTATGGACCATGTTGTTCAGTGGTAGGAGCAACAGTTCAAAGGTGAAGAGACAGAGTTTCAGTGAGATTGGTTGACTCACAGTGTTCACTGACATCTGAGTGGGTTGTTGAGAAATCCATGGACTCTGTCTTGATCAATTTTGTCTTTTGTCCTAATTGCCCATGAGGGCTGAGGGGCTTGCTAGGCCACTTAAGAGTCAACTATATGTAGACCACACGTAAGGACAGCAGATTTCCTTCCCTCAAGGGCATTATGACAATCAACAAATAGACTTTTAATGCCAGATTTTTTATTGAATTCAAATTTCACCATCTGCCACGGTGGGATTCGAACCCAGGTCTCCAGAGCATTACCCTGGGTATCTGGTGTACTAATCCAGTGATAATACCTGTAAGCCACTGCCTCCCCTGATGATATTTCTTTTTATGTATTCTCTTGGCAGGATGAAGTTGGTCAGTGTGTGTGTCCTGTGTCCCCTGGACCTCCAGGGCCAAAGGTATGGACGTGATAGATGAAAACTCAGCCATGAATGTTGAATACTCAATCAGAACAGGAAAATCAGTCAGTGATAACTGTCCCCGTCTTGTAGTCCGAGTGAAAGGTTTATGGCCTGGATATTTTGGAGTTTCCCTTCCCACTGTCTGAGGAGTTGGCAGCAAACACATCCCCACCGATACTGGCTGCCCCACAGCCATCTAACGCCCCAAGCAGCATCAATTGACCGGAGATGGGACTTCCTCCCCTCACTTGGGAACAAGACCCGCCTCAGAGAGATGCCGGGTAATCTGATTGGCTGGCAGCTCTCTACTCCCAGCAGCGCCACAAGCAGTCCCCTGAGTCTAAGTCCCAGGAGTGCAGGACTAGGTAAGTGTAGGGGGTTGAGGAGGGGAGACGAGGCCTGGGGGTTGTGGGCAGAGGTGGAGTAGGTGTGTTGGTGGAGAGGTGGGGGAGGGAAAGGGAAGCACCCACAATGGCCAGACCTTTTGGAAGGGTGTCAGATGTTAAAAGGAGGTGATCCCACCCTCCACCCCTCCCCCTGCCCCAAAGGCCTGAGCAGGGTCACTTTTCGGGCTTTGTCCCACTGACCCTGAGTTCCTCCTGCCAGTCTGACAATTGAGGCTAGGTGGGAAATGGCCATAGGGGGTCATTAATTGGCCACTTAAGGCCCTCAACCCGGGCAAGAGCAGGTGGGCCGGCCTAGGCTTTGCTCATCCCACAATAAAATTGCGGGGAGGTCTGGGTAGGTGAGAGCCCAGTGGGAAAGCTATCCGGAGAATTTTATGGCCACTCATCGCCTGCCTGCCAATGGGAGAACATAAGATTCTGCCCCACGGCATGTTCTTCGCATTGTGTACAGAAGTCAGCCATTTTAAAGTTGTAGTTAACAAGAGATTCTAATTGGCAAAGTTTTTCTTATTTCAGAATCACGTACAGCCAGTTTAAATTCTACAATAATTAACAATAGACTTTGTGTGCTTATACTGAACCGCTAATAGCTGATGCAAGTATCCGATGATCTGTGCGGTGCTTTTGTTTAAACAGTAGTTGCTGTCACATTTTGCAATGCTCATCTTCTAAGAATAAAGTGATAAAGGCTGACGTGCTCAGTCCTGTATGAGCTATTGAAGAGAAGGCAGAATTGCTGAAAGGCTGAAGGGACTTGGCAACATGGAGTTGTTCCAGTCAATGGCAAGAATTGCTGAGTCTAGAATTGTGATGGTTCCTCAGGGACCAACAGGTCTTTTCTTTTCTTCATTCACTGGATGTGGATGTCATTGGCAGGGCCAGCCATGTAAGACGATATTAGGACCGATGGTCAAAGGCTTGATCAAAGAGGTTGGGTTGAAGGACCTCCTTAAAGGAGGAGAGATTCAGAGAGATTTAGGAAGGGAATTCCAAAGCTTAGGGCCTTGCAGCTGAAGGCGCAGCCACCAGTGGTGTGACTCTTAAAATTGGGGATGCTCAGCAGGACAGAATTAGATAAACACAGTGATCCCAGAAGGTTTTGGAGCTGAAGAAGATTACAGAGATGGGGAGACATAGGGAGGATTCCCAAAGATGGGTTTTTAGGACAATCGTTTCATCATTAAGTCTAATTTTACTAATGTTAGCCTGGGTTATTAAGAAGCTCCTTAAAAAATGGAAACCAATATATATAGAATGATACATCACAGAAGGTGACCCTTTGGCCCATTGTGCATGTGTTGGCTCCATTCTTAACTTCTGAAAGTTAAGATTGCATCTGATTCCATCACCCTTTAAGACAAGATATTCCAGATCACAACTCACTGAGTAAAAGAAAAGTCGCCTCATCTCTTGAATATGTTGACCCATCCTGTGCTATGGTTTCATTTTCTAGCACTTTGCTCAAGTGACAATTTGTTACATGTATGCCTAGACAGTGAGTCTCACCAAGCTATTCAGGGGGATGGCAGCCCAATGGTAATAAAACTACCAGATTGTCCTAAAGCCCATCTGGTTCACTAACGCCCATCTGGGGAGGAAATCTGCCCTGCTTAATTGGTCTGGCCTACATGTAACTCCAGGCCCATAGCAATGTGGGGTCGACTCACTACCGGTAGCATCAAACTGCTGCAGAAAAATGCACTGTGGGTCTACCTACACCACATGGGCTGCAGTAATTCAAGAATATGGCTCACTACCAACACCTCAAGAGCAATTAGGAATGATCAACAAACTCTACTGACACTCACACCCCAAGAATGATTAAAAACAAAATTGCACTGGGGGTTTCTTAGCCAAACTCAATTATGTCCTCACCTGCCCTCCTTTCCCCACACTTTCCAGCAACCAGCCATGGTTAGCAATTAAGTACAGGTAACCCCGGATGATTATTTCCCCCCTCCTCAATAGTCCAGTGGTGCTGAGGTCAGCTATGGTGCTGTTCCTGTTATTTCACCTGAGGTCAGTGAGCTCAGTATAGAATAGGAATTAAGAGTGTTGCCTTTCTTGGAAATGCCATACATGAGAGGCTTGTCATGGAATCTCCAGGAGATAAAGCATCATCTCCAGGAGATTAATGGTGAGATAACAGCAAAATACTGCAGATGCTGGAAATCTGAAATAAAAACAGAAAGTGCTGGAGATACACAGCAGGTCTGACAGCGTGGAGAGCAAAACAGAGTTAACTTTTTCAGAACTGAGGTAGAGCCATATTCGACTTGAAATGTTATCTATGTTTCTCTCTCCGCTGCTGCTGCCAGGCTAATGGTGAGACCCTGTCAATATGCTAACTCAATCCCAAGCCGGTTGGCGCAATCTGAAATTAGACGCTAATGCATCTCTTGATAATAGGTTTATTTACAGAATGCAGCGTTACACATGTCTGCTTCCTAACTAGTCTAAGGCAAAGTAGTCGGAGACCTGATCGGAAAACAGACTACAGCGGATGCTGGAAATCTGAAATAAAAACAGAAAACGCTGGAGGCATTCAGCAGGTTATGGCCGCAGCTTTGGAAAGAGAAACATGGTTAATGCTTTAGGCCCGTGACCTTACATCAGGTCTCAACAGATGCTGCCATAACCCGCTGAGCATTTGCAGCATTTTCTGTTTTTAGTCTGAGAGCTGTTTTGACATTGCACTGGGTACAGTATAACTCCAATCCAGTACGAATGGCTTTGTCATTTGATGGCCCACATGGGAACTTTTGAAATTTTTGTGCTAAATTTTTTAATGTGAGGGCCAGGCAGGTGTTCCTGTTGCTGCCTCTTATTGTTTAATGGCAGGCGGAGTAGAGGTGTTCCTATGTGTCAAAATATATCTGCACAGAGACCTGTTGTAGCTGCAACTCAGATTGGGAGAATAGGGCTGTTAACTGCATCTTGCAGCACTCAGGTGCTGTAATGGAGCGGGCACGGGCTCAGCGCTGTAATGGAGCGGGCACGGGCTCAGCGCTGTAATGGAGCAGGCTCAGCGCTGTAATGGAGCGGGCACGGGCTCAGTGCTGTAATGGAGCGGGCACGGGCTCAGTGCTGTAATGGAGCAGGCTCAGCGCTGTAATGGAGCGGGCACGGGCTCAGTGCTGTAATGGAGCGGGCACGGGCTCAGCGCTGTAATGGAGCGGGCACGGGCTCAGTGCTGTAATGGAGCGGGCACGGGCTCAGCGCTGTAATGGAGCGGGCACGGGCTCAGTGCTGTAATGGAGCGGGCACGGGCTCAGTGCTGTAATGGAGCGGGCACGGGCTCAGTGCTGTAATGGAGCAGGCTCAGTGCTGTAATGGAGCGGGCACGGGCTCAGTGCTGTAATGGAGCGGGCACAGGCTCAGTGCTGTAATGGAGCGGGCACAGGCTCAGTGCTGGGCACAGGCTCAGTGCTGTAATGGAGCAGGCTCAGTGCTGTAATGGAGCGGGCACAGGCTCAGTGCTGTAATGGAGCGGGCACAGGCTCAGTGCTGTAATGGAGCGGGCACAGGCTCAGTGCTGGGCACAGGCTCAGTGCTGTAATGGAGCAGGCTCAGTGCTGTAATGGAGCGGGCACAGGCTCAGTGCTGTAATGGAGCGGGCACAGGCTCAGTGCTGTAATGGAGCGGGCACAGGCTCAGTGCTGGGCACAGGCTCAGCGCTGTAATGGAGCGGGCACAGGCTCAGCGCTGTAATGGAGCAGGCTCAGTGCTGTAATGGAGCGGGCACAGGCTCAGCGCTGTAATGGAGCAGGCTCAGTGCTGTAATGGAGCGGGCACAGGCTCAGTGCTGGGCACAGGCTCAGTGCTGTAATGGAGCAGGCTCAGTGCTGTAATGGAGCGGGCACAGGCTCAGTGCTGGGCACAGGCTCAGCGCTGTAATGGAGCGGGCACAGGCTCAGCGCTGTAATGGAGCAGGCTCAGTGCTGTAATGGAGCGGGCACAGGCTCAGTGCTGGGCACAGGCTCAGCGCTGTAATGGAGCGGGCACGGGCTCAGTGCTGTAATGGAGCGGGCACAGGCTCAGCGCTGTAATGGAGCGGGCACGGGCTCAGCGCTGTAATGGAGCAGGCTCAGTGCTGTAATGGAGCGGGCACGGGCTCAGCGCTGTAATGGAGCAGGCTCAGTGCTGTAATGGAGCGGGCACAGGCTCAGCGCTGTAATGGAGCGGGCACAGTCAGAACTACAGCCTTACTCGGGTCTCTGGCATTCGGAGAGATAAATCTCAGCAAGGTTAGTTGGTTGGTTCACTTTAATGAATTTATTTTTTCCGGCAGGGAGATCCCGGACTTCCAGGCCGACCTGGTTTACTTGGAGAAAATGGACGTCCAGGTCCGGCAGGTCCAGCAGGTCCGGCAGGTCCGTCAGGTCCGTCAGGTCCGTCAGGTCCGTCAGGTCCAGCAGGTGCAGCAGGTGCAGCAGGTCCAGCAGGTCCAGCAGGTCCAGCAGGTCCAGCAGGTCCACCTGGCCCTAAGGGACTACAAGGCCAAACTGGCCCTCCTGGCCCAGCGGGATTACCCGGACCACCAGGATCCAGAAAAGCAACAGGCTGGTTTGGAGCGACAGTGAGTTATCTTCATATTTCCATTAATACGGAGACATGACTTTGTGACGACTCTATTCGATGTGCTATCTACATCTTTCATGTATAACTGCAATGTTTTTCGGGTAGGTTGTTATAAAGTAAAAGTGCTCTGGGGTGGGAAACTTTCCTACTTTACACCATGAATTTCACCGAGCACCTGTGAATTTAGGTGCTGGTTAGAGACACTCAGTCAATGCTGTACTGCAGCAGAAACAGACATAGTGCTGTAATGTAGGAGAAAGGGACTCATTGCTGTAATGCAGCAGGCACTGAGTCGGTGCTGTAATGCAGCGGGCACTGAGTCGGTGCTGTAATGCAGCAGGCACTGAGTCGGTGCTGTAATGCAGCGGGCACTGAGTCGGTGCTGTAATGCAGCGGGCACTGAGTCGGTGCTGTAATGCAGCGGGCACTGAGTCGGTGCTGTAATGCAGCGGGCACTGAGTCGGTGCTGTAATGCAGCAGGCACTGAGTCGGTGCTGTAATGCAGCAGGCACTGAGTCGGTGCTGTAATGCAGCAGGCTTTCACTGAGTCGGTGCTGTAATGCAGCAGGCTTTCACTGAGTCGGTGCTGTAATGCAGCAGGCACTGAGTCGGTGCTGTAATGCAGCAGGCACTGGGTCGGTGCTGTAATGCAGCAGGCACTGAGTCGGTGCTGTAATGCAGCAGGCACTGAGTCGGTGCTGTAATGCAGCAGGCACTGAGTCGGTGCTGTAATGCAGCACACACAGTTAGTGCTGAAATGCAGCACACACAGTTAGTGCTGTAATGAAGCGGGTACGGGCTTGGCGCTGTAATGAAACAGGCATGAACTCAATGCTGTAATACAGCAGGCACAGTCGGTGCTGTAATGCAGCATACACCATGCCATTATTGTAATAAAGATTATGACTAAATATATTATGAAATTTGTGATTAAAATAACAATCAAGTTTATAATAGAGGCAGAAGTAAAACTAAAGGTCCCTGACCAACAAAGTTGTTTACAGCTTTCGGACGAATGAAGGGAAAAGAAACTGTCACAGCCGATGGTGCTAAATGAGCAACATGGGATCAGCCGCCTGTTATACACAGTTGACTGCAATGGAACTGAACGTCAGATGGTCTGGAGGACGAGCGACCCATCCAATATCACCTGTTTTGTGCCACTGCCTAATATAAATTTTCACCTCAAAGTGTCCCAGTTTATTATTTCTGAACATTTCTTGCGATAACAATTCAGTTATTTTGCGAAAATATAAATTTTTAAAAATTCCTGAGATACCTCAAACTAAGACATAGAAAAGGAAATTAAATGTAATTGTTTAAAGACTAAAAGTCAAAGATAACAAAAGACTTATATAAAAATAGAATGACATTTCCTACGGGTACCATAGGGCTAATGTTGCAAAGCTATGCTCCTGCAATCTAACCTTTTTGCCTATTTTTGTAGTGGGAGACAGCAGAGAGAACAAGGAGTCCTTTAGAAAAAAAAATTTTACACATATAATAATATTTATTTTCTTTTTCAGAATGAAGAAGTTTCTGGAAGCCCTGGACCACCGGGACCTGTAGTAAGAGTTGGGCTCAAAATGCCCTTAAAATCTGTTATATTTGTATTTTAAAAAAAACTTGCATTTATGTAGCGCACTATTAGATCCCTCAGGGATTTCCAAAGCGCTTTTCACACAGTGAGTTATTTTTTAATTGAAATCTGTAGGCAAAATGGCAGCCATTTTGTATACAGCATAATCCCACAAACAGGAATGAATTGAATGTACAGTTAATCTGTTTTTGTGATGTGGGTCGAAGAATGAATGTTAGCCACAACACTGGGAAAACTCCCCTGCTCTTTGTTTTTTACACTGTGCCTTGGGACCCTTAACAATCACTAGATCTTTGGGATGCTTAACAATGCTGTATAGGCCAGACTGTGGTTTACTATCTCATCCAAGACCCTACCCCAGTACGGTTCTGAAGTGTCATCTGGATTCTGTGCTCAAGTCCAGGAGGGGTGGGGGGAGGGTGTTGTTGGATCCAAGCCGATTGGTAAAGCCAAAACCAAGACACAGAGCTTTTCTTTATTGAGAGAGTTTATTGACTTGTTCAGTCTCACAGCTCTCCTCCCACACAACCCAGTGTCCCAGCCACCCCCTATTCACATGTGCTCAAAGACAACTAATACCCCTCACCTGTTTCTCTTAAAATTAACAATGTCATTGACATTGACAAGCCTTATGAATGTACTTTTTAAAAAATATTCGTTTGTGCGATTTGTGTTTATATAAGCGCAGTATTAGATCCCTCAGGGATTTCCAAAGTACTTTTCACACAATGAGTTATTTTTTAATTGAAATCCGTGAGCAAAACCCCAAAGTGGCCAGTCAACCAGAGGTAGGCCAGACCAGATGAGGATGACTGATTTCCTTCTCTAAAGCATATTAGTGAACCAGATGGGTTGACAACACTTTCATGGCCATCGGGTTTTTATTGAATCAAATTCCACCTTTGCTCATGGTGGGATTTGAACCTGGGCTTGTGGATTACCAGTCCAGTAACAATACCACCACCTCCCCGTACTTGACATTAACAAATCTTAACAATGTAATTAACAAGACATTAACTGGTGTGAGCGGAGGAACAACCTTCTGACTCATATCCTGAGTGTTACCAATTGCATTATGGTGACATTTAAACCTGCAGGGGTACAGCCTGTAGAGTCTTGGCCTAAATAGCCAAGTGGTTATGGTACTGGGTTTGTAACCTCAAGATCAAGAGTTCAAATCTCACAATGGCAAACTATGAAACAACGTAACTTCATCTGAAACAGATGAAAACGGGTTTGTACTCGAAAGAGTTACAGCTCTAGTGCTTGGCCTAAATAGCCAAGTGGTTATGGTACTGGGTTTGTAACCCCAAGATCAAGAGTTCAAATCTCACAATGGCATGAAACAATGTAACTTCAGAAGATCCTTCTTGTAGTTCATGGTGGCTTGAGATCAAAACTACCACTTTTATCCCCCCAAGGGAACTCCGGGACTTTTTGGCGAGTCATCGCGGTCGCCGAGACAGGGTTCAGTTGGCCTTGGACCGGTGGCATTCTTTTCCGCTGGTGTTCTGGTCCACTCGCGAGGCTCTCAAGTCTCCTGAGTTGGATAGGAACGCGCGGCGGAGGGTCCAAACGTTTCTCGCTGGGCTCCTGAAGGAGAGGAAGGACTAAAAAGTCCTCTTCTTCTTTTTAATGACTTAAGGTGAAGGTTTGATGTACCTTTGACAATGAAGACGACTATAGCCAGCCTCAACATCCGCGGCAGCAGGGCCGCACAGCGCAGGTTCCAGAACTTCTCGGTCCTCAGGGACGGGAAGTACGCGTTGTGCTTCCTGCAAGAAACCCATACCGTTCCGGGAGACGAAGCCACGTGGCTCCTGGAGTGGCGAGGGGGGGTCTACATGAGTCACCTAGCCTCCAATTCTGGCGGGGTGGCTATCTTGTTGGCCCCGCATTTTCAGCCGGAGATCTTGGGGGTCAAGGAGCCAGTGCCAGGCCGGTTGCTGCACCTGACTGTGCGTCTGGGGGGGGCGGTGCTTCACTTTGTGAATGTGTACGCTCCCCTGGGCACGCAGCAGCAAGCGAGCTTCTTTGAAGAAGTGTCCACTCATCTCGGCTCCATCGACGCTGGCGAGTGCATCGTCCTCGGGGGGGATTTCAATTGCACCCTCGGGGTCCGGGACCGTCACGGTACCCCGCACTGCACGCGAGGTGTGAGTAAGTTGCGGGACCTGGTCAGGTCCTTCGACTTAGTGGACGTCTGGCGAAATCTCCATCCTGACTCCAGCGTGTTCACCTTTGTGTCACCTGGAGTCGGAGCGTCCAGACTCGACCGCCTTTACGTTTCGAAGGCGTACGTGACCTGCCGCAGGTCGGCCCGGAGTGCGCCGGAAAGCTCGACTCCCCTATAAGTCTGGGGGAGCTGACCAGCGCACTCGACGGTCTTTCTAGGGGCAAAACCCCGGGACTAGACGGGCTGACCGTGGAGTTCTTCAGGGCGTTCTGGGACGTCTTGGGGAGCGACTTCGCGGGGGTCCTGGGGGAGAGCATTGCTACCGGGGAGATGCCCCTTTCGTGGCGCAGGGCCGTGATTGCCCTGCTACCGAAGAAGGGGGATCTCCGCCTTCTTAAAAACTGGCGCCCGGTCTCCCTCCTCAGCACGGACTACAAAATCTTCGCCCGAGCCATGTCTTCTCGGCTCGGCACCGTGCTGGACCACATGATCCACCCTGACCAGTCCTACACCGTCCCGGACCGAACCATTTATGATAACATCCATCTGGTCCGGGACATCATCCACCATTCCCAGAGGGCTGGTCTGTCGAGCGCCTTCCTGTCTCTCGATCAGAAGAAGGCGTTCGACAGGGTGGATCACGAATACTTACTCGGAACTCTGCGAGCTTTCGGGTTCGGGACGCATTTTGTCGCCCGGATCCGACTTCTGTACACTGCCGCGGAGTGTCTAGTGAAGGTTAACGGGTCCCTGACGGCGCCCCTTGGCTTTGGGAGAGGGGTACGTCAGGGCTGCCCCCTGTCTGGCCAGTTGTATTCTATTTGCGTGGAGCCTTTCCTGCGCCTCTTGCGGAGGAGGTTGTCGGGATTGGTTCTGCGCGGGCCGGGCATCGGGGTGGTCCTTTCGGCTTACGCCGATGACGTGCTCCTTATGTTTAGTGACCCGGCTGACCTGCGGAGGATGCGCGAGTGCCAGGAGGTCTACTCTGCCGCTTCTTCTGCCAGGATCAACTGGGGTAAGTGTTCTGGACTCCTGGTCGGTCAGTGGCAGATGGATCCCCTACCCGAGGAGCTCAGGCCTTTCACCTGGAGCAGGACCAGCCTCCTCTACCTGGGTGTCCATCTCTGCCCCGCTGAGGAATCCTGGCCGGCAAACTGGCAGGAACTGGAGACGAAAGTCACCGCTCGCCTGCGGCGCTGGACAGGACTGTTCCGAGTGCTATCTTACCGGGGTCGAGTTCTGGTCATAAACCAGCTGATCGCCGCCATGTTGTGGTATCGGCTGGTCACTTTGACCCCTCCCCCGGACTTTGTCACAAGAATCCAGAGATTGTTAGTCGACTTCTTCTGGGACAAAAGATTGCACTGGGTTGCTGCCGAGGTTCTGAGTCTCCCGCTTAGGGAGGGTGATCAGGCGCTAGTGTGCCTACGCACACAGGTGGCGACTTTCCGCCTTCAGACCCTGCAGCGATACCTCTACGTTGAGCCTCCTCCTAGATGGTGTGCCCTGATGACGTATTTCTTCCGTCAGGTGCACGGCCTGAATTATGACGTGCAGCTCCTGTTTATAGAACAGCTGGGCCTCGGTGGCTCCTTGCAGGCGTTGCCCGTCTTTTACCAGGACCTGATCAAAGTCTGGAAAGTGGTCGCCTCGCGACGCAGCTCTCCCCCGTCAGGAGTAGCGGCTATCGTCAGAGAGCCGCTGCTCAGGAATCCGCCCCTCCGTCCTTTTCAGTGGTTGGCGGAGAGGAGGGCTGTGGCCGCAGGGGTGACCAGGATCGGGGACGTGCTGGGTGGCGGAGGACTGGGCTGGATGCTCCCGCAGGAGTTGGCGCGACGCGCGTCTGTGAGTGTCCAGGTCGCAGCCGATGCCATCCAAGACCTGAGAACGGTCGTGCTCGGACCCGACGTTATTTTGGGTCTTGAGGTGGCCCAGGTGCGCGGTGGTCTTCCGTCTGAGCGTTCCCCTGTTCGGACGGAATTCCACATTGGCCCCAAGCCCCGAACCCTCCCTCGGGTGCTGGTGCCCCGCAATATGAGCCGCCTCGGGGACATGCCCTCTGTGCCTTTTGGCACAGCAAAGAGGGGCTTTTTGTATGGACTGCTGCTGCACACCTTCCATTTTCTCGCCCTTGTCCGTCGACCGGACACGCCCTGGCGTGCCTTGTTGCCGTCCGGCGGCGGAGGCCCTCGATGGGAGGCCCTCTACGGAGGTGTCCTCCCCCTTTCTATCGGGGACCTGGGTTGGAGGGTGTTGCATGCAGCAGTCCCTTATAATAAGAGGATGCATAGGTTCACGGACTCTCAGGACACATGCCCTTTTTGCGGTCTTGTGGAGTCCGTGGACCATGTATACATAGGGTGTTGTAGGCTGCACTCCCTTTTTAGTTATTTGAAAAACCTTTTATTGATGTTTTGTTTGCACTTCAGCCCCACGCTCCTGATCTATGGGCACCCGGTGCGGAAGGGGGTTGGGAAGGAGGAGGACCTCCTCGTGAACCTGCTCCTGGGCCTGGCCAAGTTGGCCATTAACAGGTCCAGGCAGCGGGCGATCGACGGGGGAGTCCCGCCTGATTGTTTGTCCCTCTTCCGCGGCTACGTTCGCTGCCGGATGTCCCTGGAGAAGGAGCACGCGGTGTCTGCTGGCACTCTCGAGGCCTTCCGTGCTCGGTGGGCACCGCGGGGACTGGGGTGTTTTGTTGACCCCTTTAATCACATTTTGATTTAAAGTTTGTAAGTTTCCTTTAAACTTTGTTCTTGGTTTTACAGCTGACCTGAATTAGGGGCTGTGCCTGATTTATCCTAATTTTGTTGATTTGGTTTTCATTTAAAAGATTATCAAGAGTTCAAATCTCCCAATGGCAAACTATGAAACAATGTAACTTCATCTGAAACAGATGGAAACAGGTTTACTCAAAAAGAGTATCAAGAGTTCAAATCTCATAATGGCAAACTATGAATCAAGAGTTCAAATCTCACAATGGCAAACTGTGAAACAATGTAACTTCATCTGAAACAGATGGAAACGGGTTTGTACTCGAAAGAGTTACAGCCCGTAGAGCACAGAATCCTGTGTCACAGAACTGCCCGGGATGAACCTCAACAAAAACCACTAATCTCTCTCCAAATCTTCTTTGCAAAGGCACATTCCACAAGGAGGTGAACAACAGTTTCTTCCCTTCCACAGCCACCTCGAGGGTAGCGTGCAGAGGAGGTGAGACTCCTGGTGTGTAGGAAGGATCTGACAGGGAGGGCCTTTCTCACCACCAGCCAAGCCACCAAGTCTTGGTGCTTGTTGGAAAGTTCTGGTGATGAGACATTCTGCCAAATGACTTTGACAGTCTGCTCGGGGAACCGTCCGACAGGATCCACCCTCTCCTTTCCCCGCAGGGTCTCTAGGACATTATGTGCCGACCACTGCCTGATGGACTTGTGGTCAAAGGTGTTTCTCTGCATAAATTTTCCACGAGGATCAGGTGGTACGGCACGGTCCAACTACTTGGAGCGTTCCGCGGCAGCGTGACCAGACCCATCCTTTGACACACCAGGAACCTCAATACGTAGTGACACTTGGTGTTTGCGTACCGAGGGTCTACACACAGCTTGATGCAGCCGCACACAAAGGTGGCCATCAGGATGAGGGAGAATTTAGGTACGTTTTTTCTGCCTTTACCTAGAGGCTTGTACATGGTGTCCCTGCGAACATGATCCGTTTTTGATTAGATAAAGTAAAAGATGGCTCGGGAGATCGCCACTGCAGAGGTGTGTGGAATGGGCCAGACCTGCGCCACGTACAGCAACAGTGAGAGGTGCCTCACACCTGATGACCAGATTCTTACCCGCAATGGAGAGGGAGCATCGCACCCACATGCCCAGTTTTACTCACTCCTTCCAGTGTCTAATACATGCCCCGGTTCCTCCAAACCATATCCCCAGCACCTTCAGGCAGTTAGGATCGGTCAGCCCAGTTCCCAAAGAACATGGCCTCATTCTTACCACGATTTACCTTGGCTCCTGAGGCCAGTTCAAACTGGTCTCAGATGTTGATCAGACAGTGGATCGGAGCAGAAGATAGCAACAGCGTAAAGTACCATATTTGTATAATTTGACCTTTGTACAATTTCACAAGCTGTTAGGTCCAAAGAGCTATTGAGACCTGGGCTCACTTGTGAAATGTATGAATAAATAAACTACAGGGAGGCTTCGACCCGAGTGCCTCCACTGCCTGGGATCGTCACTCCTCTTACGCCCGGATCCTTCCTGATGGACTCAGCAAAGGGTTCTATGCAGCACACAAACAGGACAGGGGAGAGAGGGCAGCCCTGCCTGACTCCAGATTTAATTGAAAAGCTTTCTGATTCCCACCCATTGATTGAAACTGTGCTACAGATGTTTGTGTAGAGCAGTTGGATCCAGTTGTGGATTCCCTCCCCAAACCCCATCTTGGAGAGCACATCCACCATGTAGGTGTGTGATATTCTGTCAAAGGCCTTCTCCTGATCCAGGCTGATGAGGCAGGTGTCCACACCCCTGTCCTGTACATAGGCAATTGTATCCCTGAGCAGTGCGAGGCTGTCAGAGATCTTCCTGCCTGGCACAGTGCAGATCTGGTCAGGGTGGATCACCAATTCCAGAGCGGACTTGATCCGATTGGCGATGACCTTGGACAGAATCTTATAGTTCACGTTCACCAGTGAAATGGGTTGCCAGTTTCTAATTTCCTCCCTTTCCCCCTTGTGCTTGTTGATGAGGGTGATAATGCCTTTCCTCATGGATTCTGACATGCTGCCGGTCAGGAGCATACTCTTGTACACTTCTAGCAGGTCTGGGCCGATCCAGTCCCACAGAGCCGAATACAACTCCGCCGGCAAGCCGTCGCTTCCGGGAGTTTTACTCTTCTCGAAGGACTCAAGGGCCTCAGTCAGTTCGTCAGGAGTTAGCGGTTTGTTCAGACTCTCCCATGTACTGTCGTCTAAGACCTCCGTGATAGAGGACAGGAAGGACTGGGAGGCCGTGCTGTCTGTGGGCTTTACATCATACAATCCAAGATTTGCTGATCCTCAAAATGTCGGACTGCGATGACTTTACTGAGTCATCTTCTTCCTTCAGGCTGCTGATCACAGAGCTCTCTCTGTGTACCTTTTGGAAGAAAAAACGTGAGCACGTCTCATCCTGCTCCACGGAGTGCTGCAAAGTCAGAGATGCTGATTTTTTTCGGATGAGACGTTAAACTGAGGCTCCATCTGCCCTTTTAAATGGATATAAAAGATCCCATGTTACTATTCTAAGGAGAGCAGGAATTTCTCCCCACTGACCTGGCCAATATTTATCCCTCAGCCAACAACACTAAAACAGATGATCTGGTCATTATCACATTGCTGTTTGCTGGAGCTTGCTGTGTGCAAAATGGCTGTCATGTTTCCTATGTTATAATTGTGACTGTACTTTATATGTAATTAATTGGCTGTAAATTGCTTTGTGCCATTCTGAGGTTAAAAGAAGCCCTACGTAAATGGAAGTGACACACAGTCCCTCCCTCCCTCTGGTCTGTTTGAGGCTAAACCAGGCTGCTTGCAACTATTTGGCACTGAGTTGAGTTCTCAGCCGCATCTCCAAGCCTTCACTAAGACTATCTGCATCCAACTACATAACACCCCACAATTCCACCACAGCCTCCACTCATCTACTGCTGAAACCCACATCTGTGCCTTAGTTACCTTTAAACCTGACTCTTCCTGTGCTCCCCTGGTCCGTCTTTTCACCCTCCATAAATCTTGGCTCATCTAAAACTTGTAATGCCCATATCCAAATGTTCCTATCACCCATCACCCCTGACTCCCAGTCTGGCAATGCTTCCATTCTAGAATTCTAACCCTTGTTTTCAAATTTCTCCATAACCTCACCCCTCCCTATCCTTGTCATCTCCTCCAGACCCACAGCCCCCCTGAGATCTCTGCGCTCCTCCAATTCTGGCCTCTTGCGCATCCCCGATTTTCATCACCTCACCATTGGAAGCCGCGACTTCAGCTCCCTTGGGGTGAATCCTCCCAGATCTGTCCTAAGTGGGGTGGCGGGTTTTCACACCATACCATTCGCTTCCTGCCTCATTAATTTTGCAGCCACAGGAAACATGCTGTCTCGCTGGCGGGCAGCCCCTGAATCGCCCGCCATGCCGATACCTCACTGTTTCCTCACTCCGGGTACCATACCATAACATGTGCCCCCACACACACACATACACATCCTGGGTCATCCCCTCCCTCAGTACAGCCCTCACCCTGCAGCTTCTTCCCTTGCCTGAGGCCACTTCTCCCCCTTCCCCCAAGCAAGCCCTAGCCCAGCGGCTGTTCAACAGCCACTCCCCACCCGCCCCCCACCACCCCCCCCCCCACCCCCCCAACCCAACGACCTCCCCGCCCTCCCCCCTCCCCCACTGCCCACCACAACTTTATGGCTGGTCTGGTAGGTAGAGACCTGCCCGTGAGCCGCCCCCCTAAAAGTGATGTGGCGAAGCCTGGCGCTGATGACTGAGGCTTGTTGCCTGAAGCAAAGTAGGCAAACAAACCTCAAAACCCCGAGTGAAGTGCAGCTCGTCAGGTACAGGTCACCTATGGAACACGTCGGTGGGTTAATCATGCTTACATATCCAGAGATCCAGTGTTGGGGGGTTGGTGAATGATTCCAGCGAGCAGGGCTTATAATGAGATGCTAAAGTATTGAAATTAGGGTCCCGACATGCGGTGGTGGGATATGCAGCCCGCCATTGACGGGTGGAGCGGATGGTTGCAAACTAGTTTCACGACAGTGTAAAACCAATTTTTGGCTTTCTCCTCACCATATTGTCCGCTCTCACCGCCAAACGTG